>NC_143387.1:24946488-25279926 GCF_980474605.1 Leiobunum rupestre
TGGGACTTGTTTAAAATAAGCTTCTCGAGTACTCGAAAAATAAGCCTTGGCTTCAAATTGTTTCGAGTTTCTTTTCTAATGGTTTTAGAGTTTCGAGTCCGAGTTGAGTACTCTATTCGAAACTCGAACGAGTGCTCGCACTGTCGCACATGCCTAGTTTCCACATGAGAGAGCCTTATTTGGCTATGACGGTAGACTCTTACATTCTCAGTAACCTATATACGTTCTTGGTATACATAATTTCCCAATAACAGTAATGATATTTAATTCTGAGAGTAACAAACATAAATGAAGTTAGATAAAAGCATTTCAAATTCATGTGATTTTTATTAATAAAATAAGATTTCTACCATCAAACTATCTGCATATTTCTATCTATACTATCAACATCAGAAACAATCAATTTAAACAACTTGTGTACATAAACAATAACTGCGTAACAAGATGGGGAATGGAGAATTCCCCTTGTTGTTAAAGTACACAATCATGAAACTCTCGAGTTTAGTAAAAATCAATCAAGAGTAATTAGCTGTGCCTAAATATTTAGGAGTGAAATAAAAATATTTAAATGTTTAACAAGATTTAAAAGAAATAGTATAACAACGCAAAAGGCATAGTAACAAATTTTGAAAAGTATAAGTAACATGATTTAATAAGGATATGGCAAAAAAATCGACTAAAGGGTACCATGAGAGGGCTGATAAAATTTTCTCTCCTCATAAATGACTAGCTCAATCTTATTTTGGCAACGAGCATATGTCTTTGAACTTACATTCTTTTATAAGCAAAACAGTTGCTACTTTAATGATCCAAAATCCTCAAGTTTCCAGAAACAATTTTATTCTCAAGAATAGCTCCAGCTGGAATATCAATTCTCTCACCGTGGTTTGCAATAATAATGACAGTGCCCTACGCGTAACTTGACACTTGTACAAACTGGTGCCAAAATAATTATTTTTCATTAAAACTTACTTTCAGCGTAACACCTTTTCCAAATGTTACATCACCAGACACTGTTAAATGATCCAATTCTAACATATCAGATATGCTAGTGAAGCGATTTAGAAACTCTCGAACCTGATAAATAATATATAAAACAATCAAAATAGTTCTATATAGAAAATAAAAAAAATTATTTTTACTTTCGCAAAATGGTTATCTCCTAATTTCACTAGAGGCACAGTCGGGAAAGGCCTCATTGGGTTCATGATAAGCGAACCATTTTTCATACTGTATAAGTTACTCATAACTAATAATAAATCGGACGTCTTCTTGACAGGAAGAAATCTCCTCCTTGGGACGTTAATACCAATTGCACCTTCAAAATCTTTCATAGCAGCACCAGCAGCAGTCTCAAGTTGAATGACATTAACGCCATAATCTAAATGCTACGATAAAATGAAAAGCTTATAATTGACAATTTATCATAAGTTTTTGGGGAAAAAAATAATTCTACCTTGTGATTAACGATAATTTCCATATCTAAGCCACCATGATTAACCAAATCAGAAACACTGCTCAATTTCATCCACAAATTATTGGTATTGAAAATCCTAAGAGTACAGTTCACTCGCATTAGTTTCAAAAGAATTGTTTGAATCACCAAAAATAACAAAATTACTTGAATTTCTTAACACTTTTAAACTCATCTACGTGATCCTTCGGCACTTGAGCAATTTCAAGTAGCCTTAGTTTGCCTTCGTAGTGAATCAGAGTACCACCTTTTACATCAGCATTAGTTTTGTTTGTAACTTCCATTACAAATTCTGGATGAGGAACTTTTGCAGGGTTTAAAAGGAAATTCAAGATATCTATTTTTTTATAATTAAATTGAAGGTGTTTTTATCGCCATAGCAAACATGTGTTTTATTGGTATATTAAATCTTTACTCAGATCAACAGTGGCCCCCAAGTTGTCAATATTGGATATGAAACAATATTCACGTCCTTCTTCGATAAATTCTTTGAGTAAACCTGATTGATTGAAGGATTCGTAAAAGTCACCATGGCCAGGTGGATACCAACTAAAAGCAATCAAAAGTTTTCAATACTTCGCAATTATTATTTTAAATAATTAACACTTACGATTCATTATCTTCTTCGCTGTATGAATTGGCTATTGGCATTAAGCTCTCTCGGTTTATTCTGGGATATCTAGAAATAAAAGTTATTTTGGTCCTTATTACAAATATTTCCTTCTTAATTATTACTTGCTCTGAAGAAAAGTGTAAATTTTGATTCTAAATCCACGATATTTCCTCAAAACTTTTTGAGTTTCTTCTTCGGTGTTAAACGAATTCATTAGAACTAAAGGAACATTAGCATTGTAAGTTTTATTAAGAGTCTGAAATTTAAGAAAATAAAAAGTTTAATTTATCTGGTATAGAGCAAGGACTTAAGGACGACCATTTACCTCAATTTGTTGAACAGTCATATCCAAGAATGTCAAATCATTACGAACTGTAATAACAGATTTGGGTCCCGTACAACCCATGCTAGTTCCGAGACCACCATTAAGTTTAATGACAACCAATTTATTCAACATTTCTTGAATTCTTTCAGTTGCTGGATCTTCCAAGTTTGCGTAGTTGCAAATGGAATTTTCTGGCAATGCATCGATTTTTTCCCATTCAATTGAGGGTCCTACCCCTTGGAGAAATTTCATAAATAATCGTTGAAACCCTTTGAATTCTTCATCAAGCCTCTAAAGTAAAAAATATTAACCATTTTAAATAATCTCATAACGACAAATTTTACATTTTTTTCAGTTGTTGGAGCAGTATGCAATAATTTCTCCAGTTCTTGACCCAATTGGATTTGAGCATCTCGTTTTGTAAGCTCTTTGAATGCGGCTGTATCACTAGTTTTCCTTTGATGCATATACATCTAAAGAATAAATTGGTACGTTGTTTGAATCATGTTAAGACGGGGGGTACCAGGCTCTAATAAACAATCTTTTAGAACCACCCATAATTAAAAAAAAGAAGCCAACTGGAAAAATCTCTTACTATTATCCATCAAAAAACACATGTACAAAATAGGATTACTCACTTTGTACTTACCAGTGTCTAACATTTTTAAGCAATTACAACTAAACCCATTAGTAACTACCTTTTCACCGTGCATTTTAAAATAATACTATGGTAATATAACAGCGAATTTCTTAACTTGTACGTAAAATAAATAGGAAAATAAAAATTATATATACTATTTTATCAATGTAACATGCTGAGTATAAACAAGCAAAAATTAATGTAGGTGTAAAAAGCTATCCAGATGTTTTAGAATGAAACCCCCCCTTTCGTTCGTGAGTCCATGATTACCTTGTTCATAAACACAACTCACCAAAAATTAATAATTTTCTGCATTTCAGAAATGCTTCATTTAAATGAATTAAGATAATGTACTTATATTCTTAATAATCATTTTGAGCAGGAGGTCAGGAAAAACAAAGTCTAATTGTTTATGTATCTTACAAGTGTATAAAAATTCAGCCATGAATAACATTTAAAAGTAAACCCATTACTTTAAAATGGGAAAGATAATTAGAAAAATATTTCTTTGATATACTCACGCGTTTGTTTGATTGCACAAACCCATCATATTGCAAGTGGGCTTCCAAATTGGACATTTTATTTATTTTAAATGTACCTTCCAATATGTTAACAGGAAGCTAGCTATCACCCGAATGCCCCAAAAATTATACTTCATTACAGTCTCGAAATTTAAGCCCGCAAGATATGATGGAATGTTTTATCTACTTCGCTCGAACAGGCTCATAATCTACGAAGAAAATATGATAGGCAACATATGATCTCTTGCCCTTCATTAGATAAATAATAAAACTTATGCATTAACGAAGCCATGGAAAAATAAGTTGAATAGTATAATATTTAACATATATACTGATAATTTCAAGGATGCATTGAAACAATTAGAATGGGTTTGGGGATTTTATAGTTTGGAGGAGTTTATCAGATTTATATTCGTATATTTTATATCTACGTTATCAAAAGTATTGAATGTTAAGGCCAATGTCAGGAGTAGTTGGCTATTGTAGACAACCAGATTATTTTGGCCATGCAAATAGAAGTAATTTCTTACCGCTTTCTTTTCTGCGTGGCTTAGCATTTTGCGACTTTAACACGATAGTAGTTTTCTATAAATTTTTAATTTTATGAACAGTAAACAGAAGAAACGTCCTTCGACTTCAAATAAATTTGTGTTTCCAGTCGGCCACTGTCAAGCCAGTCAAGCCAGTCACGTGTGCCAAGTTAAAAATTCCGCAGAAAAAAACTTAAGATAGAAGGTCATTAAAGGGTTACCGCTAGGTGTTTCATCCCCCTCGAAAACCAATTTTTATTTTGGGCGAGTGGGTGACCGTGATAATAATATATTTTCTTTTTGCTAGCGCGGTTAGGCCTCTAGCCGCCTCTTAATAGCTATGTAACAATAAATCTTCTGAATAGGTATATTGATTTGCAAAAACCATTATCTTATTTTTTTTTAAATCGGTATCTTTCAATTATCTATTGGCAAAAATATTTGAAGGTCCATCAACCAGAAAACCTTGACACAATTTTTTATTAATATTTGCGGAGAAGTAAAATATTATATTAGGAATTGTCTATTGAAATAGAAATAACCTATTTGTACTCAATAAATAACGTTTCCTTTTTCGCATATTATAGAATAATGGCTATACTGAATAGTTATACTATTTTGATTTTTATTATTATTTTGGGCTACCCCAAAATTTGAGCAAAAAAAAACTTGTCCCATAACAATTAGTTGTTACACTACTATAGACTGCAAATTTCAAGATAATAACTCAAAATTACAAAATGTATTTATTGATACAATATTTCAATATGATGAATATGACGTAATGAGGATTAAAAATAATATCAAATACATAAAAAATGCTAACAGAGATGTGATGAACTATCTTCATTTTGATCCCCTATTGATTAGATGTTTTTTATGAAAACATTTGTTTAACATGAATGTATTCCTTTGAAACTGAGTAAAAAATATCACTTAGTGGTTTTGCTTCCACTTTATAATACATATTTAGTATTTTAAGAAAGGGAGGAAGAAAATTTCATCGAATATTGTTAGCATTTATATTAAAATAACCGGGTAGTTTTAGAGAACCCATTTTTGGATATAAACTTTAGAATGATATACATTTTAAGACTTTTTGAAATGAAAATACAGGTTTAAATTCTGAAAACAAACCATTGAAATTTAAAAGGGAGGGGTTTTTAAAAAAATCATTGAACCAAATTCTAAAGATAAAAATTAAAATGTTAAAAAATAAGGTAAATGGCAGATTCGTAAAAGTCAAAAATTTTTAAAATATTATTACATGTTTTTTCTTCTTCAGAGAAATCATTTGATATTGACCTATTTTATAATTAATTATGTTCCTTGAAAATAAAATACATGTTACAGTATAAAAAGGTAGTAAATAATCCATAAACATAGTGGTAGTGCCACCAAGGAGGGGTCACCGCCAACATTGTAATTTTAGCCATTAAATAAAGCAAGTGATTAGAATAGCTTGTAAAATATTTTACTCTAAGCTTACCCCAAACAATGATTTTATGAAATACTTTAAAAAATGCTAACAGAGGTGATTCAAATTATCTTAATTTGTTTTATCAATAAATAAATGGTATAAACGTTTTTATCAAACTATGTATACATTTTACAATCTTTTTTTTCTGAACCTTGAATAAAAATCTGAGGTTTTATACCACTTTACAACACTATTTAAAGGAAGGATTGAAAAAAACTTTCACCAAATACTGTCAGCATATATTTACAAGAACCTATTTCAGGATAAGCTTCAGAGTGATTTAATGTCATTCCATATGAAAAAAACCAGTCATGGTGTCATGAAAAATCAATTTTTGATGAAATTGGCAAAAAGATTAAAAAAATTATTTAAAAATTTATTAAAATCATTTTTCATAGTGAGATGACTAGTAGGTTTCACATGGAATGAACCTGTACATTTAAATTAAATAAAGACTTTTGGAAACAAATATAAACTTAAATACCCCATTTGAATTTAAAAATTGTACCAAATTTGAACAATCAACAAAGAGAAAATTGAAAAACGTTATAAATTTAAAATTTAAATGGCAGTTTGAAAAACAATTATAATTTAGAGGCATAGTAATGACGCCCTCTATAAATTCATTGGGAAAACCATTAAGTAAAAGCACTCTTAAAGCACAAGTGATTAAAATGGCTTATGAAAATGTTTGATAATAAGCTTATCCCTAAAGAATACCACAATGTTTTTTAAAAAATGTACGGTATAATTCTCTTTGGGACGAATTGTTTGTACTGTGTGTAGCCATTTCCGTGTGTTGCTTCCATCCGTTTCTCCACTTGAAATATTCGCCACAATAGAAGTAAAGAGATAGTACCAACTGGCACGTATGGAACTCCAGCTGAAAATTCTATAGATAACATTGTAAATATAACAGATATTTGTTAACAATTGTATTTTCAATCTCATTATTTATTATTACCACATGGTAGAGTCCAAGCCAGGAAAACTAAAATGTCACCCAAGTAATTCGGATGACGTACAATTCCCCAGGGTCCGGAACGTATCAGATTATTTTTCCCAAATGAAATGGTTTCAATGCCAGGTGTATGGGGGTTTCTCTTAACAATGTATTTCAAGCTGTTAGATCTGCGAGAAAGGTACAATCCAGCCACTGCAAAAAAACAAATTAAATGAATTGGTTTCTGGTAATTTGAAGGGAAAAAAAACAAACGCACGATAAAGCAACGCAATTCCAGACAAGCAGTAATAAGGCAATTCTGTTTTACGATCCACAAGATACAGAACAGGTAAGGTGCTTGTGAAGGGATTCATGGTACAAATTCCCAAAATTCTTTGCAATCCAACACTTTCATACATAACTGATGCTGTTGACAAAAGTTGTTCCTAAGACAAACCAAGTTTAAGGTGAGTGGTTTTAACTTTTAACAAATTCAAGAAAATATTTAGGACTTTACCTCTCTATAGAAAATATCAACAATGTAGAGCAATTGCATGGCTACTGTCATCGCTAACGTACAGTGCACTGAATGGCTCACAGTATAAACTTTATACAAAAAGAGCAGATCAATTACAGCCTGAATATGAAAAGATTAATTATTTTAATTTATGGTACTTATTAAAATCTAAATTTATTTACCCAAGCAATGAGGCCTATTCGAAAAATCAAAAATTTTAAATCCAAAACTTGTCCAATTCGTGGATTTAACTGTCGCCCAATAACCAAATTATGATAGAAAAATTCTGCAAAAAGTAAATAATTGAGATACCTTTAAAAACAATTAACTAGATTTACGTACTGGAGTTTCCAAAAGTGTTAATATCATGAGGAGGTGCGTAAAAGGACTTGAAATAAAGAGCAACAGAGAATATCAAGGAAAACAAAATGGAAGATGTAGCCAAATGTAGAAAATGAGCTCGAATAAATTCAGTGGGAAGCTTATTGAAGTAAATCGCAATTGGTATAAGCGAAACTGTAATTAGTAGAGCAATTAATCCTAGAATTAAGAAACAAAAAATTTTAAGTAATGAGTAATCTTTAGTTGAGGTTTCTTTTGAACCTTACCATTCTTTCTGTAGACTAAATTTCTTCTTGGAACTTTGGAAGCTTGTACAAATCCTTCCATAATAGTACCTATTGGCAACAATTGCAATAAACCCTGCAGTACTACAAACCCAAAAAATACAGCTGTAGGAATAGGTGTTATGTAGAATCTCCAATTTTTTGATAAATATGGCATAGCCAACAGTTTTCCTTGATTCTACAATATAAATATACCAATTTCATCTAGTGATAGAAATATACAAAAATGATTTAAAAAATTACCCTAGCACAACCCAATATCAAGAAAATAACTAAAGCTGGAAAACCAAAAAGGACAACTAGACTTCCAAGGCTTTCCAAGAACGAAACCCCAACTTTTGTGACGGGTTTAATTTTCTCAATTTGAATACTGTCAATTTCATCCAATCTGTTTTCTTCTGCTTTTTTACTTTCAATTAGTCGAGAGCTTTCTCTAGTACCCTAAGTAGAAACACCTAACTTATAAAACTAGCCAAATTTGTTTAAAGGAAATATTATAAAAAGTAGAAGCACCCTTAAACGAGTAACATAGATCTTTTCACTCTTCAAACTGTGCTCTTTTTCAAGCTGGGCCATTTTTTCTTTCAAGGATGGCCTCACATTCTCTAATTGAACTTTAAGGGAATCATGCTCAAGTTTCGCATCTTTTTTCTAATTTTTTTTGAAAAATTAGAGTTATTTATTTATAAATCACTGTAAAGGTTGGGAAAAAAATTTACTTGAGGGGAGATACGTCCGGATAATTTAACTGTTGAAGAAGAGGTTGAAATAACACTGGACGTAACGGTTGATTTGGATGAAACATTAGATGTTCTTGCTTGCCTAGCTTTTGGACTTTTAGGGGTACTTTTCTTCACAGGACTGGGTGAGCTTACTCTTTTCTTCTTTGGGCTGGGAGTTTCTGGAGCGGGAGTAGTTTGTTTTTTGGCTCTACCTGGGGAACGTTTAGTCGGAGATACGACCCTCGAAGGGCTTTTGGTTTTAGATTTTGAGCGGCTTCTTGTTTTTCTGGGTCTTCCAACACTTTTACTTCGACTTCTACTTCTTGGAGTTGAAGCTGTTTCACGTTTTTTACTGGTTGTCCTTGCTCGAGAACGCTTTGGAGATGCCGACTCTTCATATTTCTAAAAGATATTCAAGATTATAATACACCTAAAATAAATAAAAGTATTGAAAATATTACTTCAACTTCTGTTTTCTTTATGGTAGATTTAGTACCATCCTCAAATTCAACATCAACAGTATTTTTGGTACTTTTTAGAACTGTGCCCTTGAAATATTTCCTGCTGCCCGACCATTTAGCCATGATGGCCTCTCCCTTTTTAAAGGTATCATCCGACATTTTCTTGAATAACTTTGTGGCTTCAAAAATTAACACCTAAAATACAATGAATAAATTATAGGTAAGCAGCCTAACAGCTTTCAATTTCAACATTATACCTTTCTATATTTAACATCAATTTACACAATCTACAAAACAACTTGACCTCCTGCCAAGAAAAAAATATTTCAGAATTTTGGCCCCCAAAGAGCATAGTTTTGTGTCAGTGCTAAACAAAAAGGTCATTCTTTCTCATAATCATGTGAGTCAAATTTGGACTCCAGCTAGCAATATCAAGTTTCCATAATGGCTTCCTAAGTTAAGCAGATTAAACATGAAATTCATAACTTATTTCTTATTTTGCGAATGCAATGTATATTTCTGTACACGAATGAAACATTCCCAATAAAGAAAGAGCATTTCAAAATACGTAAAAATTATTAAAACATGCCAAATATATAGAAATAAGAAATCACATACATTAATTTTGTAAATTCGAACTGACTCCAAAAAGACGCTACCAACAACCAACCAACGGTCAACGGTTATTCAAAAATGTTGATACTTTTAAAGGCGCGAAAGCCTATGATTGGCCAATTTTTAAAGTCGTCACAATGACGTACTTCCAGGCCGGCCGGAAAAAAATTGATCTTATCGGTATTCAACGCCACCAATAGATTATATCTCTATGGATAGATTACTTCTTTTTTATAAAAAATTACGTAAATAATAAAATTTTAATGAAAATAAATTTATTTACATTTTAAGTCATGGCATTATGACTTCAGAATGATGCATCTTGGATGCATGCTCTGACTCGTTTTCCCGTCACGGTTTTCGATTGGCGCTAGATACTTAATCAATTATCTAGGAGAAACAACAAGACAAGACGTAATTTTTTTGGCTTCTTGTGAAAAAATATTTAATGAATTTAAATCAGCTATTTAAGATACCTTTTTTATAAAAAAATAATAATTAGTGGAAGTGTCAGTTTTTTACCAACAGAACATGTCGGAAACTTATGGTAAGTTAATCATGATTTATTGTGTTTTTCAGCCTTGGTCAGTTATCAAGCAATGACACTTTTGTTTCTTTGAAACTATTGAAATTTTAATAACTAGATTATTTTTCACATACATAATAATTATCGATAATAGAGTTCGATTTGCCTTATAAATTAGTAAGTACTTTTTTTATAATTCATAATACTAAAAGGTTATGTCATTTTAGATTTCCTGTTCAAGTTTCTCGTTATTGGTAGCGCTGGAACTGGAAAATCTTGCCTTTTACATCAGTTTATAGAAAGCAAATGTATAGAATCATATTATAAAACCTGAATTTTCACTTATAAGTTTATTTTAAATTCATGTAAACAGTTAAGTCTGAATCTAATCATACAATTGGAGTTGAGTTTGGATCCAAGGTGGTAAATGTTGGTGGTAGGTCCGTGAAATTACAAATATGGGATACTGCAGGACAAGAAAGGTTCCGTTCTGTTACTAGAAGCTACTACCGAGGGGCTGCGGGAGCATTGTTAGTTTATGATATTACAAGGTATGTAATTAAAATGTCAACGTTTAAATTTTAATTTTTTAAATCTTTTAATTTTTGACAGTCGCGAAACGTACAACGCTTTGGCAAACTGGCTGACAGATGCGAGAACACTAGCTAGTCCAAACATAGTAATTTTATTAGTTGGCAACAAGAAAGACTTGGAAGATGATAGGGAAGTTACATTTTTGGAAGCGAGTAGATTTGCCCAAGAGAATGGTAATTTTAATAATTTCGAAATACTGGTAACAATATTAACTTGAGATTTTCATTATCTTATTGTTTAGAATTGATGTTTTTGGAAGCTAGTGCTCTTACTGGGGAAAATGTTGAGGAAGCTTTCTTAAAATGCGCCAAATCAATTTTGGCCAAGATTGAATCTGGTTAGTTTGACAACTTAATAGAAAAGCTTAAACAAAATCACTGTACGCAGCTACTTCTGCGTGATTTAGCACTTAAAAAAATTAGGGAATTTATTGGGTGCAATTTTAAAAACATCACCGATAGTTTTGACTGAAAATAGTTTGGGTGTTTCAGTGACTTTAATATTGTGCGCAATAAGTCCAACTGTTTTTAATTTTCAAATGTTTATAGGAAAGCTGTTTGTGTGTTAATTAATGCAGTGTTGTTTTGTCATTAAAGGAGAGTTAGATCCTGAACGTATTGGATCAGGTATTCAATATGGAGATGCATCTCTTCGCAGACTGAATCGTCAACAGCAACAAAAACGGCCTGACTGTGCTTGCTGAACTAGGTGATATATCCGAATACATGTCTTATTCTCCCTACTATGTAAGCCTCTTTTATTTCTGTGAAACATTAAGCGATTTGATGGTCAAAAGCATTGCGCAAAATCTTTTAACATTTAAAATAAATTAATATTGGGTTAAATTTCTTCATTGCCCATATACCCACAGTTAAATAAAACATTAAATAATAATTAGTTTCAATTAGTTAACTTGTAGATTTGTAAATTACTTAGGTAAAAAAAACTAGAAGAAGAAATTAAGCGTTGTATCGAGAATTAATGCTAATAGTTGTATATCCATCCATTAAAACAATACATTTATCAAAAAATTGTATAGCTTGAGGAAAAATGGGTTGTGCGTAAATTCGATTATCATTTTATTTAAATTGTAGATGCCTTAGTTTTGATAAATTATTTGTTTTATAGTATGGAAATGGCTCGCTTTTATTTAATATTCAGTATTGAATCTTATTTTCATTATATACAGACTTATATTAAATTATTTTTTGTTCACTTTGAATTTTAATCCGCTACCAATTATGCGTACGTGTACAGTTATTTAAGTTTTAATCCGGGGCACTTCATATACTATATATTGCGAAAGAAAAGTTTTCTGAGCACATTCCTTTTCAAGGGTGTCTTAATAATAGTCTTCTAGCTAGAAAACTTTGGAAATGTAAAATATATTTCTACTTGTACAAACTGAATTATTCTTCTTTAGAATAATGTTTTGAATTATGAGTTTGTATATTTAAGTTTATTTTTCCGCACCTAAATGAGAAATTTCTAACAAGTACCATCCTATTCCAATTTATATAATAAAAAAAGACTAGCTAAAATATTAAGATAAAATTATCCCATCAATATATTTTTTTTTTAATTTAAGGACGCACTAGATTAGAAAACCTAGAATCTCACTCATTATCATTCGGCACTTAGTAATTTTAAATTACGAAAGCTTCCAATAATGTATAAAGTAGTTTTTTGTTTAGAACGTAGTTCAGATGCTGTTTGTAGAATCTCAAAAAAGTGATTTAACGGTAAAAACCATTGGCCATATATGTTTTACTTAGTTTTCGAATTTTAACTATTATTGTATCTCATTTTAAAGTCAATTTTTTTCATTTATAATTGTGTAAAAAGAACAGAAAAATATGTAAACTCCTCTGTTGATAATGAAATAATTAAGCTATTTGTGTAATTGTCTAGTAGGTTGGAAGAAACATAGTTATGATATATATTGTTAATACAAGTGTAAAATATAATGTATATAATGAAGCTTTTTAAGGAAATAACAGTTATTATGGCATTTGAATAAAAATTATTGTGGAGGAACAAATCTCAACAATTGTAAAATTATTGAAATCAATGTTAATTTAGATAACTAATAAACCAACCTCATAGTAACCCGGCCTTCATCCTTTTTAAAGGTATTAATAGTTGCTTGATCAGTGTCGTAGCTAATTTTTTTTTATGGTGAGCAGAGGCACCGAGGGCCTTGCGGACCATCAGCTACGCCACTGCGCTAGATGACTTGAACCATGCTTGAACCTAAGGTGGTGCTTTGGTTATTTATTAAACAAATATGAATATTTTAACAAATTTTCCAAAAGAATTATTCAAAATTTTACAATTTCAGTAAATTAGGCTTTCACATTCATAATTATATGCGCTGCAGCCCGGGTTATTCCCTAACGTTTAATTCGCCTGTTACAGGGATGAGATTTACTTTGCCAAAACCTATTCGATTCGAATTTTCCCCTTCCGGCATCAGCAGCAGGCGCTAAAGCTTCAAGTCAATGAAAAATGTGCGCAAGAAAATGCACGACTTCGGACGGGTGGCCGGCAGTAGTGGCGTACTCCTGTAATCCCAAGCGTCTGGGAGGCAGATTTTGTGGATGGCCGGGCCGTGTGAGGACGACCACCAGTGTGTCAGAATTTATAGCCCGGTGCAACTAGTAACAGAGACCATACCACCGGAGGCCTATCTTCCGCCACGGGTGTCCCCACACTTTACAATCATGAATTAAAAAAAACTTTTGACGGGTTGCTTTCTCCTTGTGTGGGGTGCTGTGTTTGTTGCTCCAAGTTCAAACTCTCTGCACAAACGAAATAAGTCTTAGAGTGAAAGAGATCATTCTATAAAATACGAGAGGTCACGTGTAAATGTTTTTTCTACGTCATTAGCTATGACAGGTGGTTTGTTTAGGGTTTAGCTTTATTATCCCTTTTCATAATGGACTAATCTACTTATTCGCTAATTTTATCATCATTTGCAATGCAGTCCATAGGTGGTTCCTTTTAACTTAACATTTGGAATTTGAAGTCTACGTGTGAAACGCGCGTGCCAATAAAGTATAAAAAGCTTAATATTTTTTTTCTTTCATGGAAACACCATAAGCCTATCAACCCTATAGTTTGAATCGACAGGCAGTGTTGGTTCAAGCAAACGACTGGCGAAAGTACAGCGCTAAATCCACCCGGTGTTGGAAAAGAGAAACGTAACGCGTCCCGCAATGCATGATGCCAGCTGCTTTGGTAAGAGAGAGGTGCGTAGAGAGGGAAAGGGGGAAGAAAGAAGCTTCAATTTATCTGTACCAGGTGCCCACACTATCGCCTGATTTCTTCTTTTTCGCCCGTCCAGTGATGGTACAAAGGGCGCTATGCGCGTTTCAAACTTAGAGGTTATAGGCTTATGGAAACACCTATAGTTGATTTTATAAAATAAAAAGTGGTCTTGCCCAGCTTGTTAAAATGTTGCTCTTACGTCACAAGATACAGTTTTATTAGTATATTCTTCGCACGCGCGACTGTAGCTTATGAAAGTAAGAGACTGTGACGTAAGAGAAAACATTTGAACGAGAAGGGCAAATTACTTTATAAAAACATAGGCTCTATATAAGGGCTATTCCCGCAAAACTTTAAAATAGACGCTAAAAGAAATTATTCACATTAAAATAAAACCGTCAAAAGGAAGTTTTTTAAATTCAAAACGCGTGAATTTCGATTATATCGCGCATTCTTTTCATCGCAGGTGTAATTATTCAATCTGATAATGAAATCAAACCACGCGGGCTTAGCGATATTTATCTGCATTTGCGTTAGCCAATATGATTACATGTATCCCTCTTTAACCCGCCCTCCAATTTATATAATGAACCGTTGAAGTTTTTCAAATCAATTTGTTTTAACCTTATTTCGGTTATAAGAGTTGGAAATTATTAAAAAACTATCAGTGTGGAAAACACTCATTTAGTTAGAAACCTTCCCAGATATAGGTAGAAAATATTTAAATTTTAATGACGGATATTATTTTAAGCCAGTCCTCGGTTCCGTGTTGTTATGTAAAAACTAATCACCAGTGGATTTAAATCCCATAAATATTTTTTTTAATTATTTTGTATCTTATTTTGCCTTGAATAATGCCCTTCAATACGACAGAAAAAACACCATATAGCATAGGGGGAATACGTAAGAATCGTGCACTTTGTGCCAACTAGGAGCAACAAACACACAAGGAGAACGTAGCCCGTCAGAATTCGTGCATTTTCTTGTGTACAGTTTTCATTGGCTAGACGCTTTAGCGCCTGCTGCCGTCGGAAGGGGAAAATTCGGAAATTGTCTCCCCCGCCCGTAAAACGTTCAGCGTAAAGGCTCGTCCAATGAAATTTGTACACCACACTGCGTTAGCGTGTTTAAAGGCTAGCTGCGTTCTCCTTGTGTTTGTTGCTCCTAGGTGCCAAGTCTTTGAAATTTGGTATAGTCTTAGGTATGGTCTTAGGGTTTTACGAAACCATCGCTAACAGCTTGTGCGCAACCTCTGGTGGCCTGATTGCTATAAATCCAATATCGCCACCAAGCGTATTGGTATTTTTAATAGATGAGCTTCTATTAGACTCAAAACCTTTAGTATTACCTCTTTTTATAGGTTGTAGGATGCGATGAATCCATTTATCAGGTCAAATTTGTGTTTCAGAATAAATTTCAAGGTCATTACCTATTTTGATATGACAGGTTAGACAATGCAATTCAAGGTAAAGAAACCATTTTTTTATTAATTCAATGTAATTTAATAATTACAAATTAAAGAAACATTAATTGTTTGACACAAATACGATAGAATCTGACGTAAATTACAGCTTTGCAACATGATATGATACTTGTTACTTAATGTGTTATGTGAGTTGTCTGTGCAATCGTCTTGACACTTGCATAATGGGCTGCAGTGAATCCCAGCGCGATAAAATTTACATCTGCATGTGCACGAGACCAAACAACCACAATGAAGTAGCAATGAACATCCATGGCTTGCATCTGGAAGATCAGTCCAGTAGGGTACCAATTCTTTGGTTCTGCAATTCCATTCCCAACCTCATTTACTGTAATCAGAGATATCAGGCGATTTGAACAGCGACATCTTCCAAATGAATGCGGTAGTGTGCAGCGCTCGCTTTGTATGCTGAAATCAGTGCCGTCTTTCCCATTGGGCCCGTTGGGCCCTGGCCCAGGGCCCCGAGATTAAGAGGGGCCCCCTCAGGCCCAATAAAAAACCATTCAATATTAAAAATTTATCTTTGAAATAACGCCTAAACGAAGGTATATCTGTGCCCTATTTTTGTATTTCACTCAGACGTTTTATGACGACGGGCGGACAACGTCGCCACATTTTTAGTCTAAGCTGATTTCTACCCTCGATAATTTGTTTTCCGTCACCAACAGTTTTGCGGACACAGCCTATTTTTATATATTAGTCGGCCAAAATGATTTGAATTAGCTGTTCAACTGAAACGTTTCTCTAAGTAAGTTTAATAGCATTATGGACAGAGTGGGAAATAAGGATTTTTTTAAAGCAGACAGGTGACCAGTGACTCACCTGGCCTAGAATAAATAGACTGGACCACGAGCAGTGCACGTCGTCTGCTACATTAGAATAGCGTGTTTTAACTCTTAACCGTTTTTAATAGCTTGAATTCTAGGGCTGTGCGAGTACTCGAACATAATCTATTACTCGGAATTTTTTGAAGTCGAGTACTCGAACTGGACCTCGAATAATTAATTGTAAAATACTCGTCGATTATCGATTACCAAAAATTGCATAGTCAAGTACCCGATAACTCGATTAAGCTGCTGTAAGTTCAAAAATGGTTTTTGCAACTTTTTGGGGTTAAAATAATAAACGGTACCTACAAGATTATTAAGTTTTAGTTTTGGATGTCGGCTGGCGTTAGAACTTAGGACTCTTGACTTCCTAAGCAATATACGGACAGACGATACATTAATAATTTTTTTACTATTAATTACTATAATTAGGCTAGTAGGCTAGTATACTAGTCTTTTATATCCCACTTCAATATTACTAGACTCGAATACTCGGTGAAAAAAATTTCGTACTAGATACCCGACTCGATTGCCTAAAACCAATACTCGCACAGCATTAGCGAATTCGAATTGGAATGTACTAACATGCCGCAGCCGCCGTTACACAGACCTTTATTTATATATTTATATTTACCTCGAATTAATTAAGTGGTCCAGTGGACCACTAACCCCCCCTCCGATTTAATTAATAAACAGGTCCGGGCAATTATTAAACTGGTCATTTGCTCACTGCCATCGCCTTATTTCCCACGCTGATTATGGAACCGATTTGTGTGGTCGTGGGATTTCAAGAGCTTGTTTTTTTTTATAAACTTCCAAAAGAATGTAATAACTTAAGTCGGTAACGTCTGCTATCATACACAAATATTTTCACATAGTTTTGCACTATGGGATAATTGTTTTTCTCCGATGCGTTTCATGAATGGTAATTAATTTTTAAATATAAAGTTTATAAGAATTATTTTTGTTTTTAACTTTTCTACAGTTATTTATTTCAATTCCTAGGTGCTAGGCCGACTTTGTTACTTGTTAGGCCTATGCCATCGTTTCAGTCTCACTGTCTGCCGCCTGCGTTTACTTAAACTGTATTTCATATAATGGGGTCTAGGGATAGCTATAGGTAAGCTCGATGTTGGAAAATTTGCTGTAAGTTATAAGCCGATAGCCGGTGGCAAAATTCGGAGTACAGAAAATTTTCTGTAAATGATAATTCGGCACCGAGTTAGAAGAGATATTGGGAATATCATAAACACATTGCCCCTTTTCTGGAGCTTAGGCTGATTAATTTGAAAACTTATGTTACATCTTTAAAGAAGTAAAATCAGATAAAGTGTCTGAGATAAATATTACTAAACACATTTTTATTGTAAAAATTATAGATAATTAAGTTGTTTTAGAAGATGTTGTTTAATTTTATAGAGTATATAATATACACAACTTCGGCTATGGCCGCCATTTTGTGCGGGAGTTTTTTCTCTATGGGAAAAAGCATAGGCGACGTCGTGCCACGTGATACTGAAATCACTGTATACACCGAAATTTCCTAGAGGCGAATATTTTAGGAAAGTTCTAGATTCATGGGGTGCAGTTTCGAAGGTGAATTGGCGGCCCCCACCACTCAGGGGCGTACCGAAGATAGTACGTTTGGGGGGGAAGGTAAGTGAAATTTGCCAAGTAAAAAACAAAGTTTGTCAAGTCGTCTAAATTTGGATTGTAACGGTACATTTCAATTTAAATGTTTTATTAAAATTTTAATAGGTGGCGCCATCCGCTGTTAGCGGCGGGAACTATATACTATACTATTGAATTAATAGTACTAATGTACTTTGAAAGTTATAGATGGCGCCATCCGTATAATGATAGAGTTGACGGCTGAGTGCGCCGTTTCGAAATTTAAGAATTTGTTTCGCGAAACCAAGACTACCGCGCCTATGTCATTCTAGCGGTACTATTCCCAATTAGCCTTTTAGTTTACATAGAGCCACGGAGTGGCAAATGCGAGAAGCTCATAAACTGCTGGATTTTCGTCTGCTAAGCAGACGCTTTATTAAAAAATCGTCTGCTTAGCAGACGAAAATCCAGCAGTTCATGAGCTTCTCGCATTTGCCACTACGTGGCTCTATGAAAACTGAAAAGGCTAATTTAATGGCGAAAACGGCTCGGCATTTGCGTACTCTCTTTATACAGGGTCTTTTTTTTGCTCGGAAAAGTGTTTTTTTTCAAAAACTATTTATAGTACCGATTTCAAATTTGGAAGGTCAATTCTCTATACCGGGGGACATCAGTTTGAGAAATTTGAGCGTTTTCGGTAATGTTTTTCACCAATTTTGAAAAATTATTTTTCGACCACTAGGTGCGAGATAAAAAATTTCTATTATAAAGTTGTAGGCCGTCATCGAAAACCCTTAAAAATTGTTCACTCGACGAAAAACAACTTATTTATCAGTGAAAATTCGAGCTTGAAAAATTTACAAGTTGGTGAAGCCAAATTACGATTGTTTGAAACGATAATTGAAACCGAATTACCTAATCCAGTTGAAACTTTGGTTAAAAAAACGACCGGATTTAAAAAACACGAGGCTATAGGTCAATCCTAAACATGCATTGGGTATTTAAAGGAAAACTTTGGGAGATTATTATCAGTGTTTGATAATATTTCGAACAATGCCTCGTTATTCAGTAGCTGAGCGTACCGAGATAGTTGCCATTTACTATGGAGAAGCAGCGCAAAACCTTAGAAGAGTGACTGAAATCTTCGCAGAAAGACATCCAAATGGAGCACCATCTGTAAATGCAGTAAGACGAGCAATTCACGATTTCAATCAATTTGGTAACTTGCAACCTAGGTTTCGCGGATTGGGTCAACCGGATTTAGACTTCGAGAACAATGTACTCGCGTACTTTGTGGCATATCCTCGTCACAGTTGCGCTAACGCTGCTGCTTGTTTGGGTTGTTCTGCAAATCGTGTGTGGAAAATTCTTCGTAAGAATCGCTATCACCCATACAGAGCTACGCTCCACCAAGGACTAATTGACGGAGACCATCAAAGACGTTATGAATTTAGCAACTGGTTACTAAATGCTGTCCAAGAAGATAGACAATTTTTGCGCCATGTTTTGTTCTCCGACGAAGCGTCATTTTCTAGAGATGGGCCCTTTAATCATCAAAACAGCCATCTTTGGTCTGACATCAACCCACATTGGGGTTTTGAATATCATCACCAGGTTCAATTTGAACGGGTCAATGTTTGGGTTGGACTTGTTGGAAACCGTTTGATTGGTCCCTTTTTCCTTCCGACGAACCTCAACGGCCAAAGGTATTTACATTTTCTACAGAACGAACTGAGTGACGCAATCGACGACCTTCCATTGGCTGAAAGACGTCAGTTGTGGTTTCAGCAAGATGGCGCCCCTCCGCATTTTTCCCGGCAAGTAACTGAGCACCTCAACAACGAGTTTCCTGAAAGGTGGATAGGGAGAAATGGTCCAGTGCATTGGCCAGCAAGGTCACCTGACCTAACACCGCTGGATTATTTTCTCTGGGGATTCGTTAAAGCAAAGGTATACGCCACGCCCATTGAAACTAGGGAGGAACTCATTAGACGAATAATCAGTGCTTGCCGAGACGTCACACCAGAAATGGTAGAGAAAGCGTTTGAGAACTTAATTGTCCGCGCACAAACCTGTGTTGCAGCCAATGGTGATATTATTGAAAATGTTTTGTAAAAATTTATGTGAATAAAATATCTGCATTTAAAAACCAAACGTGTACATTTTTTCAAGTGTGAAAACTCTACTACGTTTGTATTAGACTTGTTCCCTTTTCAATTATCGTTTCAAACAATCGTAATTTGGCTTCACCAACTTGTAAATTTTTCAAGCTCGAATTTTCACTGATAAATAAGTTGTTTTTCGTCGAGTGAACAATTTTTAAGGGTTTTCGATGACGGCCTACAACTTTATAATAGAAATTTTTTATCTCGCACCTAGTGGTCGAAAAATAATTTTTCAAAATTGGTGAAAAACATTACCGAAAACGCTCAAATTTCTCAAACTGATGTCCCCCGGTATAGAGAATTGACCTTCCAAATTTGAAATCGGTACTATAAATAGTTTTTGAAAAAAAACACTTTTCCGAGCAAAAAAAAAGACCCTGTATATAAAGCGAGATACAAGAAGAAGAAACAAGATGTCACGGACATTTAAGTACACACAATCCCACTGATGTATTAACTTAATAAACCCAAGAGGAATGTTATCGGAAAAGAATTATTCGAGTTACCTGGTTTTGAAAATAAGGTGGTGAAACGCGAACAATTTAATGTAAATTAATTTTAAAAAAAACCAAGTTTTTCGAGTTACCTGGTTTTGGAAATAAGGTAGCGAACAAGTTTTTCGAATTACCTGGTTTTGGAAATAAGGTGGCAAAACGCGAACACATTCATTTAAATTAATTTTTATAAAAACCAAGTTTTTCGAGTTACCTGGTGGCAAATGCCCTACTTCTGGGGCTCCGATCCCAAAAATTACGAAAATCCCGTCGAGGCTATAATAGTCCCTACCGATTGAGATATCAATCGTCTTTGTACCACTAACGTACCGCGAGCAATCGTGTGTACGGCAGCTGGTAAAAAAATATTTAGTTACACACTTATGCTTAACTTCTGGGCATAACAAATATTTAGGGTCACACTTATTTTTTACGCG
This sequence comes from Leiobunum rupestre, assembly GCF_980474605.1. Classification (NCBI taxonomy): domain Eukaryota; kingdom Metazoa; phylum Arthropoda; class Arachnida; order Opiliones; family Sclerosomatidae; genus Leiobunum; species Leiobunum rupestre. The sequence goes on from NC_143387.1 coordinate 24,967,363, forward strand.
CCTGTTCATACGTTATTCTTATTGCAGGCAGGCTTTCATATATATAGCTTCAGCGCGTAAAGAATTCAGGTATTACGCGAAATGGCTAATTAACTCACTTAAAATTAACTTTTTTCAACGCGGCTGCAACCTAAGCTGGAATAGGCCTAGAAGTAACAAAACTGGTGATTTTTGATCAAATCTTACTTACCTACTTCCTGTCGTACGACGTGCGTACAAAGGGCGTTAAACGTGCGTAAAACGTTGGGGGTCACACTTATTGTTACTTCTGGGAACACGTTGAAAGCTCGGCGCGAACGCCTTGAAAAATGCGAGAGGGAAACTGGCGTTTAGAACTCTATAGACACGCGGATTTACCATGTCGGAAGTTGCGGGGGTCCGTATACGCTGTCCAAAAAACCTCACTTAGAATTAAAATTAAGCAACGTAATTGCAAATCTAGGTTTAAGGGAAACCACAGCTATTCAAAAATATAACTCTCATGAAAATCGGACTTAAATTAAAGAACGTTATGTAGACTTTTAGGCGAAAATATAAAACCGCGAAAATTGGGGTCCCGTAAATTAACCAGGGAACTATACTTAAATTTAATACTGATATAACTGAAGTTGTATATCCGCTGAATCCTAACCTAACCAAAAATATTTTTTTAACATTATCGGACCTAATTTTAAATAAAATATCAACCACACAAAGCGAAACCACAAAAAATAGTAATTTGGGCATTTGCCCAACTTCTCGGGCTCCGATCCCAAAATTACGAAAATCCCGTCGAGGCTATAATAGTGCCTATCGATTGAGATATCAATCGCCTTTGTACCACTAACGTACCGCGAGCAATCGTGTGTACGGCAGCGGCGGCGGCGGCGGCTACACAGTAGGTGATCGTAATACACACAAATCCCTAAGGATTGTGTGTAAAAAGAGATTGAACGATGCTACAGCAATTTAAAAATCCCATCAAACCCGCTTACTATTTTCTCGTCGTGTATCCCGCTGTAGTAGAAAATAGATACATTTCATCCTGACGAATACTAGTTGTTGATTAACTGAACTGCTTTGAATAACTGGAATTATTCATACCCAAATATAACACAAACATTTCAAACACTTATTACTGAAATATTAACGCAACTTTAGGAATAGTGGCTTGTAAAATTTTCACTTTCCTAAAGAATATCACTATAATATTCACGACTTACCTCATTTACCCTAAGTAAAAAAAAAACTGTAACATCTCCTATAGAAATTAAAACTAGGTATTTTTACAAATTTTACACAGATTGCCAAATTTAACGTAGAAAATTAACACTGAAATAATAACGAACAACCGATATTCTCTATCACGCGTCTATCTGCCTTTGAATTTTATAAGATGCTGTAGGAAAATTGACTATTTAAAAAGCTTTTACCACAAGGCTGAACTAAAGTTCCGACACACTAGCTGCCTAGCGTAGAAATCAGGTCTTGTAAGTTATACATAAGGAGAAGCAACTACATAGAAATCTCAAACATAGTTAATGACTTTAGAGAAGTAATTGCTGGGAAATTCTAAATGACTTTTTGCAACATCGTTTACAATCGATTTAGTAGTTTTCTTAAATAACTAACATGTTTCATAATTTTCATTTTGCCAAGTCCACCTCGATTTGCCAACTCTACAAAGCTTTGGGGGGGGGCTCCCCCCGGTCCCCCCCAAAGGTACGTCCCTGCCACCACTTTTTACTATTCAACCGGGAGGGCTGGTGCAATTCCTATAAATTAACGGGTACAATAAACCCCCCCCCCCCTTTATACGCCACTCGAGGGGCCCCCAAAATTAAAAGTGCCAGGGGCCCAACAGTATGTAAAGACGGCCCTGGCTGAAATAAAGCATGTTGTGACGGTGGTATAGATTCAAGAGGCTTCAGGCCTTGGATTAACATCAACTTCCTTGCATCATTGACTGAATCTCCACCACAGTTTTTGTTGTACAACAGAACTGTAAAGCGTTCAAGATGAGATATGTGCTGTGATTCCAACGTGAAACTATTCGGTGTATTTGTGATGTCAATGAACGTGTCAGTGACCTCAGGATAAGCAGCCCATGCATTGAATGCCGTCTTTTTACCTATTTCAATTATAATTTATTATATACTCTACTGGTATATTACACAATCATATATTACTTAAGGTTGTGTGCCCATCTATTAAAAATACCAATACGGATAGCTGCCATATTGGATTTATAGCAAACAGGCCACCAAAGGTCGCGCACAAGTTGCTTGCGATTGTTTCGTAAAACCTTAAGACTATACCAAATTTCAAAGACTTGGCAAAAAGTGCACGATTCTTATATATTTTTAATAATTCCAACACAGCTATAACGAAATTTACCATTTTGGGGAACGGGATTTTGGATGTTTTTGAAAATCCATGATCTTAATTTTTTTGTTTTCCATACAATATTTATGGAAGTAATATGTAGGATTTCGGATTTTGCATTATTTAAGTTAGTGTCCGACTGCTCGACAGTGACGAACGAAAAGTACTGCACTTGTTTAAGCACTAGAGCAAAAAAACCTCGGCGTCGTGACGTTCTATCGAAGCAAAGGCCACGAATTTTATTCGAACATATTCAAACTTGCACAATAGATGCTTAAATAAAACATGTTCAGCGATTTGCTTAAAAGTAGTAATACAGAGAGCCAGAACAATTTTGTAAAGCGTTATATTTCAAAGTGCGCTCTGCTTAATATTTCAATATAGAAGGGCTCGTTCAATGTCGCGCGCTATCGACTTTAGCCTTACAAATAAAACTAACATAAACTTGTGACGTTCAGTGACTCGCTCACGCGCGTAGGGAAGGAAATAATAAGTTAGAGAACGGAATTTATTGAAGCGCCTATTATTTTCAATAGAGAATGTTGAATAAATGAAACACGTGAAAGTGGGAACCATAGAAATCTATGCTGGTAGTCGTCGAAAGGACGTGCGAGGATTAAACACGCTTTACTTTTTCAGATCGTGCCACCTAGGAGCAACAAACACAAGGAGAACGCAGCTAGCCTTTAAACACGCTAACGAAGGGTTGTGTACAAATTTCATTGGACGAACCTATAAGCTGAACGTTTTACGGGCGGGGGGGAGACAATTTCCCAATTTTTCTCTTCCGACGGCCGCAGGTGCTAAAGCGTCTAGCCAATGAAAAATGTACACAATAAAATAAACGACTTTTGACGGGTTGCGTTCTCCTTGAGTGGGGTGTTGTGTTTGTTGCTTCTAGGTGCTACTGTAACGAAAAATGTAAGGCATATACGCTAGATATCAAATTTAATCAAATAACCCCTTGCAATTAAAATATAAAATAATATGGTTTTAAAGTCAGTGACAGTGCTTCCAGTTTCCTGCAGGTGCACGCGCTGGTAGCGTAGGCCTGCCGGCGACGATGGTTCCCATTGTCGCTGCCTTTAGTTCGTTTCGCGAAGAGGGACCCCCTGGCCAGAGCCCTTCCTAAACGATTCGGCCCAAACAATATTGACTCGCTTTCCATTTCGGGATTGGCGGGTTAATCCCCTAATCCCTTCAGTAGAAAACACGATTCCCATCATTTCCTTTTTTTTTATTTAAGAAACCAAAAATAACGAGGGTGCCAAGCCTCTTTTATACCATACATGAATATATAAAAACTTTTCCAAAATGTACTGTATTTTGTAAAACGGATATTGGTGTGCGCGAGTTTTGTGGAATGTGTAGTTGGGATTTTTGAAGAAAAACCCAATGACGTAGGGGTGACGTTTTTCATGAACGACTATCTTTCAGACTCTACGGAGAGACGGTAGATCGGAGTGACCGGCCCAGAGGAAGGTGAAGGCATAAATCTCTCAGAGCCTTTTGAGTGTCGAGCCGCGATTTAAAATATGCGAGACATCCCTGATTAATGAGCGTCGCGTAAACGTCGTTCGGGTGAAATGTGCAATTCTTAAAAGATAAACCAAATTACCGCGGTCGTCCCCAGTGAGTGCCGTACCAGCCAGAATCGGACGCCGGCTCCAAGCATGGACACCATCAGCAAGCGCAACTCGAACGTTGGAAGAATGGACCACCGCCACTATAGAGCTTCGCTCGGATAATATAAGTATATTATAAAACTTACAAAACTCAATCTCTGATTGGTTTGGCCTTGCTGCCGTTAATGTAACCTTCGAACGGACCCATATGGGCCGTTATCTTGTTTTAAATTGTGCTAGTCTTGGTAATGCTCATAAAGCGTTAATATATTCCCCCCCCTAATGTTTAAGTGTGCACACACCACTGAATGTGGTTAAGATTAAGGTCCCCTATTCGTTTAAAGAAAATCATTTCATTAAAATTAATTAATTTCAATGTCAGTTATGCAATTTGATTCCATTAAATGTGTGAATGTTTTTGGCAACCCTCTAAAATCTGGTTTACTCCTTATTTTAATTAATTAAGTATTTAAAAATTCCCCTAGACAACGTTTCCTTTAATTTTGATACCGCTAACCCCGAAAGTTAAGCGAGTTAACCCGGGCCATCATTTTTAATGTGGAGGTTAAAATATTCGAATAAGCTTATTGAGCCTAACGTGCTCTCATTTACGTACCCGACCTATTGGGCTTAATGCCCTACTTTTACGAACTGAATAGGCTTATCCATGCTGTTAAGTTATAATAATTAATAATTCCTCTACACTACGTTAATTTCATTATTTTCTTTGCCTGTGCCAATATATCCCGAAGCGTTAGTGTAGTTTGTTTCTTAATCTTGCGTATTGTCTCTTATATCACCCAGATCAACTTTTCATGTTCTAGTTGCGTGCTCGAATCTTTTTATTAAATAAATACTAAGCCTTTTATTTGAACCAGCAACTAAATGAATGAGCGTCGATGATTTGAGGTACGTCTTTTACCAAGGTTAGTTTACCAATAAATGTCATAACATTTCCGGAAGTGAGTCCCCGAGATGAAATTTCAATTCCTCTCTTTAAACGTTTTCCATTTTATTAGAACGAAGCGTAAGATTAAGAGTAATTGTATCGCGTACGTAGCTGATAATAAGATGGGCACTTGTTTTTCCTATCTATCTTTTTACCTCTCAAAATCATTAAGATGGCGCCACTATCACTATCCCGATCAATTTTTTTTAAACCCCACAACATTTAAATATCAATTTAAAATCAAAGATGAGTTACTTTTCTTTACCATCTTTCTTTTCTTTCAAAATTTTCATACAGTGCCACTATTACGATCAATATTTCTATCAATAACCCAAAAAGTGTAAATATCGAATCAAAATCAAATGAGTACTTTCTACCAGATCAATTTTGTTCCTTTCAAAAATCTTTACAAGGTACCTCTATTAAATTCCAATCAATTTTTCACTAAAGTCACTTAAGTTTATATATCAAATCAAAATCAAATAGGCACTTTTTTCTCCGAATACCTTAAATAGAAATTTACAACCCTAATCCCTAATCCACCGGAATAATGTGAAATACGGGTTTGGTTTTGGTTTTAGTTTTACTTTGCCCACGGCCAACTTCGATGACGCTCTAAAGCGCGAACAGCGCGTCATCAAAGTTGGCCGTGCTTTACCCATGCCGAAAATAATTAATTGCATGCGAAATCACGTGACTCTCGTCAAAAGACATGTTTTAGAGGAAGCATGGACGAGCTGCCGTATAAAAAAACAACGGTTTACCCCTCCCCCCTTTTTACGTAAGCAGGAAAATGAAAAAAGACTGTGTTAGCAATCAACTTTTTGAACGAGAGCCGAAGATTATATTAAATTCAAATCAATATTTTAACTTAGTTTTTCGAAACTATCAAAAATTAAGTTTCACCTAACGTACAAAAATCAATCTCGTTTCAATTTTTTTCGGTAGATGGCGACCTCTATCACTTTCAAATCAAATTTCCCTTGGCCTGTAAAAATGAATATCATTTCAATTTTTTTTCCATAGTTGTTGACACGTGTCCTATCCCATTAAAATCAAATTTTCGTAATGATAAATATGCGGAATCACAAATCAATCAAATTTTTTACGGTATTCTGAAACCTTTCAAAATCAATGTTTCTTTGTATAGAATTTTTTTTGTTAAAACTCATATCAAAATTGATAGAATTTTAAAGAAAATTTCTTAAATCGATCAAAAAAAGTATCATTTTCAAAAAAGATATGATAGTGCCCATCTTCTAACCAATAATGTATTTATTTCTACTTAGGAAGAAAGACTTCGTTGAGATGATTTTTATCTTTGCACCCAATCTCTTCATGCTCGAAGAATCAGCTCCTTCCCCCTAAACACGTTCCAAACAACGTTTTCCTGGGGAAAATTTGATCATGATGGCCACGAATCGTGTCAACATAGTCAAGGCACAACCTTAGGTCCAAGTCATCTAGCGACTTATAATGCCTTAAGCAGGTGGCCGGGTTACAATGCGTAGGAGGGGGGGGGGGGCAAGCCCTTCATGCCACGCGAGCCATCAGCTCCCTACACTAACAGTGTATATAAATACATTCTTCGTCTATCTAAGAGTTATTGAATTTGCAAAACACACTCTTGGGCCGAGACAGTATGTATCGAATAGCTCGATCCAATTTTAATGATGGACGTGGCGAGGTATTTCTAACAGCTGATACCAAAAGTTACTTCACTTTGATCTTAGATAAATAATACACATTTTATAAGCAATCATCAATTTTTAACAAACCAACACATTTTAGATATGCCTATCCTCATATCATAAGGGTCTTATTCAAATTTTTCATAAAGTAAAGCCCAGTTCAAACTATACAATTAATTGGGCCACTTAATTGAAACCAACTAATTGTAAGCAAGAAAATTGAATAGTGTGAACAGAAAAATTGTAACCATTGTTCCAACGTTTTCTGTTCACACTGTACAATTTTCTTGCTTACAATAAGTTGGTTTCAATTAAGTGGCCCAATTAATTGTATAGTGTGAACTGGGCTTTAGTTACAAAAGTACACAAAAACTATACAGTAAAGAAAGTTGTATAAATTGATGTTTTACTAAAATTTAAAACTTTTTGGTGAAATCTAGCGTTCGCTATGGCGTCAAAACAAAAAACAAACGCGCAAAATAAGAACTATTCCAGTATGTGCAGCAATAGATCGACAAGCAAAGTTGATTATGAAACGTAGTTCTAATCTAAATTAACTAAAGGAGTATCTTAGCCTAATCTTCCTGAAACATTGCGTACCCAAATGAAACTGAAACTCCGTAGTGCACACTCCTTTGGGGAGAAGTATGAAATCTTCTATACCCGCCATTTTTACCATAAATTATAAGCGTATATGACTCTGAAGATAATATTATCAACAAATACACATTATAAAAGCCAGTGCCTTTCTTTTGCCGCAGAGGCGACATCTTCAGTTGTCTAACAGATTGGCGTGGTATAATTTTTTTGGTATAGAAATAAAAATTGTAACTAGAGAGAATAGAAAATTACATCTTTAAAACACGTTATAGTGCACAGAAGTATCATTATAATCACGTTTTTGTCATAAAAATAAAGTTATAAAGAAGTTTTAAAATGCAAAAAATAACCTTAAGGATTTGAACCCACGACGGAGCAACCTTCCTAACTCTACAAAAGCTTACGCTACGAATAGACCAAAGCCAACATTGAACTGCGTGAAAAATCAGTGTAAGTTCGTCACGGTGATATCGTCCCACGATGGAAATCTATCGAGGGTAAATCCAGGATTTCATTTCGTGTGGATCCTTTTCCCTCTAATACGCCGTTGAACTCTGTTGTTACTCGATTTGACCACAGACCACCTACAGCAACAGGGACATTTATCGCTGGTAGTAATTTTTTTGTATGTCTCGGCTTTTTTAGAGAGCGCCGTCTCATGGCAAGTAGAGGCAGCATCGAAAGTACAAAGACGAGTACGCGCGATAGTAAAAAATGTATTGTAGAAACACGTGCTATTTTTATTTCGTAAAATAAAGAATTTTCACGCGAGCTATTTTCTGTAAAAAAGCCGCATCACTTTTGAGACACCATCTTTTCGAGGTTAATGCAAGTCCTTCTTGGGGTAGGTGGTCTGTGATTCGACTAAGCTTTCATACTTCCCTCCCAAAGGGTGTTTATTATATACTTCTGGTAATAGATATGTTACTCGTGGTGTGGCTGAAGTTTACCCAGTTACGAAGTTGTATGGAAATATTTGATGTAAAGTCTAAAGAAATGTTTCAAAGTTAGAGGTCGGGGACGGTTAATCATTATCCATGTTTAAATTGAATTTTTTCGGGGAAAAAATGTAAACAAAGAAATTTACGGGTTAATATTTCGGAAAATGATTAAAAAACATGTATTATTCGTAAAATTTAAGCTTTTTATCGAAAAAAACGTCGTTTTTCCGATTAATTTTACAAATTTATCAAAAATTAATCGGATAATACAGAAATATGAATTACTTGATCAAAACGTTTTACGAATAATTTTGAGGGCTTTATCTATTGAATAAAAGTTAACCATCCCCGACCTCTATTCAAAGTTTTCTTATAGAGTGATGACCAGTTTTTATACGTTTTTACATAAGAGTAAAGGTTGAGGAGTTAACCCTTCTATCGAGACGACGAAGTAAAGGCGGACTGTCCGAAGACAACGAGACACCAGTTATTGGAGAAAAGAATCCATCAGGACAGGGAATGCAGAGGGCTTACATTCAAGGAGAATGTGCTGGGAAAACAGTCTATACGCGCTAGAAAGAAAATAAACTACGACTGTCTTCAATTCGCGGAAAGGTTTTTGGAACTGGTACGCGTTTGCGCGTCGCCAAGAAGTCAGGGGCAACGAACTTTAGAACTCTGGTCTATCGCGCAAGGTCACATTTTCGGCTCTCGACCCTTGACCTACGGAATAAAGACTAATAAATTGGCGAAAAACCTTTTTTTAGTAGCTCGCAGTGTCAATGCTCTCGAGTTCACTTTTCTTCTTTAACGCGTGTTTCTTGGCCATCGGCCTTTCTCGCGCTGTTTCTTCCTTCCGCGGTGTGCTATTCAAGGCTCGGGCCTCAAGAGCAAGGCTAAGGCTCGCGCGGAGGGATCGAGCCGGAAAAGAAAAAGGTTTCCAAAAATTAATCTGCTGGAAACGGAACCTAACAGGCGCGCCAACAATCCCCTTCTTTTTCTTGTTACCCTCCGCCACTACAAAGCTGTACGCTTGTAGTAACGGTTTGCCGTCATAACAGAAGGCGGCTTCTACATTATACTCTTTTTTATACATTCTTTTTATTTGATCTCGATTCTAACCCTTTTGGAGCGTGTCCAAGAATATTTCGCATCTTGAACCGGCCGAGAGTTCAATGAGCTCTTTCCCTCTGGAGATACATTTGTGTCGTGTACAAGACGTTGTCCTTTGACTCCTTTCTCTTCCTCGTCGACGGTGGTATCCAAAAATGCTTTATCGTCGGCGCACCCTCTTATTAATTGATGTCCTCTTTCACGTAAGACCGTCTAGCATAGCGGAACAATTGGAAACTAATGGTCGCTAATGTACTGTCCGATTTATGGCTCCTTATTTTGACCCCTCGCTATTCTGGCCATTGTAAATGTCCACCATTTTTTTTCAGGATAAATAATTACGAAAAATTTGAATAAGTCAAAATTGATGTAGAAATAATTATAGAAGCAATTTCGTACAATAGATCTTCAAGATTATTTGCTTAGCTCGTAAACTAATGTTGTTAATTTTCCGGAAAAATAAAATGCGGAAAATTTTCAGCAAATCGGAAAAATACAAATTTGAAACATAAATTACCTTTTAAGGGTTTTTAATGTTTTTCACTTTTTATCGATATAAAATGTCTAATATCAGTAAACATACTACAAAACATTAATAGCGTTACATTGTTAATCAGTTTAAACTAGTCTAGAGGTTTAGTTTTACTTTCAGATTCGAAAAAATGAGGCGAAAATGCGGCTTTATTTCAATTTGCAAACAATATATTAGACTAATCATGGAATGAAAACTTTCTTTATTTTTTTCGGAAAAATACGGAAAATTTTCCGACTTACAACACTATCGTAAACAAATATTTATGGGAATAGAACGTATCCTAAAACCATTTAAAAGCTTAAATTAAAAGGACGTAACGAAAAATTCAGATGAAAAATGTATTTAAATTAAAATAAACTTTAGGAATTGACCGATTTAAAAATTACGTTTTTGCGCGTGACAGTATGTATAGCAGACTTATTTACCTGCTTTTATACCCTAACATGGCGGCGTATTTTCACGCGCAAAATGCATTTTAAGATCCACCAATTTAAAATCAGCTAGGCTAATATCCAAGGCAGCACCTTACTCCTAGTGTAGTGGCGCCACATATCGCCAGTTGCGAGAAATGCAAATCCCTCAGAATCCTCACCTCTTCACGTTTTCCCTCGTATATTATATACGGCAATTCTAAAACTGTCCGCAATCCATCTCCGGCGCTAGAAGTAGGGTTTTCCGGGAAAATAGGTTGCGAAAATATTATGGCTGGGCTTACGCGAGTTACATATTATTTAATTAGATTTAGGTCGAGTAGTTATCGAATGTTTAGCAAATTAAATATAATTAATGTAGAGAAAAGACTTTATCTTTACACATATAAAGAAAAATTGATTTTAATGACACTGCTCCTTTATCGGAGATTATGTGGGCAGCACGCTGTTCGCTTCGTGATTCCCGGAAGAAAAGACACGCCCCTCCGCCTTTCAGTCTCTAATATTTCGACATACTGAATTTTGAATCTCAAAGTGAATTCCTAAATACGAAACCGATTTTAAGATTTTAGTGTATGATTTTCGAGCTGATTTCCGACTCTCCCAAATGGATTTCTAGATTTCTATATTTGTTTTCTGTAGCGTACGGGATTTTGACGAATGTCTGACCCCCCTGATTGTAAATGTCTAGTCGAGATAGCGCAAACTACATTTGACTTTGAATAATTTATTGATCTATAAATCTAAGATTGTATAGACCCAGAAATGCCTTGAAAAACCGAACTCGTTTGAAAAAGTTCATTTTTTTTAATACGAATTTGTGCCAAACATATATTGAATTGATTCAGATTTTGAGAAATTGCGCTGTGGTGAAAAATTGGTGACAGTCAAAGGTTATCTCTAAACGTAGCATATAGCTACTCGTATCAGAGCTGCCATTTCCCTGATGAAAGTCCGAAAAGGAGGCTAATGCCCGTGAAAAAAGTCCAATTGAGAAGGTTTGGGCAAGGATAATGGGCAGTAACCAGTAATAAGGACGCTCCCGTTTCCGAGAAGGGGTGGTAAGGGATGGCGAAGAGGATGTCCGGTGTCCCCGGGTCCCTGGTTCCACTCGTAAAGCCCGTTCCGATTTCGCGGCTCTGTAACGGAAGGATTTAAGCCCGTTCGTCCTTCCCCGTAGATCCCTACATCGGCCGAAATGATCCCTCGAATATTCTAGCCACGACACTGTGCCTCCAGCGATTCCTTTCCCAACTCGACTATAACTGAACCAGTACGCGGGATCAACGTTTGGATGGATTTACGTCACTGTTAAGCCTGGTTTTCACTTGGCGGAAAATCACCGACAGAAAGTTTGACGTCGGCGATATGGTTTTCGACGTTTCGCTCACTGTCGGCGTTTTAGCATTTTCACTTGGCGTATTTTAGGGCGGAAATAAAGCGATTTTGTTTCTGCCAGCGAGTTCGTCGGTTTTCGTCTGATAGTGGAGATTTAAGCCTAGGCCTAAAAATGGATGATTTATCTGATCATAATAGTGAACTATTGATTAAAGCTCATGTAAGCATTTTAAATTTAATGTTATTTTACATGAACTATCGTGTTCAAAGAAATATGAGTTATGAAAGATCGGTTTGTGTGAAAGAAACATACTGGAAAAGAAGGCAACAAGGGTATCAAAAAACACGTTCCAAAATTCACAGAAAAGCACGTGGCCGAGTTCCGGATGCAAGAAGCGGGAAATTAACCACCCCCCTGACGTCACAGTCACCTTTCGAAAATGGTTTTTGATTGGTTGAAAAAGAGCGAAATCGCCCAACTGAGCGAAAAAAATAGAAATGAAAATCGCCACACAAAACCGAAAACCGACGGAATTTCCGCCCGGCGTCGACGGAAATTTTCGCCCATTTTCCGTCGACGCCGGGCTTTTTCGCCCAAAAACCGCCAAGTGAAAACCAGGCTTTACGGCATCCACATCCAGCCAGCCGAGCGAAAACTTCTCCTATAACTCAAAAGTAGCTCTTTCCGCTTCAGGGTGAAATTATGAGTTGGTATTCTTTGTTTTAAAAGTCAGTCTTATATCAACGTATATGCGGAAGTATATAATATCTGTCTTAAAAATAAGTATTAATTTTACTATACTGCTAATGTTATTCGTTCGACATATGTACCTTCGCAAAAGACCTTTCAGGAATAAAGACATTAGTATACTTACTTTCTAAAACAATTGGTTTGTATCAAGAATGTAATGTAAACTACTTCTCCCTACAAAAAATCAATTATCTTTGGGTACCTAAAACTGACGTATGTCGCCGCGATTGAAGCCCACGCTTGTGACGTTTCTCCTCCCCCCCCCGCCCCCCACTCCTTCTCGACAATGATGCCCGTGTTTCGTCTAGTGCTCGGAATTGTTTATTCATTATCCACAAATTTTCCAATTTATTTAAAAAACGTTGGTAAAAAGAATATCATTTTACCTTATTTAATTATGTTTTTTACGCAACCAATCATTTATTTGAATAAAAGTGGCAGTTATTTAAATAATTGTTTGTTTTATTTAAATAATAGGCTTATTCACTTTCGATTATTTAAACATTTTACAATTTTGTAACGACAAATATTAGCCCTTTCATAATAAGTGTACTATTAACTTTTGGTGGCATTGATTCTGGGAATTCCAAGTACCTTCTTGGCGGGCGCGCTGGTCGCGTAGGCCTTGAGGAGATATGGCGTTCCCATTGTCAATGCCAGTGTTGACGTTTCGCAAGGGTCAGGACCCCCTGGCCAGAGCCCGGCCCTCGTGTTTCGTTTCTTTTTGAGGATGCTCGCTTCTCTTTCCTTGGGATTAGTGGGTTTTTCCTAATCGTTTTAAAAATTTCCAATATAGTGGTTTCCCCTTCACCCTTTTTTTCTAAGAATCCAAAAAAGGAGGGTTGCCATGATTGTACTTACAAAATATTTATCACGTGCGCGTATGGTGCTCGGTAAATTTCCGATGTTTTTGGTGCGCGCATTCTGGAGGGTACTATGACGTAGGTCAGGACCGTTGGCAGAAATAATACGGTCGAGTTTTGAAAAAAAGGAAGGCAGAAGTTGACGAGATCGGGATACGCGAGTCACGCTCTATGAAACGCTCTATGAAACGCTCCATGAAACGACTTCGCAATTAAAAACGTTAAGCCCGAGTGTATGCGGTAACGAGACCGGCGGTGATCCGGTCGTCAACGACATCAGCCGAGGGAACCGAACCACCGAGCCCAGGGAGCCCAGCCATCAAGCCGAGGCAACCAGGAAGCATGGCCTTCGGGATGACCGCCGTTGCTACATTGGATGTCCAGAATATTTAAGTATCGAACTTTCATTTAATCATCCGGTCGGTAGATTCTACCCTCACGCGTAACGGCCATAAGGTCAGGTAATTATTATGTTACCGAACATTAATTATGTTACCGAACATTAATTATGACTACCGAACATTAATTGCGTAATGCATTTTGAATGTTAAGACTCGAGATATGCCTCGTTCTATAATTTTTAATTCAAAGTTAGTTATTTTGTTAATCATTTAGTGGTGGCCACCTATTTCTCTTTTATTTTCAAGTGTGTTATAATTCTCATGATTTCATTAAACGTACTCTACTTTGGCAACCTTCTAAACTCTGGTTTTTCTTATTATTTTTTAATCCGTTAATAATTCCCCTAGACAACGTTTTCCTTTAATTTTGATACCGCTAACCCCGAAAGTTAAGCGAGCAAGCCCGGAACCAATATTTTAAATGTGGAGGTCAAGACACGCGAATAAGCTTATTGAGCCTAACGTGCTCTCTTTTACATACCCGTCTTATTGGGCCTAATGCCCACCTTTTACGGACCGAATAGGCTTATTCATGTTGTTAAGTTAGAATAATTAATAATTTCTCTACAATTTTTATTCAACTATTGGTTATTTAAATAAATATTATTTAAATATCGCCGAGCTTATTCATGGATAAAAATTAATCGAATGCCGAGCACTAGTTTAGGCTTAGTTTCTCTTTTAGATTTGACAGTCGCCAGCCAGATTTCCCGCACGGTACTGATGAGTTCCAAATAGAACGAAACCGGTCTACCGTTGGAATTTCTGGCTATTTTATTTATTTTTAATTTAGTTTATTATTCGAAGATCTATTTGATCCGAGTTTCGCGTTTTTTGTTTGCTCGAAGACCTATCGGTACGAGTTATTAGTAAGTTTTTAAATACCTTCAAATTTGTTTAGGATTTAGCTATTTTATCCCTTTTAATTATGGACTAATCTACTTTTTCGCGTATTTTATCATCCGAGCACTAGTTTCGTCAACCTCAACATGGTAATTTTTACGAAATATAAATAAATTCATTCTTGTTTAATAGAATGCCAGGCGTATTGTTATTACAGTCTTCGGATCATCGTCTGAAGAATGCGGCTCCAATAAATAAACATTGGTGGTTTCCCTTTAAATAAGTTAAATAGATTATCTTTGGATAAAATGCGTATATGCAGCTGGCTCTATATAACAAAGATCCGAGAAAAACCGCATATAGACTGGGTCCTGAGCTAGATAGAGTGAGAGAGAGAGAGAAAATTCAGTTAGTTTAATCCTGAAACCTTTACCATGAATTCCTCTCTTTTAAAAAAGGCTTAGTTTCTTTTCTCACTCGCTTCGCTTCCGGAATGTTAATTAGACTTCTTTTTTAACAACAGTTACTGTAAAATAACGTCGTTAAGCCTTTGAACAAATAGACCGTCATGCTTTGCATATTTGTTCTTTAAAAACATCCGTTGACTTTTCAATATATTTTGCGATAAACTAGAGCTGCCTGGTTCTTTGATCCTACAACACATCGACTATGGATACTGAAATAATAAATATTTTCTTGGCTATTACGGTTATCAGAAATCCATACGCTTTGCTGTCTTCGTTTACGCCAGCAACAAAAAATATTTTATTCCATACGCGCTAGTTCTTTCTCACTGGGGCTTATTAAGTTCAATTTCATTGGAGCATTCGATGTCTTATTTTGGAGATATGCAATTTTACGAAAATAAACTTTTTCATTTAGAAATGTACTATTTTTTCCTAGATTTCTTTTAAGAACTCTTAAGGGGGAAAACGTACTAAGGAATTTTAAAGAGCAAGTGTATCGAAGTCTTAGATATGTTTATGGGTCGAAGACAATACGTCGTTAAAATTCAGAAGGGTGGGTGAAGGAGGTAGACTAATATGATGGATTTAAATCGAGGAATTGTGGGTAATATTTTTACATACATCGGCCAAATTTATATTGCTATTATATTTACAAATAAAAAACAACTTCAAAGAGTGTAGGGAACATTTTTCCCTAGCTTAGGACAGGAATCCATACCTCTACTTGGAATACTTATCCTGCCGCATCGCGTATGGACATTTGAGACACCCCTCTTCGTAAATGTATTCTAGAAATTGCACCATTTTTGAGTCCAATTTCCCGAACGTTAATTAATAATTTAACATCGAAATTTAAAGGGTGTTTCAAAAGGTTATGCAAAAATGTTAAGGAGTTGTAGGGAGTGAGTTGAGAAGTATGCCTGATTTTTCCCCATTTTCCTACGATGAGTTAAAAGAGCGCCAGAGAGCTTCAAAGTGTGGCCTACTACCCCCTTGAAGTAGGCTGCAACAAGTACAAAACCAAGCAGAAGGGAAATGCGTACATTAAGGTTTGGGTTCGTGTGATAGGAAAAAAAGGACTTTGTAAACCAATCGAGGTAACCAGCGTAAACAAGTAAACTTAAACAGTATTTAAAGTCCCTGCTGCTTGGTTTTGCGCTTGTTGCAGCCTACTTCCATGGGCTAGTAGGCCACACTTTGAAGCTCTCTCGCGCTCTTTTAACTCATCGTAGGAAAATGGGAAATAAACAGGCATACTTCTCAACTCACCCCCTACAACTCTTTAACATTTTTGCATAACCTTTTGAAACACCCAGTATATTTCGAAAGATAAATATTTCTGATGATACTGATATTATTTTATTTTCTAGTGTAGTTACTTCAACCGTTGGCGCAATAGGTGATTGAACTTGCCCACTTCGTAGGTAGAGCCCGCGGTTGACTCAAATTCGACGGGGGCTTCCTTAATTTCAAATATAGGAATCCAGAGAGAGAGAGAGAGCTGACGTGAAGTGTCCGTTTGCTAGACGATTGATGAGGCTGCACGGGGGCGTAGGTGACCGGCTCCCTGGCCAGAGAGAGAGATCACCCTCTGCTGGTGCTTCCCTGCCGAGCGTCTGTTGTTTTCATCTCTACAGCGGTTACAGAGCTCTCGAATTCTTCATTGGAAATCGTTTGTTTTCTCTTTCCCACGATTCTTCTCGGATTCTTCTTCTAATAGTCTTCCTCTTTCGCGCGTTTTCCCGCCTTCCTCCGTGTCTACAAAGTCTATAAGATGGATAATATCAGTCTCCAAATAATCGAACAAATCCTATCTTCTCCACGGCATTTCAAATTACTCGTTGGCTCAGTTTGAGCTTTATATTGAAGTGATTTTAATTTGAAAGATAAATATGGGCTGGTTGAATATTAGTTTCGGCATAAGTGTATAATATTGTAACAAAAGTGTGACACTTTCTATTATTCACATGAAAAAGTTTTACTGAGAGCTATTCACGAGACAGACTGCATTATAGGGCTTCGTTGCTGTTTTTGGTCCGCTTGCTCTCGCGTCACACATAGCCTTTGACAGCGCCTCGCTAGGGGGAGATTTTCTTCTGGTGATGACGTCACTTCGTTACTAGCTCTCAAACTTATGGAACAATATTATAGACTTATGGTTTCAGTCGTACAAATTTCAGAATATTTGTGAAAAATTTGAGGCCGAAAATAGGCACTCCCCGCCCTAGTAACCCTCCGCTGACTTCTAGAAACGACTAAAAAAATCTTCATTTGATAAACGTACAGTTTATTTCATTAAAGTAAATCTTACTTACCATTCTTCTTTTCATATAACCATAAGTAAGATATTACAATTAGTATATAAATTATAGAAAAATTATCACCGAATTGATTTTCAGAGATATTGCGCAATCTACTTTTAGTTCTCAGCACAGATTCCCCTAGAGTCTAAATATGCCAATGGTTAAATAAAAAGTCAGCTAATATGCTACTATCAAGGTTGATAACACGCTACTCAGTGAGAGTCCAACTCAGAGGTTGGCGAGAGTGTCAGTGTCGAAAAAAGGTCATGTCGAGTAATTAGCATTAAATAAATATAGGAGGTGTCATACTTATTATTATTATGTTACTTACGTTATAGCCTGGGTTAATTTCACCTAGAAACATTTATTATGGGCAATTTTTATCACATTTAAGTCGCCATTTCGAATGTGAATCTGGAATTATTGTTATAAACTACCAGGAAGTGAATCTTAAAAAGATCTCATTGACATCAGTCGTTTTTACTACCGGTTTTAAAGCGAGAAAACTTGTCAACTTGACGTACTCCTGATGTTACTTGATGACGTAATCATAGGCTTTTCCGTGTTCCCGTAATTAATTTCAAAGTAAGTAATTCGAAATCCGTTAGGCTGCGTTTCGAATCTTGAAATCCACTTTTCGAGGGCACTGAACTCTATTCGCGACAATAAAATCGAGTATATTAAATGGGGCAATAAAGCTCGTCTACGTATTTATATCAGGAACCCCCTTTCGACGTCTTCCTAATTCGGGCGAAACGCGGCCATAAAATGCAGGCCCTCGATAGCCAATAAAAAGGCTCGCATTAACGCTCTAGGACGCATTCGGATGCTCGCCGTATCTCGTCTAAAACAGGCGAAAAATAGACGCTTTTCGGAATTTCAAGATTTCCCCGGCAGCAAAATTCGCGGTCGGTCTTCGTCGGAATACAATTCGATTCGATAATAAGGCTAGAAACGAGGGGTGAAAAGCGAGTCTTTAGGAACCGTATCATGCACTCTCTTCTTATCAGTTGGCTATTGATTTCGCCCATTAGAGCCGGGGTCGGCACCCCACCGTTTCTTCGGGGGTTATATCGGAATATTAACCGCGTAACCCGACAATAAAGTCCACGCTGGAAGGTTGGGTACAGACTGCCCGAGTTCGTGTTAAACTCCGTTATCCACTACTCCGCAGACTTCGTAGATAAGGAAAACTCTCTTAATTGAGTTCTAGGCTGGTGGGAGAAGGGTGCACTATCTTATTCTCCGTCAATTAGAGTTGTCTTCCATACTCTCACTACCGAGTTATTGGAGCGCTCTTTAAAAAAAAGTGAAAACTAAAGCTGTCATGTAATTTCTCATTCTTATTAAGAGAAATGTGTCATTCCATTTTATCTTTCATTTTCAATTTCTTCAATTGAAATTCGGCCGGAATGGGTCATTTTCCGATTAAAATGAATTTTTAAAATTCTCGTTTTCCACTCGAAAGATTTTCTGATAAATTATGCACATTTTCGCTCGTCAAATTGAATGTAACCGACCCGTATTATTTCAGCTTTCTCTAAACTGGAGATTCTTTTGATATTAATTTCATTAAAGTTTAGTAATGCAATTGCTATACTGTATATATAAAAATGATACAAATATTATAATAAAATATTTCCAGTTTTAAATTTTTGTGAAAAATTATCAAGTTCTTATTACTTTTTCTATTTAAGGGCTAAATACTAAAAATTTGCATCTGTATCTTACAATATAGTTAAGCTTACTATTGATGTTGTATCTTACAATATAGTTAAGCTTACTATTGATGTTGTATCTTACAATATAGTTAAGCTTACTATTGATGTTGTATCTTAAAATATAGTTTAAGCCTTTGTTGCATTATATTTCTAAAACAAATTCGCACCAACTTTTAACCGAAGATAATAAAGAACTGCGTATCCTAGATTCGTATTCTGAGAGCTTTCTGATAATGATTGAAGGTTTTGTAAAAAAGCGTTTACCCACTTCCGGCATGTGACCTTTAAAAATCGGTCGCTGTACTGTCCTATCACGGCCAACTTTGATGACGCCCTATGGCGCGAACACCCCATCATCAAAGTTGGCCGTGGTCTAGTTGGTTACTATGGTAACTATGGAGCAAATATTTTCGGAGTTCCGGCACGAAGTGGGTAAACGCTATTGTCTACGCGCGAAACAGTTATTTCAAATCTTTGGTTTAACACAAATGTAAAACTAGCTAACGTTAGCACTATTGTTCATTATATTGGAAGTTAAAGCACATAAATTTCACCCTGCCGTAGCACCGATTTGATTTAGATTGCTGGTAGCGTTTAAAATAATTACTCGAAAATACATAAAAATCTTATAATAAAAAATTAGTACAATATTGGAAATGATGTTCTTTGAAATTGCAATCTTTTAAATGGGAAAATTCTAAACCCATCATCTATGGCATTGCGGGTAACGCTATTTGCCTTTGGTGTTTAAACAAAGCAAAAAATTCAATATGGGAATTATTTATGGAAAAAGACATACCAAAAGGGCTTGCCACCACCCTCCTACGCATTGTAACCCGGCCACCTGAATTAATGGCTTTAAAAGTTGCTTAATGACTTAGGCCTAAGGTGGTGCCTTGGGTATTAGCTTTGCTGGTTATTATTATTATTATTATTTTTATAGGATTTCATCAATAAATGTATATAGTGTTTTGAAAATTTGGGGAAGGAATTTCAAATCCTCATTTCACTCAGCCAAAATCTGCATATAATAATGTTATGACTAATTAGGTAAAATAACTCGCATTTTGAGTACTATAAAATTTTAAGAACTTGGTAATATCAAAGTACCTAATTAGGGCTAAATTCTAGGGACTGATCTGTTCCCTAAATGGACGTAAAATATGGTATTTTTGACTGTAGGTTAGGATTATGAAAAGCAGTATTCATACGCCTTAAAATCAGTGTACAGGAAGTCGGTTAAAACGGAACTTTTTGAATATTACCAAAGCCAGCCTCATGTTCTGGTCTATTTTAGTTCTTCGCGTATCGAATTTCTTTGTTTTGGGTACTTTCTCGGGCCTGTAATGAGTCCCATTACTGAAATCGTTTTTCCGCGTAGAAGGATAATGGCCAGTAATTGCCCCACTTACTGTAATCATTATCTCGACTAAACTTGAGCCCAACGAAGGAAATAGTTTATTTGGCCCAACGCGTGCCTTATTGCGTTGTGTGTACTAAATTAGCTCTTGTAATTTCACTAAATCGATTGCGTTTTTTGAATGACGATTATATAACATCATAAATTTCAAGAATTTAATTCCATAAAGTAAATATACTGGGAAATTTAAAGGGGATTTAGTATAACCAAAGGTTCGAATCTTGATAATCGGTGTCTAGATGTTTTCGAAGTGGTTAGCCCCTCGACAATATTCTAATTGCATCTCATTAAAAAACTGCTTTTGATACTAGCCTACAAATTCTTCACCGTGGGCCTCAAAATTTTAACAAAGTTTTCAACTTTAAAGAATATTCGCGGTACGTTTTCTCCAACAATTTCTGTGCCTCTTCCAAGTATAGTTTAAAGACGAAAGTTGAACATTTTCCGCGAGGGTTAAGACACTCTGCGAACTCGGTGTTCACTGCCGTACCTTTGACAATGCTAAATGGAACTCACGAACTCTTGAAAATATGTACCTCAGTGTTAAATGCACGAGCTCGGTGTACAGATTATCTGAGACTGTTTTACCCCTCGATTTGAGGGATTCGCAATTGTAGTGGTTTTGATACGGTGGCGCTAAGGCACGTTATGGATTTGCTTTGCTGCTTTACACATATTTCATTTATTTCAAAACACAATAAGAAACCAAGTTAATTTTTGAGTGAATTTATTTTGGTTCGACGTTTTCATGTTTAGATTTTTCATTTACAACCACAATTTTACAATTTTATGTTCATACGATTATACGAACGAAAAACATCGTATTTTTATACTAAGTAGGTTTAATTTAAAATTTTATATTTCATTAAATACAAAGGCGAGGGATAACTTAAACCATAGCAGAGTTTTTTTGGTATGGTTACATACAAATTATTTACATTTTTTTTCGTTTATTTACGCTAGATTTTTCCCTCGGAATTTCAACGAAATGATAATAAATTCCCCCGGTTTCTATATATTACTCGAATTTACGCTTCTAAATTGATAGTAGCCTTTGTTTCGTTATTGTAACCAATTAATTTTTCTTATTTTTTAGTTATAGTTTAGGAATGTTTTCATAGAAAATGTTTTTGAAAGTTTTAGCTTCATTTGTTTATTTTTATTGAAAAAATATAAAATTATTCAAAAGTATAAACCGCGTTTTTATATAGTTAACCTAATCACCCTTTTTTCCACTAAGCCTAATTTATTTTTTCTTAGTAAATTTTCAGTCGTAATATAAATGTTTTTGTAAGGCCCGCTGTATACATTTTTTTCCAGAAGAAACATTTTTCGTAAAATTTGCGTAAACTCGTGACCTTAGGCTAAATTTCGATTCGTCCAATTTTCTTTGAATAAAACCTTTAAAAGGTCGTAGTTCTAATATATAACTCATAAATAACGTATACCTAAATGAACTAGAAAATTAAAATTAATTGTACCAGTATTCGTCTTTGTTCTCGAGATTTAATCTCGATTAGCTTTTTAGTTTTAAATACTAATTGCATAGGTCCATCGGGAGAAGATCGCCACAAACAACGTTTTAGAGTTCCAGGAATATTTAATTAGGCTCATTATTTGGATTTGTTCGAGAGATTAAATCACACGTGAAGACTGAACTTTCGACCGCCGCTGACACCGTATGGTTGCCATTACATTATACATTCTACGAATTATAGTAAAGTTTTCCCATCTTGGTTTAATCTCTCAATTTCTTTCAAGAGGTTACTACAGACTATTTACAAGTAGATAAAATTGGAAATTACGGAGTTAATTATTTAATTATACAGGCGCAATTAAAAATATAAAATAATTATGTTAAACACCGAATACGCTTTATGTACAAGTATTTATTAATTTATATACCGATTAAATTAATCATTTGTTTGAGCCCGTTACCTTTCATTTTGGCCTAATTGAAGTTGTACTTTCAGAACATATTTTTGTTAAACTTATCAAAATGATATTTTCCACGAGAAAATATATCTGATAAATTATATTTTTCTTTGTAAGCCGTATTTCCGACTGTTCGGTTGACGAAATTAATTTAACTTGGCTTAGGTCTGAAATATGATTTCGTCAACGTTTCAATGAAAAGCGTCGATAGATGTCCTTACTCTAGCGCGTAAAACGACGATTAAAACGTAGGCCCTTTTTTGGTAGGAAAAAATAATATTCCTATACTTTGCACCATCAGTTCGATTAATTTATTAGACGAATATTTTACCTTTAATAAATATATCTGAGATCCGGTAAATGTAAATAGATGGCACTAGAATCGCGTCCGTCTCTGCGCATCGACTAATCACGAGTGCGACATGTAAGTGTCTGAATCGCCCGATGACGTAAGAGAGTAATTGGCGGAGTCTCTTCTCTGGTGAACGGGGTACATTGGCAACAACGTAGTCTGTCCCACGGCGCCCATGGGCTTAGTGGTGCCGTAGAGGCCGTTCCCTAACAGTGCGGGAAAGTTCTTGACTTGGGTGTTCAACGTGAGGGTCCCGTAATTTCCCAGCGCGTTCTGGTTACCGTCGTTGCTAGACATCACGGTCTTGGGCGAAGACGGCAGACTCGGGACGTGTTTCGTGGTCCCCGGGCCCGGCAGGACGCCGAGCCCCGATAACGGTCCGACGGAAAATGGTTGTAAAGTGTTTCCGTTTGGAAAGTCCGGCTGGTCCGTAAAGGAGGTCATCCTCATATTGGTAGCCCTGCCGAAATGGTCAGACACTCCCGAAGTGGTCAAGGGAACGATAGCGGCCGTTGGGGCTGGAGCGCCATCGCCGTTGTCTCGCTTCTGCTTTCGTCGAATGACCAGTGTCGAATCATTCGGGTCGAAGTAGATCGCGTCCGGCTTAATGGATCTGAAATTTACAATTTAGAACCACTTATTAAAATTTTTGTCAATAAAATAACGGAAGAAATTACTCGGTGTAAAAAATGTGGTGCTTGCCTCGGAGTTGTGTTAGTTCCTGTGGTTATGTTAAGTAGCGGCATCGGTGCTGGTGTATTCCTCTGCAATGACATGCTCTTCCAGGGCGTAGGTCTGGCCTGAACCAAGTCTTGAAGGAGATTCTCCATACTCGATGACCTTTTGGGATCCCCAGTGACGCTGGAGTTGGAATGAACTCCGCTGGACGACTCGCTACCGCATCCTCCTCCCTTTTCGGGACTCGTCGAGGACTCGCTGACGGAGTCGGATTTGGGAGTCATATGACCTTCGGAGTGCGTTCCGACGGTCAGAGGCTCGTAGCCGTCTCCTAAGAGGATATTCTGTCCACCCGTTTTATGCATAGGCCGCAGCGGGACTCCGCCACTGTGGACGATGACTGGCGCGGACATTCTGTAGTTTTCGTCCATGAGGAGTTCGTAGTCGCCGTCTGCTGACAGGATTCGTCTGTGCTGTTTCGGGTCCACGGTCTTAGTAAAGATCGGCTGTAAACGTAATTTAATGGTTATGATATTATATCAGTTGACCATTAAAAGCTTTTCGCGTGATCGTACCTGATCAATTTGTTCATCATCCGTTTCGTCCCTGGCCACGACCATCTCCCTGAGTGTAGCGTAATCTCCGTCATCCGAGTTGTCGTCGGATAAGTCTTCGAACTTGACTCCCTTCTTGTTTTTCACCGTCACTTTAGGTGACTTGGCGGAGGCCGAAGAGCGGGTTCGTTTGCACGGATTTCCCGAAGCCACCGACCCTTTCTCTTCGAAAGAAACTTTATGCCGAATCCCGGGAGACTTCTTGTGAGTCTTCAACCACGCTAGTCTGTCGCTGTCGGGAGAATCTTTGTTGTCCTTGGGCAAAGACGGTTTGGGCTTCAACCAATAAATGTCTTCGTCGTCCGCCGAAGCCGGCGATATCGGTTTGTTAGTAGCCTGTACGGGACTCGCGGTGGCCGACCTTTGCGCCAGATTAACTATGGCTTTTTTAGAAGTCTTTTCACGAACCTAACCGTAAAGAAAATCGCAAAATATTCGGCGTCAGACGAGAAATGGTCGATATTTATAGTTTGGTAAAACAAGCCGATAGGAAATCGGTACTCACTTGATATGTTTGCCCGTTATCGATAACCAATAAGGGCGTGTCTTTTCCGTTTTTGGACCCTCCTCTGATATGGTTGACGGTAGAGCTAGCGCCCGAGCTAGGGTAATTTCCCAGGCGCTTGAATTGCCACCTATGTTTGACAGTCAAAGCCAACCACAACAAGATCCACAGAAACAAATGCGTGATGGTACCGGTAACGCCGGCCAGCATGGCTCCGTCCAAACTTCCGCAGTACACCATGGTGTAGTCGTACATAAGCGGAGAAGCGGTCAACGCCACCATCAGCACTATCATGAAAGCCCCGAGATGAGGCACGTGTCCCCACAATCGCCTGGATTCTTCCTTCCAGGTAACGTGCGTCCTCTTGACCTTTGACTCACGCCACTCGCGATACTTTTGCAGCCCGTACAAGTACATGACGGACCCCGAAAAGGTCAAGATCAGATTGTACAAGAGAAACAAGATCAACGTCACCGGTACGTTCAGAAGCAAAGGATTGTGGCGCAACAGCACGTCATGAGGCCCGTAGACGTGAATCTGATAAAGACAAAGTTCTCTTTGTTAAGTTTGATGAAGCAAATCATACGATGTAAGAAATGAAAAGGACAATACCTTGTAAAGGACCGTGAATCCGGCAAAAGTGACAATTTTTTGAGCCGCGTCCATTACCAGCTGGACCGAGAAAATGAGTCCGAATGTTTTGTTGGTCCTCCAAAAGACCGAGGGGTACCGGACAGCGTGGACCAGAAGAGCGATGGCGAAGTTCAAGAACTCAGCCGAGATCAGTCCCGGAGTGAATTCGTCGGCGATATACTGGCGTTCCGTCGCCGAAGTCGGGTCCAAATGTATACGCGGTCGAGCTCGGTCCACCTCGTCTCTCTGAATGGCCTCCGACGTGTTGACCGTCGAGAGGAACTTCAACATAACCAGTCGATTTCGGTGTGAAAGGAAGAAGTCCAAGTCGGTCTTCCATATATCAGCTGTTAGAAATGATAAGAAACAGAAGGACCGTTAGTTATTATAAACCTAAGATACAATACGACGAATGAGCCCCCCTGAAACCTTTCTATCTCTCATCTCATACATAATCCATTTTTCTTCTATTGTTGAATTTGAACATTTGATGGCTACCATGTTTTCGGAAAGTTATACGGTCGCTCTATCACGTATTTGATTTGAAAAAATAAGCGGTTTGATGGGGTTTACCCTTCCCTGAAAAAAGAAAAGCGATATCGTGAAAAGGAATCGCTATTTCGTCCCGGGCCAAATATCGAGGAAGAGACGCCGCGGATATAGGAAGCCAGATAAACTTATTTCCTTTTTCGCTTTTCTTTTTCATCCTTCGGAGCGATTTATCCGCGAAAGGGGATCTATCCTTTTATCTTGTTATCACAAACAATCGCCGAAATCGCTCGTTCATTCTCTATCTCCGCCATCCCAGCCAGCGCTTTTCTCTCCGGTTTAGGGTCCCTCTTTCTACGGATCAGATGGGGTCCCGCGCTCTACCCTATCATTCTCTCTCTCTTACCTAATAACTAAAGAAAGAGCTCTTTCTCGCTCTAGCGCATGAGCGCCGACGACTTTCCTCCATTGTCATTTCGCGTTCACGCTCGAGCGAAGCAGCGCCCCCTCTTAGCCCGCGCTGTAACTATTATCAACAAATTCCAAAATGTTTTCTCCCGTTACATCCGCTGTTTTTTCCTGGCCACTGAACACCGCTGTTCTAATTTATGGAATCCCTCCCAAAGTAACGTCCATATAAACGGACGGCCGGGAGAAGGCTTTTACGCATTTCGTTATCAGATTTTTCAGTCTTATTTCGTGATAATTAAAAAAAAGGCCGTTTCTTCTAGGCTATATTTACGTCACTAGCAAGAGCAAGCAATTTTCGTGCCAAAATTTAATATTTAGCACGACTTATTCCCAGTGGCGTCATAAAGGTCGGTGTCACCCTCTGGTCAATATTTACTAGACCATAAAGGAATATTAATAAAATGAAAGATAAAAAATAATTTTATTAGGATGATAGGGTGACACCTAGGTGCAACAAACACAAGGAGAACGCAGCTAGCCTTTAAACACGCTAACGAAGGGTTGTGTACGAATTTCATTGGACGAGCGTCACGAGCCTTTACGCTGAACGTTTTACGGGCGGGAGGAAAACAATTTCCGAATTTTCCGACGGCAGCAGGCGCTAAAGCGTCTAGCCAATGAAAAACGTACGCAAGAAAATCCACGACTTTCGACGCGTTACGTTCTCCTTGTGTGGGGTGTTGTGTTTGTTGCTCCTAGGTAACACTGAGATTTTATGTAGCTGATAAACTAAAGGAGGAAGATTTATTCTGCGACTATGCTGAAGTAGGCGCTACACAACACTAGGGGGCATTCTCGGTGTTATTTTATAACGGTATTTCATGTTAATTGGAGCGCTATTATTAAATATAAGTGGGAAAGCCCTCTAATGTTGTGTAGTATAGTCGAGGTACAAATTAAATTATATTTGATAGGAAAATTCTTAAAACTTATCAAAAAAGAAAAAACATAATAAAATTGTGATCAATCTATATTTGATAAAGTAAAATTTGTTAAAATCTAATTAAAATAATTTGATAAAGAAATATTTACTGAAAAAATACTTGACAATTTTTTTTATAAAATTTTAAAAATATGACGAAGTCATTTTATGAATAATAGCAGGTTTTTTTTGGAAAAAATTAATATTAGTGTTTCAAATTAATTTTATATTACTTATCCAACTTAATCAAAATCGGTTTTATATCAATAACACTTTTATCCGAACATAACAAGAAATTTTCCACAAACATGTAAATCAATTTCTACACGTCGCCCGACTAAAGATAGCATATACTTTCCTTTTTTTAATATTTGCTTTATACCATAAAAAGCTTCCTTTTATTAAAAAATGATATTTTGAAAGAGCAGTGACGTTTTCGAACGGGATTATATACTTTCTGCTATCCGGGTCTTTTTTTTTAACAAAACCTTATCGGCTCCTTTTCTTTACTTTCTTGAAATTCAGGCTGTAGGCTCGATGAAGAAGCGAGGGGTATCAGTATCAACTTCCGGTACAGGCCGCCTGGTGTCGGTCACCCGCAATAGAAAATTTCGTTAATCGGCAACCGAGCGTAAGATTGTGTCGAGTAAAAGAATAAAATTGGGATCCGAAGAGGATCGACCAAAAAAATCCTTCGTTTAAGCTTGGCTTAACCAAGCACTTCTATTTTCTCATAAGAAGCCTCCATCGATTCCGAGAGCCCCTTTAACTCGACTTTCCCCTTCTGACACCCTCCTTCTCGAAGACTAACTAACCGGACACTTTAGTATAGAGCGTCGACGGGGTACAGTTGACGCGTCAATTTAATCGGACTTTTTTTCTCTCGTAAAATTTCGTAAGAGAAAAATTCCAATGGACAGAATGAAAGGGGGGAATTTGCCTAAAGCCGCTCTTTGAAGTATCGCGAAGAAGCTAAAAAATGAAAGAACGTAGATTTATGATTGAATATCTTTTTTTCCGCGAACCCTTTATATCGTTGGAAGAATTTCTCTTCTAAGAGCACTTTTTTTCCTGGAAAAATCCTTATTTGCATTTTTTATTTATTTTTGTTCAACTGTTCGCGAATTTTCGTCTTTAAAGGTTACGAGTGTATTTCGTCGTTTAATTTTTATTTTTAAAATATTTCTTTTCTATATTTCTATAGGGAGAATAATTAATTTCTTAAATTGTGGTTAGTAACTTTTTAGTATGGTAGCTCCTATAGGAGTTTTCCAAAGCTTACACGCCTAAAGGAAATGAGCTAGGATGAAAGACCTCGATATAAGCGGATGCTGTATTTTTTTTGCAAACGGTGGTAGAAAATACTCTTTCATCTTTTTTCATCCTGAAAGATGATCTCCACGCTGATAGAACGAAAACAGGAAATTTAATAGTTCACCCTCAAAAAGCCACTTCATACTTCAGTAACTAGGACATATGTATTTGATAGTCGCTCTAAAAAATTGGTTTATATAAATATTTACTATTTCACGAAGGATAGAACATTTTGTTCGCCGAGATAAAATATATTTTTCGTTGTTAAATTACTTTGGAATAATTTCTTAGTAAACAGAACTTAACTAGGAAGATAGAGGTTTTTAAAGGGCTGCAAAGTCGCTTGGAAAATTCGGGACGAATTTCAGGTATCTTTGCCCTTCCCGTCGGGTAACTCAGGATTACCTTCCTGTTTCCTAAAATAAGTGATTGTTTAGCCCTACCCTCAAGGCTCAAACGATTCTGTGGCCCTTTAAGAGTATCTGTGGTCCTTTAAAAGTAGCTGTGGTCCTTTATGAGTATCTGTGGAAATTTAAAAGTAGCTGTGGTCTTTTAAGATTATCTGTGGCAATTTAAAAATAGCTGTGGTCCTTTAAGAGTATCTGTGGTTCTTTAAAAGTAGCTGCGGTCCTTTAAGAGTATCTGTGGTCTTTTAAAAGTAGCTGTGGTATTTTAAGAGTATAGCTGTGGTCCTTTAAGAGTATCGGTGGTCTTTTAAAAGTAGCTGTGGTATTTTAAGAGTATAGCTGTGGTCCTTTAAGAGTATCTGTGGCAATTTAAAAGTAGCTGTGGTTCTTTAAAAGTACCTGCGGTCCTTTAAGAGTATCTGTGGTCTTTTAAAAGTAGCTGTGGTATTTTAAGAGTATAGCTGTGGTCCTTTAAGAGTATATGTGGCAATTTAAAAGTAGCTGTGGTCCTTTAAGAGTAGCTATGGCTCTGTAAAAGTAGGTGGGGCCCTTTAAAAGTAGCTGTGGTCCTTAAAAGTAGCTGTGGTCCTTTAAGAGTATCTGTGGCAATTTAAAAGTAGCTGTGGTCCTTTAAAAGTATCTGTGGTCCTTTAAGAGTATATGTGGCAATTTAAAAGTAGCTGTGGTCCTTTAAGAGTAGCTGTGGTCCTTTAAGAGTAGCTATGGCTCTGTAAAAGTAGGTGGGGCCCTTTAAAAGTAGCTGTGGTCCTTAAAAGTAGCTTTGGTCCTTTAAGAGTATCTGTGGCAATTTAAAAGTAGCTGTGGTACTTTCAGAGTAGATGTGGCCCTATAAAGGTAATTGTGGCCTTTTAAGAGTAGATGTAGCCCTTTAAGAGGATCTATGTATGGCAACATAAAATCAGATAATACAGACATCAAGCGTCGAACCTTTTAGAATTTTCGTCTGCTAGTTGTCAATGTGGTAAAGCGTCTCTTGTTTTTACATGACGTAAAAATGTATTTACTCTACTTGTCCTAGGTTTAGATTAATCAACGCATAAAAATTGTTCTTAAAATTCTCCAATAGCGTAATACGTTTAATTTATGGAAAGTATAATTAATTTTATTAGCAATTAATTATTAGTGCATTGTCTTTCGGCGAATATTTTACGAAATTTCGCTACACTTTAATAGCATTCTTCGCGTCCGTATTAATCACGAGTGTCAACACTTGAATTTACATCCTAAAAATGAAAATTCCAAAATCTTAACCTATAACAACGGATATCTCCAGTAGTATCTAGCCACGGTGTATGAAACAATCAATTTGTAAGGGCGATGCTATGGGGAAAAAAGAATCTCATTTGTGTGGCAATAGCAGCGTTGCCAACTCCCAAAATTGAAATTATAGTATCGAAGCCCAAAAATTATCGTACTTTCTAGAACATTATAGTACACAAGTACGGCCAACTTCGATTACAGGTTATAGCGTGGTAGCAATTGTTCATAGTTGGCCGTTATTTTGGCGCAAATTTTAAATTTATATATTGCCATATTATAGGCCACATTCATGTTTTTTGTTTTTTAGATCTATTACCAAGTTACTAGTTAGTAAAATATGTTTTTATCTTTTGGAATATTTATTTACTCATATTTTCAGGTACATTACATATTTTTGTAAATATCACATTTGATTTTAAACGTTTGTACTTATACAATATCACAATTATGTTATTTTATCACTTTAAAGCTTGAAGCTTTTTTTACACATCACCTAGTATAACTTCGCAATTGTCAACATTTTCGCCAATATTTTTAAATTTGTACATTTCAACTTTAAATTTCTGAAATTATCGCACAAATATCGGAAATATAGTTAAATTATCGAAAAAAGCGTACTATATAGTACGCGATGGAAATTATAGTACGTAAAAAATTGAAAGGAGCAATTATCGCAATGTACTATAATTATAGTACGGTTGGCAACGCTGGGCAATAGATTCAGGGTGCCTAGAAAAAGGGTAATATTCGAAAATTTCCGTTTGTAGATGGCGTTGAAGCTTGATTAACATAAAGTAATGGAAGCCAAAGAGGAATGGGGCCAATGTTTCGGGGTTGGATGGGGTTCGGCGAGACCATTCGAGCCAAAATCGGCGGGGAACGTTTGCCCGTCGTAGATTAATTTCCGGTATGCAAATTCCCGGGCTTCTGGTTGTACATTATGTCCGTGGCGCACCCCTCACAACCCCCTGCCGCGTCTTGAACTGACCGTCTCGCGGTCGAAATTTAGTACCATCAGTCACTCGCTGCGTGGCGCTGACAACCGCATTTCGAAGGCTCTTAAATAACTCGAAATATTCCATAAAGGGGAGCCTAGCTGTTTCGACGCTCATTTTTGATCGTATTAATTCCAATGGAATATTTCGCGGAGTTAACTAGGATGCGGCTGCCTAATGGCCCTATCATCTGTAAAAGCTCCCTATTAAATTCACTCAAAAATTACTTAGTTCGCCATACTAATGATTTTACGGATAGTTCAAAGCGAGGATTTCACATATAATGTGTATCGCGGGCCATTTACCTTAAAGGTGGCTGCTAACTAAAGCCCCTTCCCCCGTAACACGGGACCTGCCACGGAGAAAGTTACTCGTCACTCTTTTCAAAATACCTACACTGCTACAAAATATTTCAACTAATGAAGAGGAATATAATTTTAATATTTTTATTACTTTTACCAGAAGTAAATGAACCGAAGTTATCGGAGAGGGCCAAAATTTTAAAAGGCATTTTCCTTAACGTGGTGAGATTAAAATTGCACTAGGGAATTGTGGGTATCCACATTCGATATACATGTCATCACCTACTAGTCGATAGATGGCGATAGTGGAGCTATGAAGGCGCGAAATTTGAAAACGTCGATTACAGGGAGATCTCATATGGGAAATGCGCTTAGTATGAGAGATATAGCGGTCTGATAACTTCGGTTCATTTACTTCTGCTTTTACTCTAAATTTATAATTTAGGAATTCAAAATGTTAAAACGATTATAAAATTAATATAGAATGAAAATAACTTGTTCAGTAATGTAATCCAAAAATGAATGTCGCTTAAATTAGATTCGAAAATCATTTTGGCAACATCCTAGACAAATTGAAAATAGCCGGATCAATAAAACATCATCAAAATTGGTGTAGAACAGCAAACCTCAATAGGAACTAAAACACGAAAGATATGGTAGCTTTCCCTAAAAAATAAGATACAAATTCATCGTCTAAATTCCAGGGTAAGTCTGGAAATGGAATAATGATTTTTTAAAAGTGAAATAAAACTATAATACTAAATATTATTTAGCAATATTTTTTCCTGTGAGAGCACAGTTACTGTGCACCAGTTATGTATGAATTTGCAATTTTTTCAATTTAAAAAAATCTATAGATATAGAGCCCATTAAAATGATAATGTTTTAAATGTCCATTCAAATTTTCATTTACATACATCTGATTTTTATGAGAATAAATGTTTTTATCAGCCATTTTTTTGACGCGAAAATTTTGAATTTGAAGAAACTTTTTCCATACATACGCGATTGCGATCGGAAACTGATATCGCCTCGACGAAATACGGGAATCTAGCTGGCCACATGACGTATTATTCCACCCTTTATTTCCATACCACGCGGGGTAAAAATGCTGAGCCGGCGGCGTTGCAAACCACCTTCGAAAACCTCAATTTTATTTTTCAAAAATCACGCAATTCCGCGGTCGTTTTCCGTGGCCGGGCTGGAGCCAGGCGTTGAAATAAAAATGCCTTTCTGATATTCCGCAAAAACGATTTTAGGAGGAAGAAATATATGGCTGTAAACCCGGAATATCCATGCTAGGGCACGTATTTATTCCGAATAGGTCTTCGGGGCTCCTTTTCCCCCATTTCATGCTTTGTAGTCTTCGGAATTTTCCGCATTTCCATCTCTCGTAACGGGGGCCCGCGTCTACAGCATACGTGAGAGATTGAAGAGAATTCGGCCTCTCTATACGACTAGCATTTGTTTATTAGGTGTCAGTCAAAAGTTCGCTCTACCAATTCCGACGAACCGATTCGAGCCGTACCCCCCCCCCCCTAAAGCCACCATCGCGGATTTAACCCCCCCCCCTATCCCAGCCTCTTCCGCTCGCGCCGACCCCCCTCCCCGAAAAATTCTTTCCACCATTTCGATCTGGTTGCCATGACGATCCATCCTTATCCTCTTCCGCATCCCGAAGAGAGGCGTAGGCTAAAATCCAGCTCTACCTTCTCTTCCTCCAGTTGGACTATTTACCGGTGGAAGAATTCCCATCTCTGGAGACTATTCCATTATTTCTTCAGCGTTTATATAGCTCCCGTTTTCCCGTTCGCGATATGAATTAAAAATCAACATTCCACTTTTATATTTTCTCGTTCTCCAAACATTCGCCTTTCCTCTAAATGTTTCTTTTTCTTTTATCAAACTGGTTATATCTAAACTTCGCGACAATTCTCAAGATTAGGATTAGGGAAATTTTGGACAGTTATATTTGCGAGTGTCTGTAGTAACTAGTAACTCCGTTTCCGCCTGGAGCTTTACCGCATATTTTATGCAATAATGCTTCCCCGTTAAAGTTTAAAAAAACTATAATTTTTAAATAAAGAGAATCAAAAGGTACAATTGAGTAAATAAATAAAATAAAACTTTAAATACTCAACCCACTATAAAAATAATATTTATTTATTCGACAGTTAAATTTTTACATTAATTTGACTTTACCGAATAATTTAATAAAAATTTTTACAAAAATACTTTTTAATTAAAACAATTCGTTTATGTAAGTGAATTAATATTGATACCTTTCAATATAAATAAAAAAAATTACAAAAATACTTTTTAATTAAAACAATTTGTTTATGTAAGTGAATTAATAATGATACCTTTCAATATAAATAAAAAATTTACAAAAATACTTTTTAATTAAAACAATTCGTTTATGTAAGTGAATTAATATTGATACCTTTCAATATAAATAAAAAAAATTACAAAAATACTTTTTAATTAAAACAATTCGTTTATGTAAGTGAATTAATATTAATACCTTTCGCTTTATAAAATAAAGTAGCAATAAACAGGTGGTTATTTTATTTAAAAAAAATATTAATTTTCTTTTCAAAATCTTTCGCCCGTTTAAATAACGTATAACGTCAAATTAAATTGTTTAAAAGCTTGTATAAACGTCACTTTCAGCCGTCGACTTTTAACCTTTCTCTAAAAATGACTTGAAAAATAGTCTTCCGAAACGGCGAGTCTAAAAAGCGAAGGGAATAGAGGAAGCCAGCTTCTCCGAGTCCCCTCTATCTTTGTTTTTGTTATTTCTTCCCACGCCTTAAAGTGTCGCTTCTCCGCGAGTAAAATTATTAAGCTTGACAATCTTTAAAACAGCCAGAGGCCGGAGGGAAACTAAACACGCCTTATTACCGCCTTTGATGGCTTTTCCCCCAAGAAACCCCACCCCTTGCAATTTCTTTTTAAAAAAGAGAGAACATTTTTACATTTTATCCGATGTACTCTTGTAGAAAGACACTCCCGCGCGCGGAGTGCATTGTAGCGAAGCCACCGTAGAAATCGTAAGCGGGGAGAGATGGAGAGCTTATCCCCGCTTAGGAGATGCGTTGTCATAGCGACCGTTGCCAGGACGCCCCATCAAAAAGAATGGTTGCATTAAGGTTTCTTAAATAGGTTCTTTAACCTCCCAATTTCGTCCGCTCTCGGAAAATGGCCTTCATCCGCCCGAGTTGCCAGCTTCCGCCACACGACGTCGCCGCTATCGTCTCTCCTTTCATAATTCAGACTGCGGCTTCGTTAGGCGCGCTTCGCAATTTCCAATTTCGGTGTATAGCTGAGTGGATCCAGATCCTGGAGTCCACTTTGCGGTTTAACGAAAAGGCGAGGCTTACTTTCTTCCCGCCTTCGATAGAACTGTCAGTTAAGGTCCGCTCACTCTTTTTTATTTTTAAAAGCTCCCTTAGGGTTTTGAGGAATATCAACCCGAAGTGCCGAACATTGTCTCTTGTCACTGTTATGACTGACCGGATTTCTATTTGGTCTCGCTCGCTGTAGGGGTCAAGCTCCGTCGGAAAGAAATTCAGTATGAGAAAATATTTTTTCGGGCAAAACTGCCTGTTACTTTTGGAATTTCTTCTACTTTTTTATTTCTTTTGGGGTCCCACGAATGGCGGCAGCCGGTGCTTCTGTTTCCAACGCTTTTTTTTTTCATTTTTTTTGTTCATTTTTGTTCTCCGTGAGATATTGCTCCAAGATGAAAGTTTAGGAAGTGGGCGGTTGGCCATCTACATAAACGCTCAATTCCGAGAGACGCCAGCCATAGAAAAGCGCCCGAAATAACATCAAAATAAAAGGCTTTACCCCTTCCCCTTACTTCTATTCTTTCCATAATATTTTGCTCTGGGATTTGGCGGCATTCCTAAAGGTTTATATTATTATTTCAGATTTTCCTAGAAAAGCCATTTTTCAATTTTTTATATTTCAATTTTGAAATTGTAGCTAAGCCGCGTTACTGCGTAAACTGATCAGAAAGGATTTTATTATTAAAGTATATACGTCAAAAGTTATTTAAAAAATAGAATTATGTTTTGACCATTCCCACACCGACATTGTTTCAAACGGTTACAGTTTATTAATGCGCATTTTAAATCAAGATTTTTTCTTCACTATCGGCTTTTTTATCACGAGAAGCAGATATCTAAAGGAATTCGATATAGGCTTCTTTTGAAATACAAGCGCGTCAGAAAAGCAAAAGCGAAAAGCCTGAAAAATATTGTAATTGAAAACACGGCTTCAGTATTGTAAGTCGGAAAATTTTCCAGAAAATGACCAGTGCCTTTTTTTCCGGTAAATTTTCCATATTTTTCCAAAAAAAATAAAAAAAAATTTCGTTCCATGATTAATATTGTTTTCAAATTTAAATAAAGCGGAATTTTCGCCTCATTTTTTCGAATCTTAAAGTAAAACTCAACTTCTAGACTAGCTTTAAACTGATTAACAATGTAACAATATTAATGTTTTGTAGTATGTTTACTGTTTCTAGTCATTTTAAATCGATAAAAAGTTTAAAAAAATTAAAAACCCTTAAAAAGTAATTTATATTTCAATTCTTTATTTTTCCAATTTGCGGAAAATATTCTGGACAATTTTATTTTTCCGGAAAATTAACAACACTACAGTTTATTTATTCCACGAACTGAAATATTTAAATATTCACTAGACATTATTAAATCTTATCGGAAAATATTAAATTTGAAGATGTCTTTGTTTAAAATATACTTAACCATATTTTAATTGTTCTTAATATTTCTTGAATATCATATTTAAAGTATTATATCTCTTAATTAATTCTAAATTATTTAAAAAAACACTGATCGATATAGTACACTAGATAAAAACATTAGGTAATAAAGTCAATATTATTTTCCTAAATATTTCTGCAATTTACAAGCACCTTTTAAGATGTCTCATGCTTAAATTCTTATGGCCCCTATTTTAAATTTTGGAACTCCACATTATGTGATATTTGGTGGCAATCTCTTTGAGTCAGTGATATCATTTCATTTTTTACCCATTGAATGACTTGATGTCTAAGAAAATGCTACGACTTTTGATGCTAGATCTCAGAACTGTCTTTAGAACTTTATTATTTTTTGGTCAAGGACCATATTGCTTTAATTAAGAAATCTATATAATAAATAAAATCGACGACGACAGTGATCTGTGGAAATTAAATTCTTTGAACAATTTTGAAATATATTTAATATATTTAATATATTTAATATATTTAATATATTTAATATATTTAATATATTTAATATATATAAATATAAATTACAATCACTTCCATAATGAAATAAAACTTTTTCTGAAAGTGACTTAATTGTTAATTAATGAAACTTAAAGGTGGATATTTGGCACACGATCCCCTCTCTCATCGCATCTTCATTCGGGAGAGGCCGTTCTCTTTCCCCAAGTGCCCCGATTTAATTAATTAGTTTAAAAGGGTAGTCCTGACTGAAATCAGGCCCTCGTGTATATTATTTTTCCTCTTTCTAAACACGGTCTCTTTATTCTCGCAACCCGCCGTCCGCCGCCACTTCATCACGTATATCGTCCCGCTGTTAAGCAACCCATTGGAAGGTTACGTCTCGGAATCACGTCGACGGTCTGGCCCTGAAAGATTCCTTAATTTGACACGAGATAGGCAAATCTACACGCGTCTTAAAACTACTCACTCCATCTATTGTCGTTTTATCCACCCAATATTCCCGCAATTTCTTGGCCAATGACCCCTATCTAAGTTGGCCAAAGCTATTTAGTTAACTTAGTCAGGCTTCTTTACGAAGGAATACTATACGCGCGACCGAAACGTGTAGTTTGGCAGCTCCCCCTGGGAGTAAAAATTGAAAGTGATTGAATTAAGGTTTTCCATGAGAAAGAAAGTTTGAAA
This sequence comes from Leiobunum rupestre, assembly GCF_980474605.1. NCBI lineage: Eukaryota > Metazoa > Arthropoda > Arachnida > Opiliones > Sclerosomatidae > Leiobunum > Leiobunum rupestre. The sequence continues at coordinate 25,004,561 of NC_143387.1, forward strand.
AGAAAATTGTTTCGGGCTGAAGGGGTTTAATTTCGGTCGCTCGCGAAAAAGGCGTACCTCTCCCAACTATATATAAGCAGAGACTACACGAAATAAGAAGTCTGCCTTCATTGGGAGCAGTATCCTTCATTAACCTGACGTGATATATTTAATTAATTCTGCTGGTTGCGTCTCGAATGTCCGAGAGCTAATTTTGGCACCAAAGGGGCTATTCTATCGCCTTAAATTACTCTTCAAGTTATTCTTTATTTAAAAGAAGGTGTTTCTATATTATTACTTTAAATTATATTATAAATTTCCTCTTTTAACCATCCTCTGAAAAATTACAAATATGTGAGAATTTATTCTGAGTATTTTAATATACATTACGTTTTTTTACGAAATATCTCTGAAATCAAACTATCCTGATATAGCCATTGGCATGCTTAATTATGTTGAATTAAACGTTAATTATGATTTTATTTTTTCTCAAATTGGACATAAAACTTCCAAACATAATGTATTTGAAAACTACTCCAGTAAGTCGTTAATTCCAATCTTTCAATATTTAAAAAATAGTTTAAAATTTAGTATTTTAAAGTATGCTACAGTTTTCGATTTTGCCGCGGATTTTAAAACATTTCAGATTTGTTTTCAATATTTTGTTTCCTTTTTACCGTTAAAAAAATTATTTTAAGATTTATCATAAATATATGTATTTTTTGCAGGAGTTTCACTACATTGGAATTGATTAGAACCACTGTTGAACTGGAGAATGACAACTATTTAAAACGCAAAGAAGAATAAAAGATCAAGAATTTAGGATAAAATTAAGCTTTGATAGGGAAACAACGCCTTACGTGAGAATATCCAACTTAAGATTAAGGAACAAAACGATTTGAAAAAATTAAGTAAAAGTGGTCGACGCGAGACTTTCAAAACGCCACAACAATGGAAAGAAAAGGTTATAAACTACCGGAAAATGTACCGTCAAAAAAGATGATTGTTCACGATAAGTATGAAGTTTGATGAACAATTAATAAAAATAAATGGAAGAGGCACGGAGAATAATCACCAAATGATGAACCCCTCCAGCAGATGTTGCCGATGTACATCAATAAAGTCATAGTTTTTCTCAGGGAGTCTTAATAACTTCTTGTCATAAGTCTTACGATTTGTGTTGGATTTGGAGAGTTCTGATTAGGAATTCTCTACTTACGAGGCGCAACCTAATTAATAATACGAGCCTCCTTTTGTACGGACAATTAGCCGAAGAAAGAGCGGATATTGGACGAGTACGAGCGGCCGGATCACGCGTAGTGTGAGAAAAAATCGTTTAAATCCGAGAGTGTAGATGAAGACGATGGGAAGACGAAGACAATGGGGGAAATTCGCCAAAAAATAAAAACCAAACGTGATTCTTTTGTAGAAGAAGCCGTTTATCCCTTCGTCCTGTAGAGCGCTCTCTAGCCTATAGAGAGAGGGAGAGTCAAGGCCAAGCGCTAATATAATATAAAAAGCTCTCGCAGCTGTTCGATAGAAGAGCCCAGAGGCCAAAATAGCGCCTTTTCTTTTATTTGTTCTCTCAGGACGAAAGGATGTACGTTACGTGCCCACTGTCGACGCGAATTCGCGTCTTATCCAACCTTAATTTAATCAGAATTTATTCCGCAGACGGTTTTTTTAATTTGTGAGGCCTTTCATAAAATATCGACAAAGAGATATTGAAGGGTAATTTTATGGTTGGTATATTTCGGAAACGCGTGTTTTTCCAACGCTTTCTACTTGAAATATTAATTGATTACGACACACGCCGAGGAGCAAAAATTTTGTACGTAACTTTCTAGTTTTTATTAAAAAATATATTATTTGCTATACAGCGTCAATAAAGGAAAGCTAAAGCCATGAAAATCAATTTTAGTATTCTTAAGATATTTCTATTTAACACAATATTTTTTTAACTTCAATTTTCTATGGTAATTAAGAGCTCTCATAAAATATTGCTTAAGAGAAATTGAGAGGTAATTTTATGCTTGGTATATTTCGGAAACGCTTTTGCCAACGCCTTCCACTTGAAATATTAATTGATTATTACACGGCCAGGAGCGATAATATTAATTGATTACAACACACGGCCAGGAGCGCAAATATTGGACGTAATGATTATACATTTTGGTACACTAACTTGTAAGAGGTTTTTATGTAAAGTAATATAATAAAAAAAAGTAAAAGTAATTAACGACCAAAATTGGATGAAAAATCATTCGCTTATAGCCTTTTACACGTCATTCGAGTTTGCCACAATTTTCATTTGCGTTTTGTTGTTTTTGTAGAGAGCATAATTAATTTATTTTCTGTAGAAACCCAATTATAGCGTACGTTAAAGAACTTCATTTTAAACCTTCGACATCTGGTACCGTATACTACGAATATAATTAAATAGTGAAGTTGGGTTTTTATTTAATCAGAGCCAGCCTTCTGATGATTTCATTTTTTATATTTTGTTCCAACTCGCTAAGAATGAACTCGTGAATACACCAAAAATAAGTAGAATATCCAAGCCATGCATTTCTGTTTAGTATCGCTATTTGACAGGTTAAGCCAGCCCTCGAAATCGTGTACGGGGAACGGCTAGGAATGTAGATTGCACTGTGGAATAAAGCTACGGACACGTTTTCTAGCGCTGGATTGACCTAATTTTACCCGTAACTCAGTGGCGTAGCTAATACCCGCGAGGCCCCCCCGCAAAACAATATTCGGAATTTTATCCGGTATCTAGTATATACTTTGATATGAAATTAGGGGGCCCCTAAAGCTCCGGGGCCCCCCGCACTGCGGGGTCTGCGGGGGCCTTATCTACGCCACTGCCGTAACTAATTATTGCATGAAACCGTAACTCTACTAGTAATGAATACATGACTAAATGACGTCAAATTAAGTGAGGTTAAAACTCTCGCTTTTGATTGGCTGTTAAAGGAGAATGGATTTCATTCAGCCTCGACCACCGCCAACAATAAAAATGGACGCAGTTTCCTCGTCAATAAACACACCAGAAAATGGTATTAAAAACACCTACATTTATTGGAGAATATAAATATTCGACTAATTAATAAAATATTCACGTATTTAAATCACAAAAGAGTGAGAGCATCGGGGTATAGATTTTATTAAATTTATAATTATAATTATAATAATATTATATTATACAAATATTTGTCAGCCGTTACGGTCTAGCAGTTTACTTTACTTTAGAAAATGTAAGCCCCTATACTTTTCATTCCCCCATCGTAAAAAATCGCCTCTCGTTGCCGCTAATTCCAGATAATATAATTACACGTCCCTCCTTTTCAATTCCTTGAGTGGCACCAGATGGCGACTCTAAAAATTAGGCATCGTCCATCTAGCTTATTAAAATATACCTGGTTAGAAATCCCTCTCAGGGTTTGTCCCCTTTTTTTTTACTAATTTAAAGGAACCAATGAAAATTCGCTCGCTTATAATTAAATATCAAAATGCATTTCACAGGCGTCCTAATTTGATATCAGTTTGATCATGAACTGATTATTACATCCACGTATTTTACTTTCTATGCTTTTATTACCATAGAAAATATAAAAGAGGAATAGAAAGGCTTTAAGATATATCGATGTTTACTTTCTAATACTCTAATTTCAGGTTTAACGGAAATTAATAGGCAAGATTTGGAAAACCTTTAAATTCTAAAAGTTTTTTTTTTAAATTCTACTGACTTTCATTACAGGGAGCATATGAACAGTTTTTTTAGCATGAGTCGCCATATTTTACTACTTTTTGAAATAAAAAGAGACCCGAAAATCTTTCTAAGGACCCAAAAATAAAAATTAAATTTGGGTCCCCACTTACACTTGGCCAACCCACGGTCAACTTTGATCTCGCGCTATAGCGGTCAACAAATTCGTTGAAGTGTCTATGTTAACCTACGAGCAAAAGATATCTGTATGAGTTGAGCGCCTCTAGCGGAATATTATTTTTAAAATAGTTTTTGCATTTGAACCAATGTAAAAAACTGTATGAGTTCAGAGCCACGCTCGTATAGCGGGAAAATCCTTGCTCACGGAATTTCGGTGAATGAGTTGGCAGCTATAGCGCGAGATCAAGGTTGGCCGTGGCCAACCTGACCAAGAGATTCTGGCGCTAACAAGGAGAGGTGTTTATTGCCGATTTGGTTCAAAGTCGGGCAAAATGTAGACCTATAAGAGATATGAAATTTCCCAAAAGGAGACGTTGCACTATACCATTCGACTTGCCATGGCAACCGAAAATGTTTTTGACCACTTTAAACAAAAAATTAAGTTAAAAAAAACTCCATTTAAAAAAGCATGGTATTTTCTCGACTACGAAACTTTTTAAAAAATTTGAAAATCACGAAATGGGTAATTTGGACCACATTTAGGTAAATTTCATCAAGTTTGGATGAAATGGAAATTTTTGGGTAAAATAAAGAAAAAATCTAATTTTTTTTAAGTGATCAAAACATTTTCGGTTGCCATGGCAAATCGAATGTATTCTGCAACGTCTCCTTTTGGGAAATTTCATATCTCATATAGGTCTACATTACGCCCTACTTTGAACAAAATCGGTCATAAACACGTCGGGTACTCTCCTGTAAGTACTCCGGGACGAGAAATAGACCAAGCTGCTATTCCTCTGATATATTTTCTACATGATTAGGAAAACACGGCCAACGGTGCGCGAGGCCCACACATTAGTTTTATTCTCTCGAGAATCGCGCGTTATAAATTTCGCTGCACTAGAAATTAATATTTATGAAGCCAATGTACTTATACTGTGAGGAGACAGATGTAAATTGAACGTCTTAATGTCAAGTCGACGGAATTCGCCATCTTTCATCGGAGCGACATCCGCTTCGCAAAATCTTCGGGGAACGTGCCTTTCTGATTAGAGGCCCCTATTTGGAATATTTCCTCGAATTTTACGCACCCTTATTCGATTACGATATTGAACCAACCGATCGTGTCCGGTCTAGTGCTCGGAATTGTTTATTCATTATCCACAAATTTTCCAATTTATTTAAAAAACGTTGGTAAAAAGAATATCATTTTAACTTATTTAATTATGTTTTTTACACAACCAATCATTTATTTGAATAAAAGTGGCATTTATTTAAATAATTGTTTGTTTTATTTAAATAATAGGCTTATTCACTTTCGATTATTTAAACATTTTACAATTTTTATTCAACTATTGGTTATTTAAATAAATATTATTTAAATATCGCCGAGCTTATTTTATTCATGGATAAAAATTAATCGAATGCCGAGCACTAGTCCGGTCCCAGACTCGAATCGAAAATATTTGAATCAAACCGTGGTTGGCTACTTTCTTCCGGCATTTTATTTCGAGGTAACGTGCAATGACCGTTACAGTGGACAGCTTTCATTTAAGTACAGACAACAATTTATTTGCATTTTCTTTCCCATAAATAATCAATTTTACGGGTTAGCGATTTTTTGATCGATTTGATTCGCTCGATACTTTGAATCAATAATTTCCCAGATGTCCGTTACTAGATGGATGGCTCCACTAAATTTCAATATGAAACCTTAAAATTTTCTTGTTTTTGTTACTTTTTACTAGAAGTACCTGTTTAATATCGGTTTGCGTTAAATATCGCTTTAGTTCTGGTTCTAAATTGTGATATAATACTCGTGTTAAGCCACCCTTCGAAAACGTGAACGGGAAAACTTGTAGCATTGTAGACGTAGCTTTATTGCGTACAATCTACGCTCCTACAAACTATCCCTACACGTTTTCGAGGGATGGCTTATTCTGTCTTGGTTAAATATCAGTCAAAATGTCGATTAAAATATCTGGAATGATTAAAAATAGCTTAAAATACGGGTATCATAATATCATGGTTGATTTTGGTATCAGTCCAGTTTTTAATAAAAAAATAAATGGGAACCAAATTTAAAATAGTTAATTGATATTTTTTATTATATAGGTCCTAGTCATCGAGCGACTTATAATGCCTTTAAGCAGGTGACAAAAAGTAGAAAATGATTAAATTCACTAGCCCAAATCGTCTGAAACTTTACCGCTGACAGTAAACCTTTGTTGTTTAAACAATAAAATTCCCTTTTGATAGTCCTTTATGGAAAATAATAAAAATAAAGTGGCTAGTTTTCCAAATTAATGAAGTACAATTTTAATCCAAACAAAATTTAAGCGTTTTCAATTAACTTTATTTTTTCGCGTCCATATTTCTCTATTAGTTACTTGAAGAAATAAAATATTTTCTCATTAAAAAGTTCCCAAATTAATTACTGCTTACGTCGAGAATGAGCGGATTCTCGAGGGAAATGACAATTAAAATTCCGAAACAAAACTAAGAAAGATAAAAAAAAATTGGTTGACAAACGGCGGTGTAAAACTTCCGACGACTAGCTATATTGCCATGAATAATTAATGAGTAAACGTTACTTCACCTCGCTTTCTTTTCTCCTCATCCCCCCCCCCTACTCGCTCCTATCCTACCAAAATGTTTAACCAAATTTGCAACCAGAATACCACTAATTAAAAATAGTCAAAGTCGGCCATTTTGTATCTCCGTTCCGATGTACCGCATCGCGCGATTCGCCCAGTTCAGTCCGAGGCAGGGCGCCCATTGATGGGTGCACTCCGCTACTTTTAGAGAGGGTCACAATGAGGCCTCACTTTCAAATAATTGAGAGGAGAAGAGCGGAGCTGCCTCTATATTTAATGAGCAAGATGATCGGCTAGAACGTGAGCGCTGCACCTACAAGGAGACGACCGATGTGATTTTCACGGATTTGGTTTGAATTCGGGGGATAAGTAGACCTTAATGTTACTTGAAATATCCCAAAAGGAAAAGTTTCGACGGGCTTTAGTTTTGGCATAATAACCAAAAATGTTTTGATTACTTAAAATCTTCTTTACCCCATGGAAATTAACATGGATAAATCGCGTGTACATTTCGGTAAATATTAGTAAAATGTCTAAATTAAGTAAATGCAAGTATAATTGACTTAATTTTGGTTATGGAAGTAAAATTGTTAATGCCATCTAGGAGCAACAAACACAAGGAGAACGCAGCTAGCCTTTAAACAAGCTAACGAAGGGTTGTGTACGAATTTCATTGGACGAGCGTCACGAGCCTTTACGCTGAACGTTTTACGGGCGGGAGGAAGACAATTTCTGAATTTTCCGACGGCAGCAGGCGCTAAAGCGTCTAGCCAATGAAAAATGTACACAAGAAAATAAACGACTTTTGACGGGTTGCGTTCTCCTTGTGTGGGGTGTTGTGTTTGTTGCTCCTAGATGCCATTAAATTGGCAAAATTTTAAATAATATAACCCAAATTTACTTGTATTTACCCAATTTGCTTATTTCCCCCAAATATACACGCATTTACTCTAATTAATCTGAAATTACCCAATATACAATTTGTTTACCAAAATTTATTTTTTTAATATTTAAAGTTAAATTAAATTATATCTATATGATTTTACCTTTATTTTTCAGAATTTTATATGATTTTGGAATCTCTAGAATTTATTTTCTTGTTTATATAGGTACTATGTTAGAATTAGTTTACGTTTTCAGTGATCATCTAAGCCGCTCATGAGAAGAGCGTGAGATACAATTATGTCAGTTTAGCATGAGCGGCTTGGGAGTTGAGATTGAATTTTCAAAAAATGCCCATCACTGAGGTCGCGAACGGTAATTCACGCGAAAAGCCAACGGCAAAGAGACAAAGGGTTAATTCGGACTTTACCGCGTTCGCGCGCTGCGTTCTCTTCCACCGAAAACAAGATTCGGTCCTTTATATTCTCCGTTTCAGCGTCGAGCGCCTCGGAAACCAGATTCTCCTCCTTTTCTCGCTCCGAAGAGAATGATATGCTAATTTGACTGCTAAGCTAAACCGGCCTTGTTTACGCCCCGCCGACGAAGCGCCTTCTGCCGGCTTTCTCTTCAAATAATAATCAGGTGTTGCCTTCCGAAGCGCTTTTTTTATTACAATTTTATTTTTATCCGAGAATAATTTCGGTTCGACGAGCTTTCAAGCTTTCCCAAATTCTTCATTTCTCGTTTTTACGCTTTGCTGTCTTCGTTTACGCCAGCAACAATTTTTTTCTTCTATACGCGCTAGTTCTTTCTCACTGGGGCTTATTAAGTTCAATTTCATTGGAGCATTCGATGTCTTATTTTGGAGATATGCAATTTTACGAAAATAAACTTTTTCATTTAGAAATTTACTATTTTTTCCTTGATTACTTTTAAGAACTCTTAAGGGGGAAAACGTACTAAGGAGTTTTAAAGAGCAAGTGTATCGAAGTCTTAGAGATGTCTATGTGTCGAAGACAATACGTCGTTAAAATTCAGAAGGGTGGGTGAAGGAGGTAGACTAATATTATGGATTTAAATCGAGGAATTGTGGGTAATATAATAATAATAATAATAATTAGCTAGGCTAATACCCTAGGCACCACCACAGGCCCAAGTCAGCTTGCGACTTTTAATGCCTTATTTACCGGTGGCCGGGTTACAATGCGTAGGAGGGTGGTGGCAAGCCCTTCATGCTACGCGAGCTAGCCGACAGCTCCCTACACTAACTATTACCGTTAACCTCAGCAAGTTTTTATGGATATTTTTGCATACATCAGGCATATTTATATTTTTATATTATATTTACAAATAAAAAACAACTTCAAAGAGTGTAGGGAACATTTTTTCCCTGGCTTAAGACAGGAATCCATACCTCTACTTGGAATGCTTATCCTGCCGTATCGCGTATGGTAAGATCACTCTGACGGCTTTTGCCCCGCCTACGAGAGAAAAAAATCCCATATGCGCGCGCTCCCTTCTCACGTTGTTGTTTGTTAAGTTAACATAGTGACCTCAAAAAAAAACCATCAGCCACATCGAGACGAAAATCTGCCGCGATAAGCATTCCATGTAGAGGTATGGTTTCCTGTAATACGCGTTTATACGTCACATCGTGAATTAGTCTAAGCTAGTAGAATGGATTCCTGCTTATAGGATTATATTATCAGGACTAGAATTTTTTTAAATTTTTACAGCTCTCTTTAGTTGAACCTTAGGTGAAACTTACATACTTCGCGAAACGATATTACCTTTTTCAGTTTCCATAGAGCCACGTAGCGGCCAATACGAAAAGCTCATAAACTGCTGGATTATCAAATGTTACGCGGACAATTTCTGATTTAACGTCCAGCCGGTTTATACACTTCTCACGTTGGCCGCTACGTGGCTATATGTAAACTGAAAAGGGCTAATTGAGCAGCAATATGGTTTATCCCGTAATAGGCTAGTGTTATGAGCTCACGGCTACGCTCGTGTTCCGTAATTTTGATCGCTTTAGTACCTATTTAGACCGCTAGATGACGTTCAGAGTATAGAAGCTGGGAGGAGTCGAAAAGGGGTCAACCATCCCCTACCTCTAGCCACAGGGGCTCTATTTGGGAGCATTCTATAAAATAGCTTCACAAACATCGGTGAAGTTTAATTAAACAAAATTTTAAATTATACGATGTGTTATGACTACGAGTATAACAGGTTCGAAAGCCTGCGGGGCGTTTACACTGATTTCAAAGTAGAGTGGCAGGGAGGGACGCCGCTTAAATAAACAATCCCCCCCCCCTCTATCTTCGTCGTCATTCCCTTTAGTGGAAGTTCATGTTTATCTTTGTTTACACGCTGTCTTCACTCCGCACGCGCCTAGTCGAGATGGAGGGTGGCGGCGCAGCTCCAAATTTGGCTTTTAAGAGTTTATTTTCTTATTCCCTGGATGGCGCTAGTTGCCCGACGCCCGCTTTTCCTCTTACCACTCGTTGGAAAAACGCGCGAAAGTGTGGGTACAATCTGCGTCCGTGAATTTGGAAAAGCAGGAGTCTATTTCTGGTAATCTCTCTCCTTCCTTCAATCCGGAAAGATGCCAAATTGGTTTGTGTTTATAGTTAAACAGTCCCTAGCGGACGTTATCCGAACTTTACCCTTCTCCACGTACCTCGAATTTAGAATCACAGGAAATTCGCAGTTGCCTAGTCGATCTCCTTTATGCAAATTTAAATACGGAGTTTTCCTACGCTAATACGATGAATGCAATAAGCCTTTTGCAATGCTGTCTAAGACATAGAGTAGTGGAATTGAAGATGTTACTTGCTGAACTCATCTTATGCCTTAATCTTTGTCGTCATGAGAAACAACATAAGTCCTATTATAGAAGCTTTTTTAAGTCCTATCATTTCTAGTTGATAAATGTGCCTTGGGTATTAGTCTAGCTGATTATCAGTATTAGTATTAGCGTAGGTGTACAATATTGTAACATAAGTGTGACACTTCTTATTCTTCACACGCAAAACTTTACAAAACAGACTGCATTACGGGCTTCGTCTCAGTTTTGCGTCCGTTTGCTAACGTGTAACAGGTAACCTTTGACAGCGCCTCGCTAGGGGGAGATTTTCTTCTTGTGATAACGTCACTCCGTTCCTAGCTTTCAGTAGAATATTTCCCAAAATGACAAACTTATGGTACAACATTATAGACTTATGGTATTAGATAGTAATATTGTAAAAATGTACATCCAGGGGTGCCCTACATGTGAGCAGTTCATTGCAATTTATAGTCTACTGTTGGAATCTCTGGCTTAAATTTCTAGTTTTTATAATATTGTAATAATTAAATACTATTAAGATTTTGTTGTTACCAATTCTAGTACAAAGAAAATGGTGTTCTGAAATTATAGAGATACTGAAACATGACATCTGTTTTAAACTTTACCACAGTCGACGATTTGAAGACGTTTAGCTCAATATAATATTCCCTATACTCCCCAATTAGGCTATCTGGAGTAGTCATTCAACTTGTAATTTAACTTTGCTTAAGTAGTATATAATTTAAATTATAGACCAAACAACTACTGTCTACCTTGGCTCGAAATGTTTCCGATTTTGCTTTTTTTATACCGGTTGCTCTGTCAACTGAACCACATCTTCGAAGAAATCTTACTCCAATACTAAGTTTATCGGTATTGCCATCTCGCGAACTATTCAAATTGAACATCAATTTAGCGAGTTTACATTGCCATATATGATTTCGACCAGTCCCGTTGAGAGGGGGGGGGGGGGGGCTATTTCGCTTCGCGGATCCCAAGGGGTCTAAATATTTCAAGTTATTCCACTCCGAAACTTCCCGACTGCCGTCTGTTACTGGGCGAATAGCAAACACGGTAGATTTAGGAAGTCTCGAGAAATTTCGCCGAAACTTCCTCTCACTTTCTAGAGAGCTTTCGGGAGAGCTCACTTTGATATTTGGGCCACTTCTTGGCTTTATTTGGAAAATATAGAGAAGCGCTAGTAAAGGCGGGGGTTTATTTGAATAATACGCGGCTAGAAAGGGTTGAGCTATTTTTCCAACCACGTAACTTTATTTCTCTCTCTAGAGACAGGTCATTTGAGCATTCGCTTCTAGTTCTACATATTTCTCAAAATAATATTCCACACGGTCCGAATTTTATTCAAATAGTTCTCTCTACACCTATACGAAGTTGGAAATTTTAACCTACGCGCAAATATTGACGTTCAAATTTTATATTTATTCCGCCGTAATATGATTTTTGGTGCATTTTATTTTGAGCAAGTACACGTGGAGCCTGTTTGTGGATTTGGTATAGTAGAATATTTAATTGAAAACTGCGCAATGACTAAACAAAACGTTTTTGCGTGTCGTGCTCTTTTTCGTTCTGACAAAAGATCTGCTACTTCATGGTTTATTTTAATTAAAATCACTCGGGTACATAAAACTGCAAACACATTAAAAACACACGTAGTAAAAAATAAACCTAAAGTAGAAGAATTAAAGAAGACCGGAGTAATTTACAAAATAAAATGTGGTTGTAAAAAATCATATATTGGGCAATCAAAAAGGACACTTAAAATTAGAAGGGGGGAGCACCAAATGATGGTAAAAAAATTAGATAAAAAAACGGCCTAGCGGACCATATACTAAGAAATGGACAACATGAAATTAATTGGGACTCGGCCAAAGTTTTAATTCAGGAACCAAATTGGAATAAAAGAGTTTTTAAAGAAGCTGTGTATATCAAAAAAATGGGACATTTGAATTTAGATAAGGGTGTAATAGACGTAAAAGGGTGGGGAGATTTTGAAATTAGGGAATGAAAGCATTATGGTTTAAAGGGGTTCGTTGGTTGTACTTATTATTGTTTTTTCATTGTTGTTTTTTAATGGTTGTTTATTATTATTAATTCATAAAAAAATTGTAAATCTTATTTGGAATGTTAGGAAATTTAAAATTGTAATTAATCAATTGTAAGACGCGGCTGAAGAAGGACCTCGGTCCGAAAGCTCCCGAGTGATTTTAATTAAAATAAACCACGAAGTAGCAGATCTTTTGTTTTTAATAATTATTAATTTAGTCAACCAGGGTCATAAAAGAAAATATTTATAACGTACATATAATGTGTAGTTTTTAAAAATAAAATACTCAAAAACCAAATGCTGTCAGTTTTTGTGCGACCAATTTCTATCACAGTTTAGTTCTATGGTTTAGTTTAAAAATCGCCATTTTGAAGGTAATGATGGCTATATTCAAGCTCAAGATTAGCCCAATTTTTGTAGTTATTATTTATTATAAGTTTTTAGTATATTCTCGAGATAAAGATTTTGAAGGTCGAGATCAGCATTTTCAAGGTCGCGATTTACTAAAGATTGTCTATTTGGGCACCCCTGGTTTAATATACATTCTTTAAAAACATAGAAACACGTCATCAAATTTCGGAATTTATACTCGCTAACTAATAATTTTCAGCCAAGTACATTAAAGTCGCGCTTATAAATATATGTCTTACCTTTGCTGAGGAACCCGTGTCGAATGAGTTGAGCTTGAATGAGGACAGTGGGCATTAAGAGACAGAAAGCCGCGGCCATGTGTAGAACCGGAGCCGTGGGTCCGCCGTGTCTCCAAAGGATCTTGAACCATCTCAAACAGCGGACAGTTCCTCTAGCACCGGAAAGGTTCTGGTAAACGGCAGCGGGGTCACCAGCCACTCCCGCTTCCGGGGTTTTGGCGCCGCAATCAGGGTCCTGGTCCGTGCCAATCTTTAGTCCGTCATTTGGGTAATTTCCCACCCTGAGCAACGATGAGACGACGAAAAAGGGCAAGATGACGACAGCGGTGCCCACTAGACCCACGTACGCGTTGAGTTCCAAGTACGGCTGGTCACTAGTGGGCCAGGGCAGTGAAATGTAGCGCATGAAGCGTTGAATACTCTTGGTTACTATGTATATCTGTAATGATAGAAAAATACCGACGTCGTTTTACTCTCTTCGCTAATACCCCTATGACAGTCACGACGGAAGAACGTACCTGGAAAGCGATGGTCATGAGACAGTACCAAATGGACCAGAGATGATTGAGCTTGGGACGCTTGCACCCTTGGGCCATGTTCGCGTCCGTATTAGCGCCAGACGCCGCCGCCCTGGTCGCGCGGGCCCGATGTTCCTGCTGCCTACCCGTGGCCTTCTTCATTAGACTGGCCCCCGTCTTGGCAGCGGTCATGCCGTTGTCCAGGCTTCGGAATGGGGACACCAGTCTCGGCTCGCGTTCTATTAAAGACTCCTCCGAGACCACTAAATCCGCGATGAAGAAGGTGATTCGAGAAATGCGACCTCTCTTCCTTTTTATTGCCTTCCGCTCGTTTTCTTCGCTCGACGAGAAGACTGGATATATTAGAAACTACTCTCACTTCGACGGCACCAATCTCCTGGGATTCTCAGACATACACGCTTCGCTAAATGCGGCGTCCAGCTATTCCGAAAAAAGAAAAAAATACGAGAAAGATTTTAATTTAAGCCTTCTAATTAGCGAATTACTTACTGACAGCTAGGATCAACAAACACAAGGAGAACGCAGCTAGCCTTTAATCACGCTAACGCAGTGTTGTGTACAAATTTCATTGGACGAACCTATACGCTGAACGTTTTACCGAAAGGGGGAAGAAAAATTCCGAATTTTCCCCTTCCGGCGGCAGCAGGTGTTAAAGCGTCTAACCAATTAAAACTGTACACGAGAAAATGCACGACTTTTTATGGGTTGCGTTCTCCTTGTGTGGGGTGCTGTGTTTATTGCTCCTATAGCTGACAGATACTATCGCGTGTTTAATTTTTAATTTCGAGAACTTTTATCAAAGGTAGTTGAAATGAATAGGGATTAGACTAAGACTTTTAATAATAGCGGAGTTCTAAATTGACCCGTTTTAGTCTTACGTGCAGGATCGAATTGAATTTTCGATAGTTAATCAAATTGGCCCAATAGTGTTCAATTTAACAGTAACACGTTGTTGAGATGCTATACGCTATAAATTAGATTGCATTTAGAAACGCCTTCTAAGAAACTACTACTACTAATTCAATGTTTTTTCATTACCCAGATTAGCGTTACTTCGGTAGCTATTACATTTTTGTTTATTGTTGCGAGCAACGACGTGACATATTGACCACGACCATCCCTATAAAAGTCCTTCCGCGTTTTCTAGATTTAACAGCCTGGCCTATTGATTGTAGTGTCGTTTCCACGGTAACGCGCGTTAAATAAAAATAACCCTTTCCGATAAATTTGTCGGCTACAAAACAACCGGCTGGTTTTTCAGCTAAAAGCAAAGCAAACAAAATAATAAGTAGTCCGGGGGAGTGTTTGAGAGAACTAATGACTCTTTCTAAGCATACGGAATACGCGTTTGCGAATGAATTATGACTCGCTATAAGAACCGCGAAACTAACTCAGCCTTCAAATTTAACAATTCATAATGTCAATTTGTCTCTCTCTCTCTCTCTCTCTCTCTCTCTCTCTCTCTCTCTCTCTCTCTCAGTGTGCGGTATCGCGGCGCGCTCAGGGCCAACGAACCCCGATTCCTGGTTTCGACGTTTCGACCTTTCGCGATCCCGTCGACCCGATTCGCTTTGGCTACGGATCGTCTTATATAACAATCGAATGACAAAGTAAGAGAGTGATAGTACAGAGAGGCGTAGTAGTAGTAGTGCGTGTAAGCGATTTTTAAATTAAGCACTTTCACTTTTTCTTAACTCGCCGATTCTTTATTTCCTTTTCAAGACAGGAACAAGACGTCGCGTACGTCCGACGCTCTTTTGACGCGTCAATTCAGTTAATAAATCTGACGTACATCGCCTGATATCATCCTAGATACTCACGCGAAGTCGCTCTCGGATGTCAGCGCCGTTGAAACTGACAATAAGTTTAACTGGGCTGTTTCATCATGTATAAGAAATTCAACCTTTCTATTGGGGTTTTTTTACGTATTAACCAGAATCAAAACAAACCCTGGTATAACTAATTTTCATTAGCAAGATCATCAAAAAATAAACATACAAAAAAAAACAACGCCAATGGTAGTAAAATCACATTTCGTCACAGATCATTCAATACTTCGTTCCGTAAAAATAATCTCCAATTGTCTTGCCCCGTACTATTTTCTCACGGTAGAATTTCCCATTAACTAATTCGATCACTAACGACCATTAATTTATCAAGGATTCACTTTATTATCAAATAATTATATACAGGGTGTTTCAAAGGATATGCAAAACTTTTAAGGAGTTGTAGGGGGTAAGTTGAGAAGTATGCCTGTTTTTTTCCCCCATTTTCTTACGAGTTAGTCTATGATTTAAAGTCCCTGCTGCTTGGTTTTGCGCTTGTTGCAGCCTACTTCCAGAGGCTAGTAGGCCTTACGTACTTTGAAGCTCTTTGGCGCTCTTTTAACTCATCGTAGGAAAATGGGAAAAAAAGGCATACTTATCAACTCACCCCATACAACTCCTTAAAATTTTTGCATAACCTTTTGCAACACCCTGTATAGAATATGGGAACATGCAATATATTATTAATAAAATTTTAGGGTGGAATTAACGAATATTTCCGAAAAAAATTTCTAAAAATAATTAGGCTCAGTCTGAAGTTAATTACCAAATCGTTGACAATAAAACAATTAAGCGGATTAATAATTAAAAGCTGCTATGAATGTTTTGTCTCCGGGGCTCGAGAGTCGCTGGAGAACTACTTGTGGACGGACATTTAGTATAATCCCATTAACTGTCCGGAATTCCGAAGTTGATTGCTTAAAAACCAAAGTCTACGTACGAAATGTTTTTTACAACGAAACTTTAAAGCGCATTCAAAGGTGGGAACGCGATTATATCGTTCTCGAGTGAGCTGCAAGGTGGCGCTTCGATATTGGATAGCGCCATTATTTTGAGTGAACGTGTTCGTCGTTCTACAGCGCCTTTGTTCGTCGCGTCAATTTAGGTTTCCTGTCGGGTCTAATTGCGTCCCCAGTCCGAAGGGTATAATTCCGTCGCTCTCCCCGAAGTCCCTTTGATCCGGTATCGCCCCCTTGCGGGAGGAATATTCAATAATTCACGTCACACGCAATCGTCGCCCCTCTGTTTTCCTCCCTTTCAAACTCGTCTTACGATGTATGTCGGCGTTTCGTCCATTTATAAATCGCTCGAAAAAGCATCTCTTCAGCGGCGTCCATCATCGGCCGACGCTGAATTGAATGTCTGATAATGCAATAAGGCAATAAGGCAAGGTCAAACCTCCTTATTCCATATAATTTCCATTTAAAAAGAATATGGAAATTTCCGGTAATTCAATTTTAATTACGGTACCATCAGTGAATTCTGGAGAAAATAAGGGGTAAAGCGACATTTTCAGCCGGCGGGCTTAGGCCAACTACATTCTCCTCTTAAACGAGATTTCCGCCGCATCCGCAAATTAACTTATTCCACCCATAATTATATTTCATTACATTGATGATAGGATGCATACCATTTTATAGTAGGGTTCATACCATTTTATATTAGAGATCATACAATTTTATAGTAGGGTTCATACCATTTTATATTAGAGTTCATACAATTTTATAGTAAAGTTAATATTTTTTATAGTAGAGCTCATACCATTTTATAATAGAGTTCATACAATTTTATAATAGAGCTAGTTCATACCATTTTATAATAGAGTTCATACAATTTTATAATAGAGTTCATACTATTTTATAGAAGAGCTCATACAATTTTATAATAGAGTTCATACTATTTTATAGAAGAGCTCATATAATTTTATAATAGAGTTCATACTATTTTATAGTAGAGCTCATACAATTTTATAGTAGAGCTCATACCATTTTATAGTAGAGTTCATACTATTTTATAGTAAAGCTCATACCATTTTATAGTAGAGTTCATACCATTTTATATTAGAGTTCATACAATTTTATAGTAGAGTTCATATTTTTTTATAGTAGAGCTCATACCATTTTATAGTAGAGTTCATACCATTTTATAGTAGAGTTCAAACCATTTTATAGTAGAAATCATACAAATTTTATAGTGGAATTCATACAACCTTTATATTTATTTTAATTCTGGGATTCATACAATCTAACGATTCATACAATTTTTATAATGTTATTCATATAATCTTTATAGTAGAATTAATGCTTATTTTAATACTGGGATTTTTACAATCTTTATAGTAAAATCCATGAATATTTTAATATTGAAATTAACACAATATTTATAGTATGATTCATACTCAAATTAATACTGAGATCCATACAATATTTATAATAGAATTCAAACTCATATTTATAGTTGAATCCATGCTTAATTTAATACCGACATTCATACAATATTTATAGTAGAAATCATGCTTATATTGAAGTTCTTACCATATTTATAGTAGGGTTCAGTGCGGCTAGAAGATTTGGATTTAAATTGCCTTTATATTTATAAACTCAAGTCCCTCCTTATGAAAATAGATATCATACTATTTTCATAATGGGTTTTATACCATATTGGTTCGTCCCTAAAAATGTCGGAAAGTAGGATCTTTCTATAGAAACCTATCAAATTTGTACGCGGGTATTCATAAGCAAGTACCCTTAAGTCCATATTCTATTGTTTATGAAAAACCGGTTTCCGACTAATATTATACGTCAACAACCTTTTGTTTTGAGCGTTCAAATTTATTTATAGTTATTTCTTAAAGTAGTAGATAAAGCAGTCTATATATGGAACCATCGTTCTTAAATTTTAATAACATAATGATACCGAATCACGTTTAATAATGAAACAAGCGCAAAAAACCAAACAATATTATGACAATCAAGCGAGGCTCCACCCTTTTCCCGAAACATAGAAAGAAAGCAACAAAAATAAAATGAAAGCCCCATTAGCTACCCCGTGACATAATTGCTTTTAACGACAGGTGATTTAACAGATCCGACAATCTGTCGGGCATATCCTATCTTTTGGCTCGCCGGATTCTTATGTCCAGATAAGGATTGAAAAGAGCCGACCCTTAAAAACTAAAAGAAGAAGCCCAAAGAAAGAGACATATATCCTTTTAAAGCGAAGGATTCGTAGAGCGTGTAAAGCTATCTTTACGACGTCGAGTATTTTGTCGTTAAAGGGTGCCCTGACTGTATCGTTCGTTCAGCGAATACACGGCACAGGTTGGAGAGATTTTTGCTCGAGTACAGGTATTAAAGGATAAAATTAACGGCTTGCTGCAGTTTATAACTCGACAACTGAAAAGTGTTATGTCGTAACTAACGATAGCTTCAAAAACCAAATTTAAGCCGCCAGGAAATTGTAACGTAACATAATTTAAGAAAATATTAGGGTATTAAGGGAAATATCAGGTAATTAGGGAAATATTACGAAATTAGGGGAAAATTAGAAATTAGGGAAATATTAGGATTAGGGAAATATTAGGGAATTATTGAAATGTTAGGGAATTATGGAAATATTAGGGAATTATGGAAATATTAGGGAATTATGGAAATGTTAGGGAATTATGGAAATATTAAAGAATCATGGAAATATTAGGGAATTATGGAAATATTAGGGAATTATGGAAATATTAGGGAATTATGGAAATATAAGGGAATTATGGAAATTTATAGGGAATTATGGAAATGTTATGGAATTAGGGAAATATTATGGAATTAGGAAAATATTATGAAATTAGAAAAATATTAGGGAATTATGAGATTGTTACGGAATTAGAGAAATATTAGGGAATTGGGGAAAATTGGGGAATTTCCAATACAAGTTGCTGCGTTACCCTTTGGACCATCTCATGCTTTTCAGAAATACGAGGGTGCATTGTAAGTTTGGGGAAGCCGAGAATACAGAATGTTTGTACGGAGAGGAAAACGAGCAAGTCAACGCGTATAGCTTAAAGAATCTACAGCCTACATCGGAATTTGTTGTGACGATCTGCTAACTATCAATCACTCCCACTGGTCTTTGCTAATATTCCTTCCACCAATCCCGGATAGCTTCTAAGACGGTTAGGTAGCTAAGCGATGGCTGGCTCGTTTTCCACTTCCGTACAAGGAACTTAATTCTCCCTCAAACGTACAATACACCCACGTGTTTCAGTAAAGCATGGACGGATCCAAGTGCAGTGCAGTCACCCGTATTTATTGTAAATCAACAAAAACTCAAATATTTATTATAAATCAGGAAAATTCCGTATGTTGATTGTAAATCAGGAAAACTCCGTATATTTATTATAAATCAGGAAAATTCCGTATATTGATTGTAAATCAGGAAAACTCCGTATATTTATTGTAAATCAGGAAAACTCCGTATATTTATTGTAAATCAGGAAAACTCCGTATATTTATTGTAAATCAGGAAAACTCCGTATATTTATTGTAAATCAGGAAAACTCCGTATATTGATTGTAAATCAGGAAAACTCCGTATATTTATTGTAAATCAGGAAAACTCCGTATATTTATTGTAAATCAGGAAAACTCCGTATATTTATTGTAAATCAGGAAAACTCCGTATATTGATTGTAAATCAGGAAAACTCCGTATATTTATTGTAAATCAGGAAAACTCCGTATATTGATTGTAAATCAGGAAAACTCCGTATATTTATTGTAAATCAGG
Source organism: Leiobunum rupestre (assembly GCF_980474605.1). Classification (NCBI taxonomy): domain Eukaryota; kingdom Metazoa; phylum Arthropoda; class Arachnida; order Opiliones; family Sclerosomatidae; genus Leiobunum; species Leiobunum rupestre. The sequence continues at coordinate 25,024,592 of NC_143387.1, forward strand.
AAAACTCCGTATATTGATTGTAAATCAGGAAAACTCCGTATATTTATTGTAAATCAGGAAAACTCCGTATATTTATTGTAAATCAGGAAACCTCAAAACTTTAATTATAAATCAGGAAAACTCAAAACATTTATTATAAATCTGGAAAACTCCGTATATTGATTGTAAATCAGGAAAACTCCGTATATTTATTGAAAATCAGGAAAACTCCGTATATTTATTGTAAATCAGGAAAACTCCGTATATTTATTGTAAATCAGGAAACCTCAAAACTTTAATTATAAATCAGGAAAACTCAAAACATTTATTATAAATCTGGAAAACTCCGTATATTGATTGTAAATCAGGAAAACTCCGTATATTTATTGTAAATCAGGAAAACTCCGTATATTTATTGTAAATCAGGAAAACTCCGTATATTTATTGTAAATCAGGAAAACTCCGTATATTGATTGTAAATCAGGAAAACTCCGTATATTTATTGTAAATCAGGAAAACTCCGTATATTTATTGTAAATCAGGAAACCTCAAAACTTTAATTATAAATCAGGAAAACTCAAAACATTTATTATAAATCTGGAAAACTCCGTATATTGATTGTAAATCAGGAAAACTCCGTATATTGATTGTAAATCAGGAAAACTCCGTATATTTATTGTATATCAGGAAAACTCCGTATATTTATTGTAAATCAGGAAAACTCCGTATATTGATTGTAAATCAGGAAAACTCCGTATATTGATTGTAAATCAGGAAAACTCCGTATATTGATTGTAAATCAGGAAAACTCCGTATATTGATTGTAAATCAGGAAAACTCCGTATATTTATTGTAAATCAGGAAAATTCCGTATATTTATTGTAAATCAGGAAACCTCAAAACTTTAATTATAAATCAGGAAAACTCAAAACATTTATTATAAATCTGGAAAACTCCAAATATCTATTATAAATCAGGAAAACTCCAAATATTTATTATAAATCAGGAAAACTTCATATATTTATTATAAGTCAGGAAAATTTCATATATTTATTATAAATCAGGAAAACTCAAAATACCTAGGACAAATTAATGGGGAGGGATGATGACTTGTCAATAGGTAAATTTAGTAGAAGAAGGTTGATCACTTCTCTTACTCCAAAATCTAAAATTTAAGATTTATTGAGGTTTTAGCTTAACACTCGTACAACTGAAAATATCAGACAAGCCCAGTGTGCCTATGAACTATTCCTATTCTCTTAAGAATATATTCATATTTGAAAATGAGTAAAACGGAGATACGATGTTATTATTCTCTGGTGTCTATCTTTAAATCCAGATTTGGGCGTGTCCTCGTGCCTGATTACGTCGGCGCTAAAAATTTCGTAAAAGTTGCCCCTTTTATTTTCGGGTAGCGGTATGGCGTTGCGCGTGCAGTTTCTCCGGGGAATGTTTTGATGGATAGGCGGCAATAACGATCCCTGGCTCCCCCTGCCGCCGCGGACGAACACATGTACTGTTGTGGACTTCTTTTCTTCCGCGAGTTGACCGTGCGGAACTTCGCCGCCAAAGTTCCTTTCGTAAAGTATTTTTAGGATCTGAACTTTTATAGCTCGACCTGACCCCTCAACGACATTTATTCATTTGGTCACCGTATTTTTAGTAGTTATGACAACGGGTGACAATGAGTAGTCCAATTGCGACTAATTTCCAGGCTTTTTATAGTCTGTTCATGCGACATTCGGGTTAAATTGAGGCTACACGAACTCTCCAAATATGATTGTTTATTCCTTAAACAATCAAATACGGGCAACGCAGGCGTGGTTGGCTACTGGACAATTTAGAGACATCTGGAGCATGAAGAAGGTGGAAAATGTTTTTTTTATTCATTTGGAATGTTTTTTAACATAGACGATCGACTATTTGTCCACGTTTTATTATTATTAGAAATCTTGAAATCAAATTGAAAATCAAAAAATTCTATCAAAATATATTTAAGGAATCTCGAAATTAAAGGTAAAAATATCGTGTACTGAAATGTCGAAAACCACTTTTAAAATTCAAAGTCCGCAACAACAACTTTCTGAAATCTTGAACCTCTTTTCCAAATTTGTGTATCTTAAAGTAAATTTTTTAAGTTCTAAAAATTGTGTATCTTAAAGCAAATTTTTGTAGTCCTAAATATTTGGTACGTATTTTAAAGTAAATTTTTGCAGTTCTAACTATTTCGTATCTTAAAGTAAATATTTGTAGCTCTGAATATTTGGTATCTTAAAATAAATATTTGTAGCTCTAAATATTTTGTATCTTAAAGTAAATTTGGGTAGTTTGTGATATACTTCGTCAGCACTCTCATTTTTAACGGACTACATTTCTAAGTAAAAACGTGTTACATGAAGCTTGAAGGTTCTAAAGCTGTGGCCAGCTGTTGCGTTGGAAATGAATTGATATATAGGGAAAATTCATTTTGACAAAAGATAAATATTTTAAAAGTATTATTGTGCCGAAAGCCTTTGGCGATACGGCCAAAACTAAAACAGAGTGTCTTTGGTTATGGTGGAAAATACAGCCTATTTAACCAACTGATAATATAACTATTCACTAATATAACTTATAACATTCTTTCATAGCCAATTTATAATTGCAAAAGAGTGATTAAAAGTTAGAAATTAAACGATAGAGCCACCGTTAAATTTGATTCTATTTTATACAAATGAAAGTTATTGCCTATTCAGCGACGAAGTGAATGTAATTTGACTTTCCCAATTCAGAACCGTATAAACTAAACAAAAGCTATATTCAACGTACATACGGAACTCTTTAATTCTTGCCATTCCGATCATTTTTGGACAAAAGTTCGCTTTCATAGTGATTGTTCCCGCGCTCTTTAATCCACTCCTCCCTTTGACGTCGTCATATCCATGATGTGAATTCGTAAAGGCGCAAAGCAGCGCTGCTTACTACAATCTGCAGCTTCCTCTCTCCCCGCGCTCATTCGTCCATTACGAAAGTCGAGCTCGAAGCACGTGCGCTCGTGGAAGAATAATGAGTCCCGTTCATATACGGGATTTAACTCTGCCCTATAAAATCCACCTCGCTGACACTGTTTCTCGGGATTAAAACGAGCTTAACTCGGGGATTTTCCGCCAAAACTTTGTAATTTCGACTCGAAGAACGAGCTTTGAAAGGTATTTAACGAAAACCGTGTATACTAACGATGTTTTAACCCTTCCAAAGTGATTAATTTTCTTTTTCCCTATTCAATTTTGTTAAAGCGGTGGTAACGTAAACCTTCTCGCGTAATTAATTAACCGCTATTAATTAATACTAAAAAAGCCGCAAAATTAATTCTGCTAATATATTTTTATACGCAAATTTATAATACGAAAAAGTAGACATAATGTCAACTAGCCCCTGTAGAAGTGTTCCGAGCGCCTCACTCGGATGCGTTACACGAAAGCCCCTCTTATGAAAACTCCCGATGGAAAACCCAGCGTGTATAATCCAAAGGGGCGAATGACAAGCTATAATAGAAATAGGCCAATTTTTTGACAATAGCCTCCTCTACGGAGAACGGCAATGCTCTAACAATGGGAACCCAACTTTTTCTTTCACATCCTTTTAAAGGAATAGTGGCAATGGGAAAGTCCCTAATTACGTCACCCCACCGACAGAATGCCTTTCGGCCGCACGCGCTACAACTTCTACGCGAGTGACTGAGTGAGAGAGGGAGGCAGAAAGCGACGGGGGGGGGGGGGTGCAGTGGCAATCGATATAACGGATCAATAGCGGAAGAGCGCCGAGTTGCGAGGTGACGTCATGCTTTTAAAGAGCGCCACCCCCGCGATCCTTTTTCAAGCTAGACTTCCCCTAGCGGCTAAAAAGAGAAGCTGAAATGAAGAGTCGCGAAATTGCCACTTCGTAGAGAGCCGGCCGCTGCTGTGTTTTATGAATTCAAGCCCCCCCTACCGTCCTGGTCCCCCCCCCTTTCGGTCCCAGTATCCCCGTGGCGCGTGCGGTCTTTAAATCCCTTCCTACTTGTCATTACCGCGGCTACCTTACTAGGCAATCGAATAGCTAAATACTCGCTGACAAACCACGTTGTCCGGTAGTCCAAGTAGAGAAATCTTTGGAGCGAAAACTGCGCGAGGATTCAAATTTTATTTCATATTTTTTTTTCTTCTTTTCACTCGCTTATCTGGACCACGTGCAGAATGTTTTATCCGCGCAAAATATACGCCCAGTGTGTATAAAAAAGAAATGTAGATGTAGTTTCCAAGCGGGACCAGCCACGTAATACTCTGTTTATAAAGAGCGAAAAAAAAAGGGAATCACAAACTCTCGATCTCGGCGGCCATAGGCGGAGCAGACTTTCAGAATGAAATTAATAGAGTGGACTTTTCGCCTTTTCCCTTTCATAGGGTCGTTACTTTTTATTTTATATGTTGTTTTTTTCGTTTAAAAGGGTAAAGCCATCGTCCTATCACCTAACGTTTAATGAGCTCGCGATAAAAACGCCTCTTTTTTTGTAGGTACCGTATTTTGAAAATAAGTTTTGAATTTTTTATTACCTATTTTTGGCAAAGTCATTAGCGTGCGCCGACGAAGCTATTAAAGTTTGGAGAGCGTTACTTTTCCAGAACAAGAATCAAGCGAGTCGAGATAGGGGTTTTCTTAGATATATTCTAAATAGGAATCGACGAATCCTCGAATATTTTTACATTACATTTAATGTCCCTTTATCGTCCTAGTATATTTCAATTATTAAATTATTATTGCAATTATTATAAATATATAAAAGTAAAACCTTGTTATTCCCAAAATGATGTTTTTTGGACTCGCTTGATTTTCGCACTCGGGTAGCGTTTTATCTTTAAACGCCATAATTCGAAAGCGAACTTTTATCTTAGAAGAAATTCTCGACGGACTTAAGCAGACGATTTGCCAGACTGGAAATAATTAGTTTTATACGCAAAGTATATAGAGACTTTTAGTTTAGCCTAGATTTTGGAATGGAAATATTAAACATTGGCCAAAGTAGACTCGAGCCGATACGCGCCATTAGGTTTGGCTTCCAGCGGTTCTTGCCATAGGCCTCGGCACGAAACAAGAATGATAAGTTACTTTAAATAAAGGAAAATTGGACACAGGCTGCATTATATTTATGGCAATAGCAGACTTTGTATTTAATTATTCACGTTTAATCTGGTTTGATCTTAACTAAATCTCGCGTCAAGTGAAAAACACCGCGTTTTGGACAAAGGAACGCAAATTATAACACAATGAACACCCTAATACCATACAATCAACATTTAACTACACACCCTAAATAGGAAAATTTTATTATTTCAAATATTGACACCATTTTTAATATTTATAGTTTGAAAACTGGTCTCTGCATTTGGTTCAATAGTTGATTTTATAAAATGTCTTTTTGCTTGCCCAACTGGTTGAAATGTTGCCCTGGAATAGTTCAGCCAATGCCTAAGAGTGAGTTCATAAACTCTTTAGTGGGAGAGAAAACGGATCCACAGCTGAAGCAGGGAGGCAACATTTCAACAAGATGTCCAAGGTTATTTCATAAAAAGAACTATTTGTAATAAGTATTGGAAATAAAATATCAAATGCTTTTCGCCAAAAATATTTCAAATAGTATTTTAAAGAAAATTGTGTTCTAAATACTTCCCTAAAATATATTGTAAATTAATTTATAATGTATATATTGAACTACAAATAAACAGTGGTTTAAAAAAAAAATTTCTCTACAGGGTCAAAATCTAGTCATTGTCATATTAGCCTCATCCGAATAAAAGAGTTAGTTTTAAAAATAAATTTCCAGTCGAGCTAAAAGGTAGAACACGACATTACATTTCACAAGCCAGCTCTTTTTTTCTTTCTAAATAAAACAATAAAATAAAAGACTGGACGATAAAAGAGAGGCGGGTAGCAAAGGAGGGGGGGATAGGGGGCTCTAAATAGAAAACTGTTATAGTCGGTAAAAAGGCAGCGAATGCAGTAAAACGAAAAAAATATATACGAGTAAATTTTATCACCCACAGTTTTATACCGAGTGAGGGGGGATTTGAGAAGGGGGATGAACAAAATGGCGACGTCAATATAGCCTGGATTAGATTCCATCCGAAAAAACGCTGGTGTGGGGCGTATTGGAGAGAGCTATAGTAAGTGTGCCAGATGTGGGATGAGAGGGGGACTCTAAATAGGATTATTCTTCTCGCTCCCACTTTCAATCCGGGTTTCAACCCTCCCCCGCTTTCAGCATCTATCCTCTCCTCGGGAAAATCCCAGATCCAGTTTCTGACCATCTTTCCCCTCCTCTTCCTCCTCGCGACTTTACCGTTCCTGGGCGCTGTAGAGCATTTTGGGGGATCCGATGGAAAATGAACACGTGCGCTTCCTCCTTCGCTTCTTGTTCTTCCCCTCCTCCGCTCTTGCGCCTCCAATTTTCCTTTGAGCCCGAATGCGAGAGAGAGAAGAGAAATGGTTGCCCAAATTGGCTAAAAGCTTTCAATTGACGTTTCTACCGCTTTTGTTACCTATAGTTCTTCCTCGTGGGCTTCTACCAACAATGATTTTTCGAGCTTCCGACTTTTACTTTTTTGTTCCATACCTGGGAAAAGTGGGGGAGATGGAAAAAGGAGTTCCACAGGTGATTTCCAAAATGTAATTTTTGGGAGAGGAAATCACTTAATACTTTTTTGCCTTTAATCAATTTATTCAAAGAATAAAATTTATCGCGGAAATTTTACCTTCATAAAATATAGCAATTTTTATACTAATAATAACGATGTTAGAGTGGCTTGTAAGGCGAGTTATGCATATACTCAGAATTGAAAGATTAAAAATTCTACTTTATTTACACAATACGATTATTTTTATACTAATAATAATAATGTTAGAGTTGCTTGTAAGGCGACTTATGTATATACTCCGAATTGAAAGATTAAAAATTCTAATAATAATGTGTAACTTAGAGTAGGTTAATCTCAATACGACACTTATTTTATTATGGATATCTTTTAATTTAAAATTGTTTATAATTAAGTCTATTTGAAAGATATATCACGTTATAATAATAATAATCAGCTAGGCCAATACCCTTGGCACCACCTTAGGCCCAAGTCATCTAGCGACTTTTAATGCCTTTAAACAGGTGACCGGGTTACAATGCGTAGGAGGGTGGTGGCCAGCCTTTCATGCCACGCGAGCCAACAGCTCTCTACTCCAAATGTTCAGAAAATAGACAACGATTAAATTTAAGTTTATGATTAAATAATATTACCTTTATCTTTTCTTTAGCATACCATACTACGTTCACAAAAAATAATTAAATTTAAAATCAATATCGGTAGTTTGTACAATTGAAATTCCTAGAGAATTGATTTGATGCTAGAAAATTCAAATCGAATTCCAATTCAAAATATTTATTTAATAGTAGTTACATTAGTTGTTGAAGGGCCAAGTCTTCAAGCGACTTATGGTGGTAAAACATCCTCTACCGTCTATAGAGACGGTACGTTGAAAATGCAATTTCCGGAGAAGCGTATAACGGTGGAATTTAGAACCACGCACCCATTATTATACAGATAACAAGTAACTGTTATCTATGACAATTCCATTTCCAAATATTTACGAGACCGCAGCGTATGTTACGTAAAAAAAATAGGTACCATAAATCAAATTAAATTGGTTTTGTTGTTGAAGGGCATTTCCATAAGTCCAGAGTACACAAAAGACCATAATAGATGACAGCGACATATTTTATTTTTAAGGGGTTCGGCAGTTCGCAGTATATGGCCGTATACCCTTTTTTTACAGTCGAAATAAAAATCTAGATGGCGCGGTGGTCTTCCTCGCGAGTCTTAAGTGAAAACAAAGTAAATCCTGGAGAGAGGACAACGACGGATGAATCGCGGGAATAAAAAATAAATCTAGATCCATAAATATCATCGAAATACGAGTAAAACTCGTCGAAAGACGCCACTGCCAATACAGGAAAACCACGCAACAAAATAAACTTATTTTTTTGTCGCGCTTATTTCACCCCCCCCCCCCTTCGCTTTAGCCTGGTTTTACAAAATAACGGGACAGAACCTAAAGCTTCCGCCGATACATTTTAGACCAGTTCGAAGACAAGAGAAGATTGAAGATGGGAATCGGGTGGGCGATCGCCCTCCCTAGCTCCCTCTCCAAACAGAATATACGCGCCGTTAGAGAATGGGGGGAGGGTGGAATGGGGGGGGGGCAGTTGTAGGGGAGGCGCGGTATGGATATGGCTCCCCTGCAATAATGGTTCCGACTCGGGAAGAAGGAGAACGAACGGCCAGGAAAATATACGAGCTGGGCTGTAGGGAGGGAAAGCTAACCTAGCTACTAGAATTGAGTCGAATCGCGGTAGCCGACGTATGTTCCGTACTATAAGCGCGTACAGAATGTACCTTTTTGTTCGGCTGAAGTTGAAATGTCCGGTGAGGGGCGCGGTTGTAGGTATGTTACTAGACGCGGGAAATCCCAGCGAACATGGATCGATACGCGAGGACGGAGAAAATATTATGGCAAGTTCAATGGCAACTTTGGAAGAATCTACCTTCGCTATCCACGAAGAAGTAGCGACGTACGTTCCCTCGTGGTTCTTATAGGCCACCCTTCTACGTCTCTTGTTGACGCGCTGATATTCAGACCACTCTCTACTAGTAGACGATTTCAACTTTTCAAGTTTGTAAAAGTCATCTTTGGACGGATGGAAACTTGGACACAATTCTGCCGTTTTCTTTCGTAAAACTTTGAAATCGCTTCATTTTAAGCAGACTAACTTGGGGAATTCTGCTGTGTTAAGATTGTTAATTTTAGGTTGTCGTATGTACTTTATTAAAATTTTATATTTTATAAATTTTGGTAATTGGGTCACAAATTAATAGTCAATTATTCTTATTGATAAGAATATAAAATTTCAAGAAAATCACGAAAAACCTAAATTTTAAAAGTGGTCAGGTTTGAAAATAAGAAATTTGATATTCCAAATATAAAACTGCTCCCTGGCAAGTGATTCCCTTAATATCAGATATTCCATTTATAAAACTGGTCCTTTGAAAGTAATCCCTGGAATCTCAGATATCGTAATTTTCAAACTGGTCCTTCGAAAATGTTACCATAATCCCAATAATCAAACTGGTCTTAAGGATCAGATCTTTAATCGCCGAAGGTATTAACAAAGTGGTTTTTGACTAGTGGTATTGCTGTCAAAAACATTTTTCGTTGCCATGGCAAAACCGTTGCCCATTGAATAAAATCCCTTTAGGATTTTTCAAGTTACATGAAGGTCTACCAATCCCCCGAGTTTGAACAAAATCGGTGTGTAACACCTCGGGTAGTCTCCTTGTGAGTATTTAAATTTTTAAATGAACTTAGCTGAGAATAATGTTGTCAGTATAGGATTGAAGGTTTGGACAGACTGCGAGAGAGTATCGCGTAATCCGTTCGGTCTCAGTCATTCCGAACTCGTCGCTTTCGTTACCAGAGGAGGGGTTTAAGGTAAGAAAACAGTAAGTTTGCGGCGAATTGCGGTTGATAATTTGGACTTCATTCGGAGAAAAGGGTCGGATCGGCCAGAGTATTAAGACCCGTTTTGGTCGTTTCGAGAATCGTGCTTTACGCGTGCTGAGACGCAGCTAATTAGATCAAAACGGGGTATCCCACACCCCCCTCCCCTTAACTGCAGCTCAACCCCCCAGTGGCAGAACTCCGATAATTTTCTTTCTCCCCCCCCCCCCGAAAGCTTTTCTATTAAATTATCGCAACTCGGTTATTGCAATTTTGCAAAGCAAATTTAATAATTCGACCATAAAAAACAATTTTAGAAGACGATACATTGAATTAAGATTGTATGTAAGGCGTTGTAAAAACAAATTACTCTGTTAGGTGACCTATTTCCTTATCGTAAGCTGCCATATTGCATTATTGCATATTGCATACGTAACTAAACCAAATTATTAAGGCATAATCACGTCTTATTGTTATAAAGACTAGTCAGGGGCGTAACTAAGGTCACTGGTACCCGCCCACGAAACTTCATCCGGAGCCCCTTCTTAATACGAGGACCATTTATTTTGGGGGGGCCCTTCTTCTTCGGGGGCCCGTTATGGGCGTCACTGGGACTAGTAAATCCATACTCCGGAAGTTCCATTTTCTGTGTGATTTTTCATAGGTGTTAAATGGTAGCTAAAGTCTATATCGCAAAAATATTGTAATCTTGTTCGCGTTGTTTAATTATAATGATAACCACTGGTTGCTTTCTAAAGGTGACCGCAGCTTCTTAATATCTTTCAGAGATGCATTCGTTAAAACCACATGTATTTCAAAAATATTTTCATAAAACCACATATCTTTCAAAAATATTTCCATAAAACAACATATCTTTCAGAAATATGCTAATAAAACCACATATCTTTCAGAAATATGTTCATAAAACTACATTTATTTCAGAAATATGTTCATAAAACCACATATCTTTCAAAAATATGTTCATAAAACCACATTAATTTCAGAAATATGTTCATAAAACCACATATCTTTCAGAAATATGTTCATAAAACCAAATATCTTTCAAAAATATATTCGTAAAACCACATATCTTTCAGAAATGTATTCATAAAACCAAAGTTATAGGTAAATATGAACTAATCTTACGTGGAAATCACCAATATACACGAAATTCTCCGTAACTTTATATGATCGTCAGGTGAATTTTCCATTCAACGAGAAAGATAAGAAGCGATGCAATCTCGGAAATTAATGTTCTGTTGAGAAAACAATTGTTGTGTCTTTGCCGTTACAATCAATGACGGGGAGAAAAGCTTCATTCAACCTGATCCATTACAAACATCAGCGCCTATAAATTCCCCATCTGACTTCGGAAAGGAAAGGGAGAAGTATACGACGGGGCGGGTGAAATCGGGTTGATCTTAATTAAGATAAAGGATTACAGTCTTAATCCTACTATAGCGAGCGCTGATAACTAAAAGCGGCGAGCGGGAGGGAATGTAAAAGTCTGCGTTGGAGGAAAGCGGAGGGGGAGAGGAAACACGTAAGTCGCGGCTGCTAATGAGAAAGTTTTAATTGGTCATCTTCTGCCGCCTCTCTTTAGCGTTAACTATGTAATTCCATAGTGTAAGAAATGTAAGAAAAACTGGCGGGTAAGAATGTACACGTACAAAGTCTTCGGTTTTCTCCGCTGTGTTGTTACTCGTGTCACGAGGGATTTGGTCGGGGTAGAGTGGCGGCTGTCGTAATGGCTTTGAGCCCAACCTCCTTCGAGATATTTACTACCGACTTCCTCTTCCTCCATTCCTCAACCGTAAGAACAATTGCGCCGTTCACGTACATGCCATTATGTGATATGCGCAAAACTGTGTCAGTACCAGTACGAAAATTGGCGTTGTTCACGTACATGTCATTAGAGTATTCGTCTAATGTGTTATGATACCATATATGTACAAAACTGTACGTATACTGTAAGTACAATTAATCAGCGAGGCTAATACGCTAGGCACGTTTTTTATTGCCTTTAATTCAAATGGATGGGGTACAATGCGTAGAATAGCGGTGGCAAGACCTACACTCCAGATGGACCAACAGCTCCCTACACTAACTTAACGTTAACCTCAACAAGTGTTTAAGGAAAGGGAACTCTGGGGAGGGGGGACCCTTATAACCAGTGGGAAGAAAACTTGAAAACTCATATTGACAGAAGTTGTTTCGCGTTTTCACCCAGCGCCAAATGCTGGTATTGAACCAGACTCTTCTTGCTGCGAGGCGAAAGTGCAAACCATTCCGTCAGCCCACTGAAAATTGTAGCTACAATTTAAAATTCGGTGTATGTTAAAAGTCTTATTTATGGAACAATGTTATACTTACAATATTAATATATATATTGTGTTCTTATATTAACAGGTGTTTGAATACCTACGTAGTATACATTGATTTTCTTGCTCTGGAAATGGTTTTTTGTAATAGAAGCGGACATGTCATTTCGAAAGAAACTTGATTCATACTACGGAATTACCGGTGTCACGTACGCTTTACATATGTTTTTTCTTTTCCAGATATTAACCTATTAAAGTATGTCCCTACAAATGCCAGTGAAAATGTCCCATTTTTCAAGAACCTAACGACTAAAATTATTTCTGATCTATTTTCTTTGACGTGATTTGACGAACAAGTAACAAATCAGAGGACATCACTAACCGTTTATAAATATGACGTTTCTTTGCCATTTCTCTCCTAATCGAAAACTGCTTGTTAACAGAAGTATGTAATAAATCTCTTTCGAAAAAAGTATCCATTTTGGAATACTGCATTTATAAAAATGAGTTTTTGTCCAAAATCGAAACCCTGTAAGGTTTTCAACTATATAGATTTGAAACTATTAAAAATTGGATTAAATAAGACTATTAATGTCTTTATTAAGGGTTTATTTAAAGTTAGATATGATTTATTTACATTTTTAGATATATCAAACTTAAATTGGATTAAAAGAAATTTAAATTCGACTTTTGAACCTTTTTTTTTTCAAAATTGAAATACTTCTCGGAATTAAAAATAGTGAAATACAAAAATGGTTATTTCTATAACTATTATAGAGACCAAAAAGAATGTTTTATGAACAAGTAGATATCTTTAGGCAATGTAATGTTTACATCTTTAGGCAGGTGTACGTTTCGGCTGTATGTCGGTAAATTCGCGATCATGGAAAACTGCCTCGAACCTGACATTGGTACGTGTTCAATTTTTATGACGTAGATGGATACTTCCAACGGGTTATAAACTTCTGATCTTAACCCATAAAAGTCAAAGAAGCTGAGACCCAGGCTGCAATCTATCCACTTTTATAGAGACAATTTAGGCAAGCATATATTAAATAAGAAATACGGTCTACAGGTGTCCGTAATAATTTGAGAAAATGCGTAGTTTAGCTCGGGGATAGATCCGATAGGGGTCGCTCTCTCGCGAGCGTAAAGAAAGCGCGTAAAATCCATATTGCAAGCTGAGTTTGAAATTACGCGGGAAGGCGATCCATCTTAAAGTGTCGGCTGCTCCTTCGGAGGCCCGCTAAAAATAAACTCCGTCTGAAATTACCCGGCCTAAGATTGTAACTCGCAACGGGCGTGAGGGCGCGACATTCTACAGATTAGGACAAATTTCTCTTCCTCTCCCCCTTTAAGAACACCCCCGACTCATCCATTTCTTCCCAAATTTATTACGAGGGGAGCCAGACTAGCCGAAAAAAAGATACACTTTCCGATTGGTTGAGAACAGACGCGGGGAATGGCACCCGTTTCCATCCCCCATTTTCACCTTTTTTTTTGCACCCCTGCTTGCTCAAAACCTGCCATCCTTTTTTTCTGAGCTTGGAATAAGAGCGGAAAAAAATGCAACTCAATCAAAGTACTTGTCAGAACCCCGGAAGCTTTACGTAGCGCTGACTACTTCTAAAGAGCGCTCGAAAGCGCCTACCCTCATCGATTTCTCTTTTTCTTCATTTCTAGCTGTTTTTTTCCCGCCCAAGTCCCGAAAGTGTCAAAAAATTGGACGTGCATGTCGATTGAAACTCAAAAATGAAATTATGGATATGGGGGTACCTCTAGCCCTCTTTTTCTTATTTGCTTTCTTTTTTCCCAGCCTTTCCCCTACCCCACCCTGGTTCTCGACCCTTGATAGAGGCGGCTATTGTGACTATTGAAATAAGGCCCGTTGTTGGATTATCTTTCTTGAACTGTCAAGAACTGTATGTAAATCCTGTTTTTAAACTACATATTTTCTGTTTCTACGGTTAACATCCGATGCAATTTTTTTAGACTACATCCTTTATAGAACGAATTTGAAAGGGTTGAATTGAAATTGATTTTCAATTATAGATACGTCGTTTTATTGGGAAAAGCTTAATATGGTTATCGTTGGAGGTAATTTTCGTTCATTTTTATTTCAATTATTTTTATGACACTGAAATCTATTCAAAAAGTATGTTTAAGCACTAAATCTATCGTTCAATCATTAGGATTTTTTACCAAAGCTAAATGTTAGGTCAGGTTAGGTTAAATTAGGTTAGTTACCGTACCTTCATTCATTATCGGATGCGCAAACTCTACGAAAAGGTAATTCAATATTTAAACGTACTACAAGGATGCTTCAAGTGTACTACACATTTTGCAAGAACTTTATTTGCAAGAAAATAATAATTCATAGCTATCATGCCAGATTTCTTGGCAAATTGACGTGTCCAATTTTTAGGCGAAAGTTGGGTTGGTCCGAGGGGTCGGACACTTGCCATTATTTTGCACGGGATTTCGGGATTTCGTAGAGATTTTGGCTATTTTGTCATTACATTTTGAACTGATTTTGGGATTTCAATGTGAAATTACCACAGAGAGAGTTAAAAGATTTGGCAATTTTAGACAATGTGTACGGGATTTTGGTAAATGTCTGACCCCTCGGGTTGGTCAGACTTGAATTTTGAGCCTCGCTTTTCCAGACAAAACGAATTAATTATTATAATAACGCAACAGCTGGTTTCTAAGTCTGACTTCTCCAAGGGATTAATTAACGGAAGAACAATGATGATTTATTCCACCCATATTAAATAATCTATCCGGAATGCATAGAATGAGTTTTACGATTAAATGAAAGTTACACTCATCATGACCCTAAAAGAAATTGTACTTGAAAAACTAAATAAAGTGAAATTCTACCAATTCCACCCGTTTTCATTATCCAACTTAATGAAATTTATAAATGACAATGACTAGTTTTTGAAAATCAAATATAGGTAAATGAGATAACTATACTAACAATAATGTATTTATTTGTACTCACAAGGAGACATCCCGAGGTGTTTATCCCCGATTATTTTCAAACTCGGGTGTTAAGTAGACCTGCGTGTACCTTGAAAGCTTCTAAAGGGAAAAGTTTCAATGGCAATTCGTTTTGCCATGGCCACCAAAAATATTTTTCAAAACTCAAATTTAAACTTTCTCTACGTAAAATAGCATGGGAAAATCACGGCTTGTAAATTAAAAAAAAAATTGGCAAAACAATTGGGTGAAATAGATAAAATAATTGATAAAGTCGATGAAATTGGTCTAAAACAATGAAATACAATCCGTGATTTTCTTATTATATTTTACGTAGAGAAAGTTTAAATTTGAGTTGTGAAAAATATTTTTGGTTTGCCATGGCAAAACGAATAGCCATTTAAACTTTTCCATCTAGGAGCTTTCAAAGTACATGAAGGTCTACTCAACATCCGAGTTTGAAAAAAATCGGGGTGAAACACATCGGGATGTCTCCTTGTTAGGGATAATGACTATTTTAAGAGGATTTTTAACGTCACGCACTTTCTCCCAAATAAAAATTAAATCAGCCTGATATCTCATTGGTTCCCTAAAACTGACGTCTACTGCCAGGATTGAAACGCACGATGGTGACATTTAACTTTCCCCCTCTTCCGCAGGGCGTAAACTAGACCATGATGGCCGTGGATTGTCTCAACATAGGCATTTTAGGCATTCTCCCGACAGTACAATTCCTGATAGTAATCTATTTCATCAAAGGCTTCAATTAAACCGGCGCTAGATTAGAAAATATTCACTGACTATTCTTAGAAAAATAAAGGAAATGAAGTGGAAAACCCGCGCTTAAAAACTGTAAGGGGTGGAAGCCTTTGACATATCACAGGCTCACAGCCTAGTCTTGAGGGAATAGCCGCTTTTTTACTTCATTCGAAACATAAGCGCCAGTCTTTTCGATGAAATAAAAAGTAGCTGGCAAATGATTATAGCGCCCAAGTGCTTCTTTTTATTCGCGCATATCTCAACACTGCCTCTTTCGCCATTTTTTTCCCCAAGTTTTTTCTCTCGCCTCCAATGAGAAAACCTTTCTTCTTTTTTTATAGTTTTTCATTTTTTTTTGAAGCGAAAGTTTCAGAATAGGTTTTGTTCGCACTTTTGATTTATCGGAAACGAAGCGATTACCGCGCTGAGCCCTTGATGAGCCCGGAGGGAGGAAAGCCTCCCCCCCCCCCCGCGAACGACTAAAATGAAAAAAGAAAACGCGCAAATAATTTAAAAGGGTTAGGAAAACGATAATGTTCCCCCGTTTGATTTATGGGCGCTTTTTCCCGCACTATGCTATTTAAATTCAGTTTCAAACCAAAGCTCTTTTTTCGTCAAATTTCCCTTTTACACTCGAACCAATTTGATGTATTTTACCACTGATTCGAACGTGTTGCGTTTCGAGTTTAAAAAAATGGAGGAAAAACAACATACGCTCTTGTACAGTTACGTTTGAATTTGTTACTTGCATTTTCAAATCCTTTAAATTATTCTTTTGTTTTTTATAGGTTAACAATAAAGAAGTTAAGCACCCGTTGTTGTAAATGGGAACGTCTAGCCTTCCAAAGTACTCTATACGCGTGTTTCGACAAGTAAACTTGGCATTGTTGTAGGTTCATTCTGACGTTCTTGTTATAACTTAACATCTTATGGTTTATTTTTTTTTAATTTATTTAAATATTCACGCGTGATGAACTGAAATAATTTTCTTCTCTTTTTTTGGTGCTATATAGCGAGTTTTCGGTAATGTTGTCAATCTAGTTTCAAACAAGAAAACTCGCTTATTTATTTGAAGGGGAAATGACAAGTGTTTCGAATATTAAAAATATATTTATTTAAATTTGAAACGTGATTTCCTGAAAAAAAAGTGGGTCCTTCTAAAAGTAGAAGCTAAAATGTTTGCTCCAATAATTCCGCATAGAATTAACGTAATATTGTTGCTTTGGAAATTTCTCCTAGTGCATAAAACGGTTGCCATGGAAACTATTATAAACGTTTCACTACATGAAATCCCCTTTGATTTGAGAGTTTTTCAAGTTCAATCGTTAACGGGTAAAAACACATTTCGACGTCCTTAATTTACATATTACACGCGTCACCAATTTACTAAGTACAACTAATGGGAATTATAAATGAATAAGAACAGAACTTAGTATATAAGGCCTAAAGCGCGCAAGTGTTCCCGCCTCCTGTAATGGAAACCAATTAAAGGCACTCAATGCCATATATGTTACGGTTAATTAACCCTCAGCGACTCGATTACCCGCGTGGTTAGTGAAGGGCCTACATCCATAATCAATTTCACCGAATGAAAATAGTGGAGAATAAATTTCACCCGTGTCGCCAAAATCCATCAAAAAATGACCGCGTTCCGGTTGAAATTTACATTCAGTTTACATAACTCGCTTAATGAGTTCCAAATAATATTGTTATTTTTATAGTTGGTGGCCAATCCAGCGTCGAACGATAAAAAATGCCAATTTTTTAGCAACGGGTTGACGAAATGGCGAATAATTACTCGGGACGATAATCGGCTCTTTGTCTGACCCAAATATTCGTAACGCGTGGTGTGTCGCGCCAAGCGTTTGACACTGAATGAGTTTCTTTGTTTGACCAAACGCAAAAACATATAAATAATTCTTTTCTGGGCCCCTCTCTAATATTAGGCCGGCGTTTGGAAAAGACATTAGCGCCCTCTACCGCCTTTCGACAGCCGCCGTTTAAAGGGCGACACTTCTCGTTCGTGCATCTGTTTCCCTTTAATTGGCAGACCCGTCGCTGCGTGGTGTGGTCTTTTTTTCCAACAAGCCCTCTCTTTTCTGCCCCGCCAAACGCAACAAATTCATTCAACTATAATTTTTAAAAGGTACACGCATTTTAATCATTACGATTGTATAGTTATCTTTTAATTGTTAGTTAAAATTCCGAAAAAACTCTCTTAAATGGAGTTTGAAAATCAACGAATTTGATAGCGTTTTCCATTTGACTGCTCAAGATTCGCTCCTAATCTGTCTCTGACGTCATAGATCTCGCCGCGATCGACTAGAGTAAAACCGCAAATGGAACATACCATATTCCCGCACTTTGTGGTTTTTCGGCTGCTAGTAATTTGAATTTTCACGTCTTGGTCTGCCAATTTGCCAAAAAATCTAAAAGGAACACGCAAAAATTTACTCCGATCTCGATCCGTTGATCTGTCGAAATCCGTAGATCGGTTTTGTTCAATCTAGGAGCACGCAAGAGAGCGGGAAATGGAACACGCGAAACTTGATCGGAGCAGATCCGAGCACGCAAAATGGAACATAAAATGTTGATCAGAGCTATCTAGAGCGATAGAGGGCAGTCAAATAGAAAACGTTATGACATTTCTGCTACCAGGCTTAACACAGATAGGGTTTATTAGCGATAGTTACGAAAAAACAACTATAGTAGCACGTGTTAGCAGGATATTGGTTTATATCTGGTTTGTATCTGTTTCTCCAATGCCGAGAAACTATATTATTCCCATTTGGTCATCTTGTTATTTGTTGCTATTACGAACACCCACGAGTCTTTTTTACGTAGAAAACCGGAACGTCGCCAACTGACGATGCGAGCTCGTACATTTTGTACGAACACGTATTTTGGTGTGATTTCACATTGGATGGTATTGTTTTACGTGCCTGTCATCGGGTATTCAATGCCATGGTAGGTAATTTAAGCACTAGACCGTGTAGGCTTTCACAGTTCAGCTAATTAGTTAGCATTGTTTATTTCCCTTTAACTTTGCTTAACCAATCTAATACGTTGCTAACAACGAATGCCGTGTAATATCCGAGGGCGGAACGAACAATTGGACGCACTCTCTTTGTTGAAGCCGCAATTATATTCTTTTTGTGACGAGTTCCAGAATTAAGACCATATATTTTTGTACGGAACTAGAAACGAGAATGCGTGCCTCACAAATTAGGCCTAATTGACCAAATATTCTTGCCTCTCCTAAATTGCCGCTATACTTACGAGTGATATTCTCCTCGCGAAGGTCTACGAACGTAATCTAGTTTATAGTTCAATTCCTTAATTGAGACGTAACGCGCTTTGTGTATCGACTTTGACGCAATAAATGGCAAAGTTATATCTCATTCTCCCATTTTGTTGGTGGTCTGGCAGGATGTACCAATCAAAGAAGGTTTTAGCGGTTGTATCTGAGAATCCTTTTTACCTTAAAATAAGCCCATTTCCTTAAAATGCTCAAAATTCATGACAAAAATTCAAATTAAATCCTACACGTGGTTAGATCTGAAATTATCTCGAACATAATAAAGTAATTTCCCTCACTTGTAGATGTTGAAAACCGAATTCCGTTTTTTGGATTTATGCGAAAAATGTTGTTCCGCTCCCAACTGCCTCGACCCTTCTAAATACACGCAATCAAATTTAATAACTTCTCCGTTTTACGAGAAATTGCTTATGGGAAAACTGGGGTTCGTTTTTAATTATTCGAAAATCGATCGGGCGTTTGAACCGCATATTTTTGTAAGGCTCGTCACGGGCCGTTTTCTTTCCACGTTTTCAATATCAGCTGCTGCCCATTAAGGGAAATTTGGTCGCTGTTTTTATATGAGAATCGGTGCGCGACGGTTGCTTATCGATTTCCAATTGCGAAGAAATATTTCGAACGAAAGAGAATGTAAACTCGGCAAAATCGACATTTTTTCGTTTCTGTATTTTTACGGCACGACATTTGACAATGGAAGAGTACTAATGTTATATGGCTTCCGAGGGGCGTTTTGTTGCTGGAAATCGTTCATTATAGTGCTCCTAGTGTACGCGTGTATAAATGAACAATCGACGCTCAATGTTTTGATCCTGTTTAAGGAAGGAGTTAGAACTCTCAGTGTTGCAGGAAATACCGTTGTTGCTAAGCTACGTAGAAAAACGGAATTTGATCGGCATGAATTGTCGGTTGTTACGGAAAAGAAAGAGTTGGGAATTATATATATTTTTTACGTTGCCAGGGAAACTGGTTGGAATGACTCTTTCCATTTTCACGTTTGTTTTAATTCTTGTATGTATCGGAAATCAAACCATACACCCGAAAAAATAAATATATTCCCAATGTTGTCAATAAAACTATGCAAGTACATTCAAAAATTGCATTGCTATAGGCTATAGCAAAAAATAATGTTAATGAAATGGTTTAAAATATCAAATGTAGCTTAGCTATCCGAGTCATCTTATTGATGAAAAGTCACTAGTTTATTATTTATTTTTATATTTTTTCATTAAAATTATAAGTTATTACAGGAATCCATACCTCTACTTTGAATGCTTATCCTGCCGTATCGCGTATGGTAAGATCACTCGGACGGCTTTGACCCCGCCTACGAGATAAAAAAAAATTCCCTTTGAGCGCGCTCCCCTCTCACGTTCTTGTTAGTTAAGTTAACAGAGTGACGTCAAAAAAACCGTCAGCCACATCGAGTCGAAAATCTGCCGTGATAAGTATTCCAAGTAGAGGTATGGATTACTGGTTTTTATTATGTATTCATATAAATTTCAATATCAATAAAGTTGGTATTTTAAGGACACGATTTTCCCTATTAATATTAATTAATTGTCAAAATAATAATGTTAAACTGAAATAAATACGACTTGCTGTAGATGACGTTTATCTATTTATACCGATGTCGATAGCGCTCCGTCAATATCACAATTCCGAAATATGGTAGAAACAGATGAAAAGACTCCAGAAACTTCTGTTTCGTAAGTTGTCCCTAATAAGTAACGAGTATTGAGAGACGGCAAACTATATAGTTCTTCTGAAGTCCCGTCTCTGAGGGTCACCTCACCTTTAGCCGGCTCCTCAGGGTCCTCATCCTTTCTTAAGAAAGGCAGTCCCAGGGACCGACGGAGAGTGAGAAAAAAGGTTTCCTCTGCCTCGCGGAAGACGAAGACGAAAAAAATGGAGAGCGACTTAAGCCCCAGGTGACAAGACAGGGGCTAACTCCGAACGAGTCGTAGTCACAACACCCTAAGTCAATGTCTGTATAAGAAAAGCACAATCAACTTTGGGTTAGTAGTTGCGGCGGCTAGCGACAGGGGACGCGGAGACCGTCCGCCCCGTCTCAGATAGTTCCTGGCGAAGGAAGAGGGAAGTTGGCGGGAGCAGCCCCACCTAACGGGGCAACGGTAGACACCCCAGCCATATATTTTCTTTTCGCTTACAACTGGCAACGTCACGGGGGATTTTCTCTGACCGTTGCTTCGCTCGTCTTAGATATTTCTCGCCGCTGAGCTATGGCCGCGCTGACAGCTGTAATTGGTTTTTCTGTACAGGGGCTGAAGTCGCGTCACCTGACGCTTTAAGGCGGACGGAAATATTCGAAATTGTACGTTTGTCGAAGCCCGGGCTTCCTAACCACGGGTGGCGCTGTATACCCGTTCTCCTATGACGTATAGTACACGGTCTTTTATTATTTCCCGAGTAATATCCGAGTCGCTATTTTGGCGTTGTCTGTCAGGTGCGAATTGTACGGCTCTGTTCCCTTCGCTTTCTTATTAATATCGCCGGAGAAAATGCTATTGTTGCCGCGTAATTCTTGATTACAGCTGACGAATTTCCCCCGGAATGGGCAGGCTGAAAGACCTGATTCTCTCATTTATGTTTCATTTCCCACACTTACTCAATAGAAAATGATCCATCTTTGTTTCAAAATTTCACCAATGCCCCTTTAAAAATCCCCGTACCACTTTTTTAATCAGCTAGGCTAATACCCAAGGCACCACCCTAGGCCTAAGTCATCAAGCGACTTTTGAAGCCTTTTAATTCAGGTGGCCGGGTTACACTTTTCAAAGGTTACTTCCCCATTTGAGGAACGTTTAATCTTTGCGAAGGCAAATTAAACGTATACTTTATATAAACCCACCTTCGACATTTTTATGATTTTGCATATAAATTTGAGATTATGAAAAAATAATAACCACTTAAGCCTATAGGTTTATCATTATAAAACATTTAAGTTTTCACGTATTCAAATTTTACGCATTCTTTAAACTTTTTATGATAAAACAAATCTACCGTAAAATTTATAGCTATAGTAAAAGATACCAAAGAAACTGAAATAAGTGAAAATGTCACTTGTTACGTTTAGATTTTCAGAAAGGGGTAAAACTGAAATGTCACGTTAAATTATCTGTAAAAATGTTGAGTGGAATGGTTATTTCATTGTTTAAAGGCCTAGGTTTTCTTCTGCCTGTCCCCCTTTAAATTAGGCCTACATGTTCAGCGGTTGGCCTACCACCAGGGTATTTGTGCTCCACTAGGTTAATTTAAAGGGGGACAGGCAGAAGAAAACCTAGGCCTTTAAGTATTTGAACTCTATATCATTTTATTATTGATATTAGCATTTCAATCTGGAGCCAAGCATTTCGCCAAATATAGAACGTATTTTTTGTGTATTTACATCTGATTATATTTTATATATCACGCGTACATGGGATGAAAGGAGTGAGTGAGAATTTGCGAAGAGGCAGTTGTAAGAAACAGTTGATTGGTAAAAGCGGCTGAAACGGTAGAGAACGTCTTAAGGGGTCCCGAGAGTGAAATAAGAGCTCTTATTTTCGCCGTTCTCGTGTTTGTTCTTTTAGTTTTCTTTCCCCTAGAATGTTGGCTTCTTTTTAAAGCTCTGCGAAAGTATGTTTGGTCAATTACTAACCGTCCTGAAATAGGAAGAAATGGGAGTCCTCTATTGCTCTTATTGGCCTCTCGCCGTATACATCTTTCTCTCTTTCTTTTTGAACGGGAGCCGCGCTTCAAAGGAGAATAAATGAAACGATCGGACGTTGCCCCTTTCTTTACTCCTCGTAAGTCGGCTTCACCGCCCGTCGCGTCGCGGCTCGTTGAAAGATTGACGAAACAAGCTTGTAAAATAAAAACAATGAAGGGCTTTTTATTAAAATAATTATAGCTATTTACTATCTCGCGTAATCATAAATCAGTCGCAATGACGCCTCGGGACAACAGACGCGATAGAAAGATAAATTCCACTTTATTTGGTCGACCCTTCCTACAAATCGAGGGGACCATATTTTATGAGCCACTCAAACTAAAGGTTGGAGGCATTATTTTGCTACATGAATTTGGATAATTTATAGACATATTTACGTTGATTATTTGTCTTTACGGGGACTTTTAATACGTGTAGTGCAAAGAGTATTTCGATAACCATTTCAAATATTTCTCAGATTGCGCCCTCGAGGATCTGATGAATAATTTCTTATTTTATTTTTTTCGTAATCTCTAGCTTAGCCAACGTCACTTAATGCGGAAGACGGTAATAGGTGATTTCGAAAAAGATCGGTGGTCACATGATTTGGTTACTTTATCTTGTATGGTTAAAGTATTTGAGCGCGCGCTTTATTTTTCATTTTCAACGCGCGTGCACAATCGCGTGAGCCACAATCTACTAATATATCAAGAGCGCGCGCCCATAAAATTAACTCTTTTGTACATGTATTTGTCGATATTATTTATACTTGGGATCATTAGGAAAAATAATAACTCCAACTGCTCTGATTTGCACCTTGGATTTCGTAGAACGACATTTCACCTATCAGCCCGAGAGCAACCACCAGAGCTAAGAGCGGTTGCTGTTGCGCATATGCAGTTTAACCCAGCTGATAAAATTTTAAAAGATACTAACAAGAAATATATTTAAATGAACATTTTCTCGAAAATTGAAATAACAAAGGAGCAGATTCGAAACGATTATGACTCCATTCAAACACACACTATGAAACTTAAGCCTGGTTTTCACTTGGCGTTTTTTGGGCGAAAAAGCCCGGCGTCGACGGAAAATGGGCGAAAATTTCCGTCGACGCCGGGCGGAAATTCCGTCGTTTTTCGGTTTTGTGTGGCGATTTTCATTTCTATTTTTTTCGCTCAGTTGGGCGATTTCGCTCTTTTTCAACCAATCAAAAACCATTTTCGAAAGGTGACTGTGACGTCAGGGGGATGGTTAATTTCCCGCTTCTTGCATCCGGAACTCGGCCACGTGCTTTTCTGTGAATTTTGGAACGTGTTTTTTTTTATACCCTTGTTGCCTTCTTTTCCAGTATGTTTCTTTCACACAAACCGATCTTTCATAACTCATATTTCTTTGAACACGATAGATCATGTAAAATAACATTAAATTTAAAATGCTTACATGAGCTTTAATCAATAGTTCACTATTATGATCAGATAAATCATCCATTTTTAGGCCTAGGCTTAAATCTCCACTATCAGACGAAAACCGACGAACTCGCTGCCAGAAAGAAATCGCTTTATTTCCGCCCTAAAAAAACGCCAAGTGAAAATGCTAAAACGCCGACAGTGAGCGAAACGTCGAAAACCATATCGCCGACGTCAAACTTTCTGTCGGTGATTTTCCGCCAAGTGAAAACCAGGCTTTAGGCATTTCTATAATTTTTAACACAGTAATCCCTACCTCTACTTGGAACGCTTATCCTTCGGTATCGCGTATGGTAAGATCACTCTGACGGCTTTGGCCCCGCCTACGAGAGAAAAAATCCTGCGCGCGCTCCCCTCTCACGTTGTTATTTGTTAAGTTCACATAGTTAGGTCAAAAATACCGTCAGCCACATCGATACGAAAATCTTCCGCGATAAGCATTCCAAGTAGAGGTATGGATTTCCGTTTAAAATTATAATTATCTTTAAATTGGTAATTTAGTCCTATGTATAAATCGAAATTCACTGCAATTGACTTTATAAAAAAATGACATCGTTGTATTTTTTTTGAGTATTTTGTATTTATTAATCTCTGTATTTTGTTTGATTTGTTTACATGCTGCCGTTTCAAAGGTTAAAAAAAAAGTACTTATCTACGCTAATCCCCTCCACGCACGAGCAATCTGCTTATGTGGATGGGGACAGATGTAAAATATTTTTTTAAGTGAATGATAATGTATACATAAGGCATCAATAAATAAATAAATAAATAAATAATTACCCTATAATTTTAAATTTTGTTCTTATAATTCCTATATATTTTTGAGACAGTAGAGGGATACTAATAAGCGTTTGTAATTTTTAAAGTACCTGAAACATCCCAGGTGTTAATTAGTCCCATAATTTAATACACTAGAGAAAAATAGGGAATAAATTGAGAAATAACCAAAAGGGTTTACATTTTCCCCCGGAGTAGCTGCCTGAAAAAATAATATTTCAAACGTCAAGTATAATATTGTTTTTTTTTTTGGAAGAAATTTCCACACATTTTGGGCTTTATCGTAACAAGCGAATACCGTATAGAGCGAGCTTCCTCGCGGAGAATTTTATTGCGCCCGTTCTCTCAGAGCATCCTCGCGAGGGAGAACCCGAGCTTAATAAAATATAAATTGCGAGTGGGAAGCCAGTCGTGTAAAGGGAAGATAGCACTAAGGAACATGATGCTACCTATATTTGGTGTCGAGCACCCAACTGAAAG
This sequence comes from Leiobunum rupestre, assembly GCF_980474605.1. Lineage (NCBI taxonomy): Eukaryota > Metazoa > Arthropoda > Arachnida > Opiliones > Sclerosomatidae > Leiobunum > Leiobunum rupestre. The sequence continues at coordinate 25,049,945 of NC_143387.1, forward strand.
CTCGACCGAGGCCGGATACGAGGGTGAAAGCTGTTCGCTTCAATAACCGCCCCGCGTTAAGCCCAGGAGCATCGTGAAATATAAATGGTTGGCAATAAAAAGTGGTGCGCGCAACCATGGTTTGGTTCGCTTGTCGTACAATGTTGTTTTTGTACCATTCAGGTATAGGAGAGTGAGAGAGGAAATCGAGAAAGAATGCGACCCTAACTGAACCACGTTAGGGCGCCCAAAGTCAGGCGGAGGAGGAAATTGGGAAAAGACAACCCTCCAGTGTTTTTCTGGTCAACCACACGTCCATCCACTATAGATACTTCTTTTTTGTCCGGTCCTCATCCCCTCTGTTCCAGTCTTATTTCGTCCTTAATTACTCGGATACACGGCCATCCGGAACAATGTTAGAACTCCCGTAAATTAATTTCAGACTGTAGAGAGAGAGAGAGGGTTTTTTTTTGGGCCGTCACTATAATGTCACTACTCGTTCCCGAGTTGTTCGACTCGTCGTCTGTAACCGAGGACAGGGGCTGTTATCTGATTTGGCCCTAATGACTTTGCAATTTTCCTATCTACGTCGCTGTACCGTCACCATGGTGTGAAGAACCTTGACGAGCTTCGCAAAAAATTACCCTTGGAAACGGAGTTACAAATATTTATCGTTAAATTGCGCCGATAAAATCTTCTCTTTCGAAATTGTTGAAATTTTAGTCGCTAATAAAGGTATTGTAAAGAAAGTTAATTTATAGTGTCTTTGGTTATTTGTAGAAAGCCGAATTCTCAAAATTATTTTGCCTTGGCTTGTAGCCATATTGTCGCGTAGTTTAGATTTTTGGAATTAGCGGTCAAGCCATTTATTTTATTGGTCCCAATGAGCTGGAAAGTCCTTTTTCTTTAAACCCCACGAGTAAATCACGGCCTTCTGTCCATTGGAGCGTTAATATCGCGCCTTTAAAACGAGAACCTCTGATCGAGCGTTCTTTAATTTTAATAAAAAGACTACGAAAGACGCGAAGTAGCGCGCACGCGCAAAACAATGTCTTTTAATGACCCTGAAACGGTAAAACTAAAGTCAATGGTGCGGAGAGTTCATCTAGGTTTTAGCCATCCCTGGCTCGAGAGCTCGTAGATCTCGGGTGACGATAAACAAATATCTACGTGAAACATTCGCCGTCTCCCCGGAGAAGTTGCCTGATATTTCAAATAAAAAATACGCCACTTTAACACTTAATGAGACGTAACACTGAAATAAGAATTTTTCCCATTTTCACACACATCGCCTATAGCGTTCAAAAGTACCCTCTCGAAAAAGAATAAAAAATCGTTTTTATTTCTGCACCTTCTAGTTAAATAAAAAGCCCCAAGGTTAAGCTTCTCTTTTTCTGTAGAAGAAACGCGGCCATCTGATGAAGTTATAGTAAAGATTTAATCGTCCTAATGTCGCGCTAATTATAGCCCTCTATTGTTTGTTAATTATCTACTTGTATAAAAATGCAATTACACTTCGCGTGAGTCGGATCGTGTCGTGTGTGCCCCGTGTGTCTTCCCCGCTAATGGTCAAATCAGTTTTGAGAATTTCCGTCACGCCCTCTATTCGAGAACCCGACAAGTAAGTTATGCGATTTTTTTACGGGGCTCGATATAGATTGTACAAGTCTAAGCATGGGTGGAGAGGTCTCTGCGGAAATAGGGCGTCATTTTACTAAGTTGCTCAACTCAAGTTGATTTTAGGTGAAGCTATTCATTAATAATAACTAAACTTGGTCATGTTACGTCAACTAAAGCATAATGTTAATTATGTTAACTATCCCTTAAGGTTATGAGGTATACCGAGCTCACTAAGGGTCACTACGATTGTTAAATGTATAAAAAACGCTCAATAATGTGTTTATATCCATATTTACTTCTGTAAACGTAACGTGCGTTTATCGTGAATCCACATATAGAGTCATTTCACTTCGTAGCTTTGGCTATGGCCACCATTTTGTGTTCATCTCATGTGGTTATTTTATTAATAAAATGAAGCAATGGTTTTAATATACTTCTACCAATAAAAATTCTTAAAATTACATTATATTAGCTAAACACCTTGTTATATATTCAACCAAAAGTATATAATATATATCTTACAAGATTAGTATTGAATATTGCATGTACCTAATCTTGTTGATATTATTCGTTTGGAACATGAACCTTCGCAGGCTCCGGTTGATTTTTCATATATTGATTTTCTAAAACTATTTAATCTGTTAAATATGATTTATTTATTTATTAAGCAGTGCAATTTTTACAAATTACATCTTTAAGCGTAGTAAATTTTGAGCAGTGTATACTTCTCTCGTATGGTAGTTACTATAGACTTCTGATATCACAACAAAAAAACGTTTGAATTCTTAGCCTTTATGCAAGATAATTTCCAAGAATTCTTACATAGGCCTCACATTTTTATTTAATATTTCCGGTTCAATATTTACATTTGGATTTTTTTCTAAAAATCTTGGAATTGTTTATAATAAAATTATCCGTCGTTTAGAGTATAGTTTATACGTATTTTAAGAGAAGCTACTTGCTGAAAAGGCGTATTTCGTCGCCGTTAAAACAAAACCACGTATCTTTTCGGTGGTATTTTTGAGAAAAATGGATTTTTAATTTTGCAGGGACTTGTGAAATCGCGTGTTAGGGTTTTACACGCGAGTTAATTTTATAATTAAATAATTTCGTTTCAATATTGAATTTATGAGGATTTTAATTTAAAAATATTTTGCTAAAGGGGAATTTCTAGAGATACGTGGTTTCGCGTCATGAAGTGAAATTGAAGCTGAAAATAAGCGAGATACGTGCTTTTGCGCGAAATGCATTGTGAATATCAAAGATACGCTTAAATGATTTCTCGATTTAAAAAAGAAATTCAATTGCAACCTATTAATGTTTTTAATGTTATATACGTAAATTGGGGTGTAGAATCTAAATATGTAAATTTTTTACAAAACCACGTATCTCAAGTTACGTGGTTTTGTTTTAACGGCGCCGATTTGTAAACCCCCACAAGCGAGCAACGACTAAACGGATAAATCGGGAAGCCCTCCCCAAATTCGAGCAGCCCCCGCCGTAAAATTTAATAGTGTTTACATTTGGTTAATTGGCTTCCCTCTAGCGGCACCATACACCTGCCCTAAACTCGGTCCTAAACATTGTACAGTTTTGTTTTCGCGTAGCATTCCTCTAATGGCATGGCGGATTTACTTGAAATATGACTGTCGTTGGGGACAGTTCCGACTTAACCCGCGCACCGCTCCAGCAAAGCGAAATTTCGGAAATCCCTGTAACTTTAGCTTCCAACGTGTTGCCACTTTAGCCTGTTGATTAATACGGCATCCTCGTAATCTCTCGGCGACAGTTTTAATAGACAGTGAACGTAAAGTATCACGTTTGGAATTAAATATTCAGCCTCCAAAGCCCGCGCTCCGCTGGCGCCCAAATTAGGAAAGTTGATACGTGTTTGTTTCTCTTTATTTCCCACCGACTGGCCGTGCCTTCTTCTATCACTAGTAAATTTAGTTAAGGGTCAGCCTATAGAAGAGCGGCTGATACACCAAATTAACCATAGCCACGCCTGAAACTTTTAAATTGTGATTGAATAACTTATTATCGAAACTAGTCATCGTAGTTTTTTTAAACCAATTCAAATTTATTTGAAATTTCCCTATTTATGAATTTTAATTAGTTTTTGAAAGGAAACCCTGTCCGTGCAACATGGTACTCCCTGTCCCTCGTCGTTGCCCGGTGTTCCGCAGAAGGTATAAAGGTGCCGCGAGGCGCATCGGGCTGTTTTGAATGTCTTAAGAATTGAAAGGACGTCAGGTAGGATATCATTACCGTGGAAAGGGATGGCTAATTATAAATGGCCGCGGTCTGTGTACATTTCATATGCTGGGAAGCTCTCTTCTTGCGCCTGATACGTAATCCTTTCCGGTTTGAAACGACACGCATTCCCGATCTTAAAATTCAACAAAATCTGTCGTTGTGTCGAGTGTCCCCTCGACAAAGCTAACCCCTCCTTATTCATTATAATGTAATTTTCGTAGTCAGTATTTTCCATATAAACTAGCTCTATTATGCTTTGGAAATAAATGAAGTACGGTTCATAAATTCCAATGCTTTATTCAAGGGTATATATTTCTATTTAAGTAATTTCAGCATACGGATTTTATTTTCGTATAGTGGAAATATTATACTGTTGAGTAAAGTATACTATAGTTGATTTGTTAATAATTTGTAGTTTACAAGAATTTTATAAATAAATTTAATACATATTTACAAATTTTAAATAATTTACCATCATACCATGGAACAGAAATTAAATATTTATAATTAATAAATATTGCTTAAATAAAACTCAACTAACTCTCTACTCTTTTTTATATATCCCAGTATTCACTTAAGGTTTTAGAGATACATACATTCAAACCTGATTCCATTAAACTGTAATTTAAAATGCATACGAAAATGTATCAAATCTCCAAAGTGTTTTCGACCTATTCGTCACACTCTTTTTCGCAAGGGTCACTGAGTATATCAATGTCAAAAATTACCTTCGGTGTAACCCCTCAAAGTATATAAAAAGATTTTGAATCACCGTTCAAAAATAACTCGTTAAAACAATATGCGTTTTAAAAAAAGAAAAAATGGTTTGATAAAAATCGAACAAAAAGGGGCAGATAAATGTTTACGAAACGTAAATTTTCGCCCATTTTGTTGCTTCTTGGGGGTTACGCTCGAAACAATATACATAAATTGATGAAATATCACCCATTGTTTTTGAAAACGAGCGTTACTGTTTGAAAGGCATCAACGCCTTCGCCTTGACTGTTGGCCACAGAGATGCCAGCGAATAAAATCCATTATAATTTGTTCTCGGCTAGGATGTAAAGTACACACACCCACGTCCAATTGTTTTTCATTACGCGGCTCTTTATATTTTTACGTCATCTCGAATCGCTTTAACCATAGACCATTATCTCATTTAAACAATAAAACGTCCATACGTTTCATTATGTAAAATTTTTAAAATAAATAATTTTTTATAGTAGTTTTTATTTTACCGGTTTACTTGTTGGTAGCTGCTTAAAGGTCATTATGATTACTCCCTTTCAGTCCTAGATTTCAGTTGTTGACGGTAAGTAGACTTTATTGTTTAATTTTAGAGTTAAGACTTAAGCCGATGAGCTTTGGGAAATCCTATTACCTAGGGAATGTCTTTATTTATAAGTTATTGGCAATAAAATAACACGAAATCGTTATTGAATTATTTACTTTGACCAAGCAAAGCGAGGATAAAAGCGAACAATAATAATAACATAATACCAAACAAACTTAATTGAGCCAAAGACAGACCGAGGTGGTTGGTTGCCTCGTGCCGGAATTAACAATTTAGCAGCGCTACCTAGGGTCGTGTCGGTACAAATAATTAGACGCTTTATGGAAAGAGTTATAGGGGAAATTAATAATTAAATTAAATAAGTCAATATTTAATCTACAAACATAATTCAAACTAAACGTCGGAGAACAATTTAATTTTTTTAAATTATATTATTTATGAAATAGTTGATATGTCTGTAAATCAACCCTTATGGTTTGTTATAAACACTAGGAAAGATTACCAGTATTTTTTTTAAACTATCAAAAATTATTATTTACACACCTGTACATGTTATTTTCTATATATATAGTATCATTAGTATATAATATATATCAAAATTAATCATGTACCTTTGCAGGCTCCACAGAAGTGAATATTTGCCAAACCGCGCATATAGCTTGTTTTCCACTGGCGCGCGCAATTACGCGTTTCTCAGCTTTGAAACTTTCAAACGTTTTTACGCGCGTAAAGAAAATAACATTATGACGCGCGCTATAGTGGAAAACAAGCTTTAAGCTTGGTTTCCACCAGCGCGCGTCAAAAAGCGACACTCAGCTTTGAAACGTGCAAATGTTCTTACGTGCGACAGAAAACATTATGACGCGCTCTTACACGCGTTGGTGGAAACCAAGCCTAAAGCCCCCTTTTCATGCTCGCTGGTAGCGGATAAAAATCGTCAAAATTCGCTTCCGCCACTCGCAAGCGTGAAAATAAAGCTAAAATATCTGTTTGAAACAGATCGACGCGGAAAGTGAAAAAGTGTATAGCTGAAGCGGATTTTGTCGATTTCTACCCGCTACCAGCGAGCATGAAAATGGGGCTTTACGGTTCAAATTGTATCGCGTGACGAAGTAAATTGCAAAAATTGCAATAAGAAATATTTTAAGAAAACCACTTTAACCACGAACTCCTTAACATAAATATTATAACGTACCAAAAATATATTTTTCTATTATATAAATCTTTATTACGATTTTATAAAACAATGAGTTGTTGCTCGCAACTTGGAAAGGACATTCTATTTATTTTAAAATAGAAGCCGCGCCTGCGTTGTTCAAGTGAAGTCATTGATTCTCGAAACCACGTTAGGCGAAGACATTTCTATTTCTAAGTATAATACGCGACAAAGGTAACAATCTGGTACTCACCGCCAAACTAAAATTTCCGTAGTCCACTTTCAATTCTTAATCCATTGAGCTCCACCTAGCGTCTAATATTTATCGGAGAACCGACGCTAAAATGTCAACTTGGTCGAAAGCGGATTATGTCTATTCGTCGGGTGGTCGGGGTGTTTCAACCGTCAGTTCAACGTGCGTACATTTCAGGGGGTTCCCCTGAAATATTTCCTTCACCGTCAGGCACTGGCGTTCGTACGGGAAAAATAGCGCGACCCTCGCGAGCTTCTCTCCGTCCACTTCGAGCGCGCAACTCTCTCTGAGTCTTCCAAGGCGCATCGTTCTCTCTCTCAACCTGCCTCTACTGATCCATAGACGACGAGGGGGGAGCGCGGGAAATGGGGGATAGACATTCTCACTCTCTTCACGTTTTACTCTAGGAGCTCGCCACTTTTATAGTCGGGAAAATACTACATATAGTGAGAAAACTACTCGCCTCTTCTAGAAAAGTTAAAAAGTTTCCCTTTGACTTTTGTTTGCTTTTTAAATTACCGATATACTCGATGTTGGGTTAGTATCATTTTTTCAATTTACAATCGTCCGAAGTGCATTCAGCCGAATTTATAAATTAAATTGTTGTCAAATAATATAATTTAATGTTTAGTGATATGTTTATGTTTATCTCTTTTTTTAAAGCCATGCTATTTTAAATTATGTTAAAACTAAATTAGGTTAAATCAACTCCTACTTAGTATTTAAAAGAATACTCGACTTTTACACAATTAAAAATACTTTATTACAATAAAGCACTACTTAGTATTTGCATATTTCGGATATTTGAAATGATATACAATTTCTTCAGAATTCGTACAATACAATTTAAAAATTCTAACTCTATATTTTTGATGTAGGATTTGGATTCGGTCAAAACAAATTTGAATTATTTATTGTCTAATAAATGTCAGAGAAAACAATTATAGAAATTAATTAAAATTTTATCATTAAGAGAATATTAAAAATTATAAATGCTATAAACATTGGGAAAAACAAGAAAATGCACTTAATTCCTTCCGTTACCATTTGGAATATAGTGCGGAAAAAATACCTTTTAAAGTATTTAAAAAAAGAAAGATTAGTTTTTAGCCGTAAAAGCTTTCGCATTTTAAATTCAGCTCTTTCCTCATTTAAAATTTACTTTAAATACATCCGTTGCATTATCTCCTCAAGAAACATCGGAACCAAAGTTCAAAGGTTACGGAAATTTATCCTATCTTTAATGGTAAATAATGAAACGAAAGACGAAAACGAGTATCATCCAAATAAATTATTACTTTAGCAGATTAAATAGTTTTGTGCCCAAATAAAAATCCGGCCCAATTTCCCATTTTCATAGAATAATAATAGGGCACAAAGATTTTCTATGAATTTTACCAAATTGAAAGGAGGGGGGGGGATGCTTTGCATCTGACCAAGATTTGGTTTTCAGGCTTTTTAATTAAACCCGGGAGAATTAAAGGAGCTGAAGCGTAGAACGGAAACCCGTCTCCATGGAAACCATTTTTGCTCGTTTGACTTCTTTAGTGTCGGGATCTTCCCACTTTTGTGTTCTTGCGAAGTCTTATTATCGCGCCTGTCAAGTTTCTTCTTGTCCCTTCGGTTTTGACTGGCGTTCAATTTCCCGCTCCACGTTCAAAATTAGATCTTAGGCTTAGCTGTAACGTAAGCCCATAAGTAACTTAACACGAGTAAGCGTAAAATTCTCCATCTATTTCGCGCTAAAATTATTTTCGACGGAGCTAATAGGAGTGAAATAACAGTTACGTGACCCTCGAATTAATTAGCGCCCCATGTGAGAGTAATTGGAGCTTCTTTTAAAATATAAAGTTTTTAAAGTACTCATATTTTAAAATGGAAAAATCAAAACGTCAATATTTCTGGGTCGATAATAAAGCTAATGGATATATTTCCAAATTGTCTGGTCAAAATAAAACAGAATGAGCTTACTACGTCTAACCTTCCATAAAAACTTGTTGAGGTTAACTGTAATAGTTAGTGTAGGGAGCTGTTGGCTCGCGTGGCATGCAGGGCTTGCCACCACCCTCCTACGCATTGTAACCCGGCCACATGAATTAAAAGGCTTCAAAAGTCGCTTGATGACTTAGGTCTAAGGTGGTGCCTTGGGTATTAGCCTAGCTGATTATTATTATTATTAACCATGTGTAAGTGATTTCATTGACATATTTCAAAAAGATGGGAGCAATTTAGTCACGGAAAAACGGTAATAAGCTTATTTTCATAAAATGCTTATCACAAGCGGCTGTATTTTGATCCGAGGCACAAAATGTTTAGCGATGTTTACCTAGGAAGTTACACTTCATATTACCCCTGGGTAAACAAAATTCTGACCGGTAATGCGAAATCCCTTCTGACATCCGATAATGTATTTTGTACGGTATCTGTTTTGAAAATTATCCAACGCGGATTATGATTTACATTTAGGGAATGAATTACGTGTTGTAGTTTATACGACGAAGAGGGGCAGCGTATGGGCGAAATGCCCCCGGACTATTTTATAGCGAATGGGCAGCTGGTAATCGGCGGGCATTAGCGGGACGCCTTTTCCTTCTTTGGCAGCTTGAGGTAATGGTTTCTACGCGCTTCTATGTATGGCGAAATGGCGACGATATCCCTCTGAAATTACCGTTATACTTTGTTCTTCTTCGCCTAATGGTTGAGCCAACGCTAAGGAGATAGGGAATATCTGTCTCCCTAACTTCCAGGTGGTCTAGCCAAGAACTCTTTCGTATCTTTCTGTAAAAACGCTAAAAGTTTGAGTCTTATAATTTTTACCATTTCTCATAAAATATTACCGTTAAGTCTGAAATTTTTGAAAAGGTTATGTAAATATTTTGTCTCGCGGATGTAAATAAGCCTCCTGCACTGTTCAAAATAAAGGTTTATAAAACGCCTAAAATTAAACTTTTAATTTTTTCTAAATATTTAGTTACTATAAAAGGTCTATTAATTTATTTTAGACCCATTTTACTCTTTCACGTTTAGTACAATACCTTTTGGGATATCGAAATGGAAGAAGATCTAAGACTAAACTTTGTGGTTAAGACATTTAATCCTTTTAAATACCCATTTATTTCCCTTAAACTAAGAAAAAAATTATTTCGAATAATCTCAAGACTAATATTTGAATACTACCTTATTTCGTTTTTGAATATTTTACGTTTTGCAACCCTCCTTTGTTCCGCGAATTTAGGGACACTAATTGGGAATTTCCCTCGAGCGAAAACCAGCTTAATCTGGCCATGTTAATGGTTAATATATTGAGTCGTATCGAATAATTTAAAGAAAAAATTAATTAATAAGGGCCTATAAAGGACTGCAAATAGAGTTTAAAAGGTCTAAGTTCTTACTGTTTATGAAGTAAAATTGATAAAAATGTGTAAAATAAGTAATTTAAGGCCTAAGTTTTCTTCTGACTGTAACCCTTTAGATTTAGTTTCCTTCCAAACAAATACCCTGGTGGTAGGCCAACAGCAGAACACGTTGGCCTACCACCAGGGTTTTTGTTTTTATGGAAAGTAAATTTAAAGGGTGACAGGTAGAAGAAAACGTAGGCCATTAAACACGCCACAAAAGGAGTGAATTTGGAGAGCGGAAAGTTTAAATATGTTATATATTAAACTTATTATTTACCATGGTGAATATTAGTAGAAATTATGTTTAATTCAGAGAAAACGGCATGGTATTAGAAGATAAAACTTATTTTATACAAGACGTTTCGAGCCGAGGCTCTTCTTCAGTCGTTCGTTAGTTTTAATTTGATTTAAAATTTTACCACGCGCCATATTCAAGTTCTAATATCACGCGAGCAGAAGGTCAGCGTGTTAAAAAATAAACAAAAGTTTTACTGATTTTAACAATTTACGTGTGTAATAGAATCAATGTAACCGATAAATCCAAAGTATATGTAAGTCAGTGTGAATTATTAAAATATAAATATAAAATAAAATAAAATTTTAAATCACAATATTACCCCAATTAGTTACTTCTTGACATCCTTTATCTAAATTTAAATTACCTAGTTTACGAATATACAATCCTTCATAGAATTTTCTTTTGTACCAATTGGTTTCCCGTTTTAAAATTTTGTAATCATCCCATTTAATAGAGTGGTTTAACGTAGACCAAATATGTTTTGAAATTCCGTTATTCATATCGCCCTTAGCCACGCAGGATTTATGTTCACGTATCCTGTCTAAAATGGAACGTTTTGTTTCACCAATATACGTTTTTCCACATGAGCAAGGGATTTCATAAATAACGCCTCGAATGGCGGAATCTTCTATTTTAGGTTTTAAATGAGAAATTTGATTTTTTAGTATATTAGTGGTTTTTGATACTAAGTTTATTTTATAATTTTTCAAAATACGTTTAAGTTTCTCTGTGGTTTTAGGTATATAGGGTAAAACTAAAACCTCCTCTTTAGGTTTACTTTTCATATCAGAAGGCATGCTGATTAAGTTTCTGTCAAATATGGTTTCTATAAGTGTTTTTGGATAATCTGATTCAATTAACTGATTTTTAATTTTTAATTTATCCGCAATTGGGTTATCAGATATGGATTCAATATGGTGTTTTAAACCTTTTACGACTGATCTTTTTACATGGTTGGGGTGGTTTGAATTAAAGTTTAAAAAGGTTTTTGAATGAGTAGGCTTTTGGAATAATGAAAAGGTTAGTTTACCATTAACATTTTTAATAAATAGGTCTAAAAAAGGAATTTCGTGGTTAACTTCTAGTTCAAGAGTGAAGTGAATAGAGTTATGTAAATTATTTAAATCATTGTGAAAAGTCGTTAATGAATCCAAGTCTCCCTTCCATACAAAAAATATATCATCCATAAAACGAAGCCAGCAAGCCAAATGATTTTTGTCCATGTCCGACCCAAAAATGGTATCCTCTAGATTTTCCACGAAGAGATTTGCTATAACCGGTGATAATGGATTCCCCATTGCTAGGCCGTCTTTTTGTTTATAAATTTGGGAATTAAAGTCAAAATAAGTACTATTTAAACATAATTCCGAAAGCTTAAGAATTGTATTGATTTTAAGAGGAGATCTTTGTAATAAATTAGGGTCATTTCTCAATTTAGATTCCAATAATTTAAGGGCTTCATTTATAGGGATACTACCATACATATCGGTTATATCAAAACTCCCTAAGACGTCATTCTGGGATAAGACAGGGCAATGGGATTTTAGTTTTTTAATACAATCTTCAGAGTTTTTTAAACAAGAAATATTGTTTCCAATTAAAGGGGAAATTATATTACATAAAATTTTTCCCGTGTTGTACGTTGGGTTTCCATATGAAGCTACTATAGTTCGTAGTGGGTTATTCGGCTTATGAATTTTGGGTTTTCCATAAATATGAGGGGTCTGAACATTGTCATTATAGAATCTAAATCTCTCCTTTTCCGTAATTTCTTTTGATTTCACCGCTTGATTTATAATAATCCTAAGTTTCCTATCAATGTCCTGAGTACAGTCATTTTTTAGCTTTAAGTAATTGTTCTTATCTAAAGACTCAGCCATCTTGTGAACATAATCAAGTCTATCCATAACAACTACTTTTTTACCCTTATCCGCTTCTAAAACAATAATGTCCTTATTTTCTTTAAAGAATTTGAGAGCTGTTCTTTCAATTTTGTTTAGATTTGATGGAGTTAAGTTTTTCACTTGTTTCTCGTGTTTGAACGAATTTTTGATTAGACTCCTTATTTCCTGTTTATCTTGATCGGATTGTTTTGAAGTGCGTAAGAAATTTTCAGTTGTAGCATAGATATCATTGATATTGGGATTGGTTTGTGTTGGTTTGAAGTTAAGACCCTTTTCTAGTAGCGAAGTTTCGCCGGTTGTCAATTGTCGATTAGAAAGGTTGGTGATTATAGAAGGGTTAGATGGATGATCAATGTGATGTCTCGATTTCGGATTACTTGTAGCGTGTCTGAGGCACAGTTCGTTGAATTTTCGGATATGTTTAGATTTAGCTTCTTGGAACTCTTTAGAGTTAGAACGTGAGATAACGTCAAGTAAAATTGATAAAATCTGAGTATCAAGGGTGTTGGAGAGGCGGTTAGAGAGAAATTTAAATTCTTTTTGAAGGTCCGCTTTCTTTCGTCTTAGGGCTAGAATACTATCATGAAGGATGCTACTCTCCAGAGTATAAGTGTCGCGTTGAATTCTTACATTCCCACCCGACGTGGGTGTATAGGATGATCTAATTCGTAATCCATTAGGTATCAAATTCCATGACTTACATTTACTCAAGAAGGTTAGTTGATTCGATACTCTTGCCAAAGTATTGCCAACATGACGAGTCCGATAAAATGATGATACATGTCTCTGATCATGTATATAATCGTATATATTAAACTTATTATTTACCATGGTGAATATTAGTAGAAATTATGTTTAATTCAGAGAAAACGGCATGGTATTAGAAGATAAAACTTATTTTATACAAGACGTTTCGAGCCGAGGCTCTTCTTCAGTCGTTCGTTAGTTTTAATTTGATTTAAAATTTTACCACGCGCCATATTCAAGTTCTAATATCACGCGAGCAGAAGGTCAGCGTGTTAAAAAATAAACAAAAGTTTTACTGATTTTAACAATTTACGTGTGTAATAGAATCAATGTAACCGATAAATCCAAAGTATATGTAAGTCAGTGTGAATTATTAAAATATAAATATAAAATAAAATAAAATTTTAAATCACAATATTACCCCAATTAGTTACTTCTTGACATCCTTTATCTAAATTTAAATTACCTAGTTTACGAATATACAATCCTTCATAGAATTTTCTTTTGTACCAATTGGTTTCCCGTTTTAAAATTTTGTAATCATCCCATTTAATAGAGTGGTTTAACGTAGACCAAATATGTTTTGAAATTCCGTTATTCATATCGCCCTTAGCCACGCAGGATTTATGTTCACGTATCCTGTCTAAAATGGAACGTTTTGTTTCACCAATATACGTTTTTCCACATGAGCAAGGGATTTCATAAATAACGCCTCGAATGGCGGAATCTTCTATTTTAGGTTTTAAATGAGAAATTTGATTTTTTAGTATATTAGTGGTTTTTGATACTAAGTTTATTTTATAATTTTTCAAAATACGTTTAAGTTTCTCTGTGGTTTTAGGTATATAGGGTAAAACTAAAACCTCCTCTTTAGGTTTACTTTTCATATCAGAAGGCATGCTGATTAAGTTTCTGTCAAATATGGTTTCTATAAGTGTTTTTGGATAATCTGATTCAATTAACTGATTTTTAATTTTTAATTTATCCGCAATTGGGTTATCAGATATGGATTCAATATGGTGTTTTAAACCTTTTACGACTGATCTTTTTACATGGTTGGGGTGGTTTGAATTAAAGTTTAAAAAGGTTTTTGAATGAGTAGGCTTTTGGAATAATGAAAAGGTTAGTTTACCATTAACATTTTTAATAAATAGGTCTAAAAAAGGAATTTCGTGGTTAACTTCTAGTTCAAGAGTGAAGTGAATAGAGTTATGTAAATTATTTAAATCATTGTGAAAAGTCGTTAATGAATCCAAGTCTCCCTTCCATACAAAAAATATATCATCCATAAAACGAAGCCAGCAAGCCAAATGATTTTTGTCCATGTCCGACCCAAAAATGGTATCCTCTAGATTTTCCACGAAGAGATTTGCTATAACCGGTGATAATGGATTCCCCATTGCTAGGCCGTCTTTTTGTTTATAAATTTGGGAATTAAAGTCAAAATAAGTACTATTTAAACATAATTCCGAAAGCTTAAGAATTGTATTGATTTTAAGAGGAGATCTTTGTAATAAATTAGGGTCATTTCTCAATTTAGATTCCAATAATTTAAGGGCTTCATTTATAGGGATACTACCATACATATCGGTTATATCAAAACTCCCTAAGACGTCATTCTGGGATAAGACAGGGCAATGGGATTTTAGTTTTTTAATACAATCTTCAGAGTTTTTTAAACAAGAAATATTGTTTCCAATTAAAGGGGAAATTATATTACATAAAATTTTTCCCGTGTTGTACGTTGGGTTTCCATATGAAGCTACTATAGTTCGTAGTGGGTTATTCGGCTTATGAATTTTGGGTTTTCCATAAATATGAGGGGTCTGAACATTGTCATTATAGAATCTAAATCTCTCCTTTTCCGTAATTTCTTTTGATTTCACCGCTTGATTTATAATAATCCTAAGTTTCCTATCAATGTCCTGAGTACAGTCATTTTTTAGCTTTAAGTAATTGTTCTTATCTAAAGACTCAGCCATCTTGTGAACATAATCAAGTCTATCCATAACAACTACTTTTTTACCCTTATCCGCTTCTAAAACAATAATGTCCTTATTTTCTTTAAAGAATTTGAGAGCTGTTCTTTCAATTTTGTTTAGATTTGATGGAGTTAAGTTTTTCACTTGTTTCTCGTGTTTGAACGAATTTTTGATTAGACTCCTTATTTCCTGTTTATCTTGATCGGATTGTTTTGAAGTGCGTAAGAAATTTTCAGTTGTAGCATAGATATCATTGATATTGGGATTGGTTTGTGTTGGTTTGAAGTTAAGACCCTTTTCTAGTAGCGAAGTTTCGCCGGTTGTCAATTGTCGATTAGAAAGGTTGGTGATTATAGAAGGGTTAGATGGATGATCAATGTGATGTCTCGATTTCGGATTACTTGTAGCGTGTCTGAGGCACAGTTCGTTGAATTTTCGGATATGTTTAGATTTAGCTTCTTGGAACTCTTTAGAGTTAGAACGTGAGATAACGTCAAGTAAAATTGATAAAATCTGAGTATCAAGGGTGTTGGAGAGGCGGTTAGAGAGAAATTTAAATTCTTTTTGAAGGTCCGCTTTCTTTCGTCTTAGGGCTAGAATACTATCATGAAGGATGCTACTCTCCAGAGTATAAGTGTCGCGTTGAATTCTTACATTCCCACCCGACGTGGGTGTATAGGATGATCTAATTCGTAATCCATTAGGTATCAAATTCCATGACTTACATTTACTCAAGAAGGTTAGTTGATTCGATACTCTTGCCAAAGTATTGCCAACATGACGAGTCCGATAAAATGATGATACATGTCTCTGATCATGTATATAATCGTATATATTAAACTTATTATTTACCATGGTGAATATTAGTAGAAATTATGTTTAATTCAGAGAAAACGGCATGGTATTAGAAGATAAAACTTATTTTATACAAGACGTTTCGAGCCGAGGCTCTTCTTCAGTCGTTCGTTAGTTTTAATTTAATATGTTCTGTTGGAAAAGATTTTAACAACTTTAGAGGTCTAAAATAAAACCTTATTTCTAACAGTGTGGTCTACGTATTTACGAGGTAAATATATTATTTGTATACATCACAAAAATAAAAAGGTTTCCCGTAGAATTATATCAAATTTTATTGCCTTTTTCAGCTAGTTATCAAAAATCACCTAGCTAATTTACATAGAAAAATAGACAGTTTTCACTGTCCATAAGTGTGTTAGTTAGTCGAACTAATTACTGATTGTTACGAGTGGAGGTATCTTATGACGTTACTGATAAAGGGATTGCCAATGTACCTCTCACAAACGACAAACCTAAAATTAAACCCAAAATATTGGTTTTTCTATGAAAATTAACATGGATATTTTACATGAATAGCCGTAATAAACATCCCTTAATAAACACCTCTTTGGCTGTATTGACCCCTGTTAAAAAATGCGCCAGATCTATACATAGAGCCAAAATGATCAGCTTTGGTTCGCACTTTCGCCTCGCAGCAAGAGGAGTTGTGTTCGATCCCAGCTTGTGACAATGGGTGAAAACTCGGAACTACTCCTTCCGCGTTGAGTTTGGAAGTTCTCTCCCCACTGGTATTTACGGGTTTTCCTTCTAGCACTTCGGTTTCCCCGTCCATAAAAACTTGTTGAGGTTAACGGCAAGGAAGTATATAAGGGGGGGGGGGGTAGAGGGTTCAACCCCCCCCCCTTAGGACTCGATTCCTTTCTTACGAAAGGAGCGCAATATTAAGAAATAAACAGTAAGACGTAAAAATGAATTGAAATAACGGCAACGCAGCACAGTAAAATATATTAATAGGATCATTAATATTATTATTAACCAGCTACCTGAATTAATGGCTTTAAAAGTCACTTGGTACCTTGGGCAAAAGCCTAGCTGCTGATTATTAAAAAAATTCCCTTATTTTAATCTAATCTGCCAGGTAATTTTCCGACTTATATAGTATGAAAGCTACTAAATTCTTCCAATATGTGTTAGATCATGCTAAGATTCGCTCTCTTTTATTATCAAATGAAAGCCGACGTTCTAAAAGTATGAAAAAGTCTTCGGCAGGAAATAGGGGTGAAAATACCTTTTCATAAAAATAAGAAAACTGAATTGTCGAAGTGGACGAGGTGGGGGGGGGGGGGGTCAGTGGATTCTGGGTACATCCTGATCCCGAATGCGATCTCTTGAAGCGGGCCACGCTCCCTGTCTCGGTAAGAGGGAACGGGAGCGCGAGAGGCGTCACGCGCTCCCTGTCAGTACACATGCAGCCTGCGCGTGTGTCTGGGGTGACGCTGATACGGTGGCTTATTTTTATGGTCGATGCTCGCTTCTAGCTGCGGCCCGAATAGCGATAGGTACCCAAAGGCGACAGGTGGCCAACTATCAATGCGTTTTATATTTCTTCAACATTTTTATTTCTTCCACTTTTCGAAAAGTCCTATTTCATTGGAACAAGATGTCGCTGCGTTGGTTAAGAGTCTGACGCGCGTTGAAAACGGTAATAACTATTTGGATCGCGACTTTTAACGGGACGGTTATGGAAGACCTTGGTAGTGGTGGAGTCAGGCCCGTAGCCAGGATTTTTCAGTTGAGGGGGCCCGGCAAATTCCTAAGGGGGCACCCTTAAAAATCCATTAATTTCCTAAAATCTATGAGGCTATGACTACTTTAAAACGAGCTTATAAGTCCACATAGGCCACAATGGCTTTTGATTTTTTAATTTGATAATTTAAGTAGATATAAATTAAATTTATATTAAAAGGTAAATCGAAGATGAATTTCCAAATACATTAGATTGGTCTTTATTTCTTTGTGTTTTTACCACAAATTTATCCATACTTGGACTTACAATGACTTGATTAATCTCATGAAAGCCGGTAGCTAAAATGGTGTAAACTGAGAACGTCACTAAACTGAGGGAATAAAGTTAAATAAGCCGCAGTTAGTATACTTGCGAAAAGCTGAATACACGACTACAGTACTAGGGAAATTAACCTTAGTTAGTATAGTTAATAAATAAACAGCTTTTCAACGATTATCAATACGTTAGTTAGTATAGTCCAATCAATATTTGTACTTGATTACGTGCCATATTATTGTTTCTGCTATAGCTTATATTTTCAACTTCAAAGGGTGTAAGTGATACTAATATAGTAAATCAAGGTACACGAAAGTAAATAATATAGTTTTGACAGTTGGACTTCACTAAATAAAATTTGTGAATAGGATATTTTTCATTGATTTTGTTTATTTTTCTAGAGGCACAGTGATATTTTTAAGGGGGCACAGATACTTTTTGAGGGGGCCGGGCCCTCTCAAGCCCCCTCACTGGCTACGGGCCTGGGTGGAGTCCCAGAATAATTATTGCTTATTGATATGGTAGATGTAAAGTTCTACTGTTCGGGATAAATATTTATTTAAAATCTTTAAAGTATATATTTCAAATATAAAAAGCTACGCTAATACACTAGGTCCAAGTCATTTAGCGAATTTTAATGCCTTTATATCAGGTGGCCGGGTTATACTGCGTAGGAGGGTTGTGGCAAGCACTTCACGCCTGGCAACCCTACACATCAACAAGTTTTTATGGAATAGGAAACTGAAGAGCTCGGAGGAAAACCCCCTTAACCAAACTCAACGCGGAGTTTTCACCCAGTGCTACAAGCTAGGATTAAAATATAACTGTTCCGTTACTACGATAGGTTTATTTAAATTAATTTATTATCGTAGAGTTTAACATAGGCGGACAGACCAGCGAGCGCGTAAGCGAAAGCCAACAACTATTTCTCGATTTGAGAAGCTCGAATTTGGAAAAGGCCAGCCGCTTTTATAGAAGTAATAACAAGATAAGTTCCAAAACAGCATTTTGGGGTGATGGCGGGGTTCGTGTGCCGGTCACGCTGCCAACACAATAAATATCGAGGCTGATGGCAGCTGGCGTGTGGTCAAAATTCTTAGTTCGTCCCTCCCTAGGGCTCCCCCCTCCCACAATGCCACGAGCGCTTTACACCCATCTATTCGCCAGCAATTTATATTTAATTTCTACACGGTGCACTTCGCGTCTATACACTGTTACACTCGAGAATATACCGCCATTATATTTAATTAAATATGAAATTAATTTTTTTCAGGTGTAATTTTCGGGGCACCTTTTGGTTTCGTATCTAGAAAGCCGCCGCTCATGTATTATGTATACGGACTGTCGTTTAAATGATAATTTTTACGGGAAATTCAAATATTTGGCGCTATTTTGGCAGTGTATTTGGTCATGTTTCAATTAGGGGATTGGTAATCCCTAGCGAAACGATGAATTTTTATCAGCGCATATTTTAAAAGCCCCTGAGAAGTTTAAACTTCGAAGTGCCTAATTTCGTCAAAAACGTTTAATAAGCGTACTCCTATTACCACGGCCATGGTCTGCTGGGGCTTACCTTATTTGGTCGCTGCTTCTTTGTAGACTTTGTCGAGGGACTGCTCGGAAAGTTGATGTATTAGACCTTATCCGCCGTTTACCTTCTTAACCATCTGCTATACTCGTTAATGTAGACTCGCAACTTTTGACTTCACTAGCCGAACGGCTGATCAACTTATCTTGTTGCGGTGATGTTGAAACCAAGCGGGGGTCCGCTTTGAATGTTCAATGGACGAGTGGACGTTGTTAGAATCCAGTATCTAAGAACCATATGCTTCTGTCAACAGTTGTTTCGCGTCAAATGTATCAGTATGAGAGGTGAAGAATATTTCCGTATACATACCACAAATGAACCAGTCACTTGTCCTACTCGCGGTTTACCAGCTTTCAGTGATTCATTTTTCATTGTTGCCGACTCTTCGACAGTGATACTGCCGGGTCACCCCGTTGCAAGATTGATAAACAAAATCTAGGACTTATCACATTTCTACCCGGACCAAGTTATGTTTTCGGTATCACGGATACATGGTTGCATTTATCTGTTTTGGATTAGGAAATTTTATCACAAGATTAAGTTACTTTTCACATCGCAATTCTCTCCACACTCTTCTGGTTGAGGTTTCAGGTGAATTACTACTGACAACAGCGTCCAATGAGGCATTATTCTCGATACTTTAAGTTGGGTATCTGCGAGGGTCAGGTCACTTCCATTTTGGGTGCGTCTTAATCATAGTAGAATGATTAAATCAGGGTAATCGTGATTAAATCAGGTTAATCAAGATTAGAAAATCTAATCACGATTTAATCAATCTAATCATGATTTAAACGAGATTCAATCGTTCTAATCAGGATCTAATCTTTTTAATCAGGATTTCATCATATAACGAGATTTAATCATTTTAATCAGATTTAATCATTTTAATCAGATTAATCATTTTAATCGGTCGAATCGAGATTTTATAATTAAAATAAAATAAAAACCATTTAAATTAAAAATTAAAAAGGGGTAAAAAAAGTATTATTTACCATGTCGAATGAATCGCCACAACTTGCCCAAAGTTGGGTAGGCCCCAAACAGTGTTAGTCCAGGGCCCCCAAAGTTAACGGTCCGCCCCTGCCGCTTGTTCTAATCACGCGCAATTATAATCATTCCAATCACCAATATAATCATTCTTATTCTCGTTCAAATTTATAATCGTGATTTAATCACACTAATAATTATTTAATCGTTTCAATCGAGATTTAGTCATTTTAATCAGATTTAATCATTTTGTGGTTTCGGGCACCCTCATTCAATGGATCCAACGTACCATAAACAACTATAACGATCTAAATATACAGGTGATTGAAACTACGTTTTACGCTACAAGGACTTATTCTTCGATTGCTGTTAATTAAATTAAAATTTTGCATTTCAAAAACCCAAGAGAATGCAAAACGATTTGGACTGGAAAAAATACTGAAATTTTAACTAGCATATTACCAATTTGTTACCATCGTTACCTTGAAATGTCTTCATTTCAAGTTCAGATTTCAGTTGACTCGTTGAACATTTTATCGACTTTGGAACGTTTGAATCAATTGGTCTGTAAACCTGATAATATTACTCCTAGACGTTCAAGTATGATGACTCCCACAAGATGTTGCGCATTGAAGGACTCGTTTTCCTTCCGGATTGCCAGGACATGGAGCCAGTTGTCTGAGCACTCAATTCCTCATTTGCGTTTATTGGTTTCGGAATTTCTTTAAGGAACTGGCTTATCTTTGGTTGATTTGTTGTTAGATTCTGAAATTTTCCTTATATTATTTTTTAATTACTTGTAATTTGTTTAAGTCTCGCTAACCACTAAAAATAAGCTTCGCTTCGCCGGTTACCAAAAACGCTTTCTTGACGAAGAAAATATTATTATGAGTTGTTGATAAAGGTTAGTAAAACTTTTTTACAGAAACCTAGTGCTGATCGAGGGGCTAACCACTTCCTTAAATTCTGTACACCGATTACAGCGATTACAGCCTTTGCTAGTGCTAAATCTGTAATGGCCTCTTGGTTCTGATTTTGGAGACTTTAAAAGAATTTCACTAACTGCCGCATTTGCGTGAGTAAAAATGGCATCGCAGTGGTCCATAGACCAGTAACCCTTGTCGATATTGTGAGAGTGGCTTCATTGAATTTGACGTGTTAACCTGAAGATCGACCAGAGTTGCGGACGTCAGGGTGGCGAAGAGTAATGAGGGCGGATCAACCACCTATTTGACGGGTGACGTTTGAGTTCGGTAAATCGGGCTATGCGGGAAGGGCTCTCTGTCCATCTTTCCTTCGCGAATCGAAAAGAGAGTGGATGAAGAGGATGGAAATCTTAAGGAAGCTGAAGAGGAAGAGAGCGAGAGAGAGAGAGAGAGAGAGCAGGGATTGAAAAATCCTCCGTTCTGACTCATCTCCAGCAACGTCATTTGTCTTACGGATAGCTTTTGAGTCATTCCTCCCAAGTTCCAACATCCTTATTGTTTTCTTTCTCACTCGGCTTCTGAAAAGCTCCGAAATCCTCCAACATCTCTTTATTTTGCCGACTAAGGGCTCCCTTTCTTTATTTCAGCTTGTATAATCTTCCTAAATACAAGGTTGGATTTTCGAACTATTCAAATATTGAATAGAATTTGGACGGCTTTCAGATCAAAATATACACCGTTCAACAAAACAAAACTTTCTATAAAACACTTTCTTTTCCAAATTTAATTTATTCTTGGAAAATTGGAATTTGCAAAAGCTGAAGCTGTAGAGGCAAAAGAAAATGGCAAAAGCTAGCAATCTTCTTGGAAATCGAAAACTTTTACTGAAGAGCGAGAACTACAAAAAAACTAAAATAATTTTTAGATTGAAATTTCAATTTTATTTCACTTTATTTTAGTAACTTGACGGTCTGGTAACGTTACGGATTCAAACTGCGAATATAAATTATTATGTCAATAACGATCTTAATGATAAATATTTAAACTGAAATTTTATTTGTTAAAAAAATTATAGTACTGTAATTATGTTGTAAAATTATTATTGCAATAAAGATATCTTTAACGATGAGTATTCATATTGCTAAAATATATTTATTGTACCAAAGATCTTTTAACCATAAACTGCAATTATATTGCCAAATAATCGTTACAACAACGATCTCGTTATCGATGAGTATTCAACTGCAATTATATTTATAAAATCTCATTATTGCCAAATTATTCTTGCAATAACGATCTCGTTAACGATAACGAGTCAAACTTCAATATCAATATGAAATTATTATCATTATTACAATAACGATAATTATTCAAACTTTATTATATTTTCAAAATCTGTTTAACGGACTCGGGTAACGACAAACTGCAATTAAAATGTTAAACTATTGTTGAAATTACGATCTCAGTAATGCTAGGAATCAACCTGATTATTATATTGCCAAATTATTGTTGCAATAACGATCTTGTTAATGGTAAGGAATCAAACTGCAATCAAAATATTAAATTATTGTTGAAATTACGATCTCGGTAACACTAGGGAATCAATCTTAAATTAAATTGCCAAATTATTGTTGCAATTATTATTATAAAATAAAGATAATTATTCAAAATGTATTAATCATTCCAAAATATGTTTATCGTACTAACGAACTCGGGGGACTTCAAACTGCAATTACAACGTGAAATTATTGTTACAATAACGGTCTCGGTAACGATAGGGAAACAAACCGCAATTATATTGTCAAAATATTATTGCAACGAATAAGTTTTGCTTTGACAAACTTTCAATGTAGAAATCCCTGTACGCTCGCGTAAAAATTTGGTATCAATATTATGTTGAGTTTACGCGTGTCCTTTTCAAAATGAAAATGGCCCGTGGCGATTACAGATACTGGTGTCATTAAAGACAGGTGAGGTCGGGCTCCCCTCTCTCCTGTACGCTTTTATTTTTCTAACTAGTACAGATCTACCGCGGTTGCGACGAAAACCATTCGGCAGATGTCTCGGTGGCTCTATCTACTTAACCTAAGACCAAATTACCAATCTTCGAGCTTACAGATATGTAATGACACTTTTTACACGTTCAAAGCGCCTTTGTTTCCTTAATGAAGGGAAGGCAATTACGAAACTAAATTCTACAATCACAAATTCTTAATTACGATAGTGCTCGGATTTCGATTAATTTTTATCCATGAATAAAATAAGCTCGGCGATATTTAAATAATATTTACTTAAATAACCAATAGTTGAATATAAATTGTAAAATGTTTAAATAATCGAAAGTGAATAAGCCTATTATTTAAATAAAACAAACAATTGTTTAAATAAATGCCACTTTTATTCAAATAAATGCTTGGTTGCGTAAAAAAACATAATTAAATAAGTTAAAATGATATTCTTTTTACCAAAGGTTTTTAAATAAATCGGAAAATTTGTGGATAATGAATAAACAATTCCGAGCACTAAATTAGGATAAGCATTAATTTCGCACTATGATATACGCTTATAGTATGTTTGGTTCGTTACAGCGCGGAGGAAATAAATTGTACCAGAACCTGTACCTTTATTACTCCGAGAAAACCTACTACGGTCTGGTAAAATGGAGTTAAGACTGTTATTCGGAATGGTAGCGCTTAATTATTACCTTGAATTTCTACAATTTAACATACGCGCTAGTTGATATAAAGTATTCTTGCCCTTGAAGTTGGGAATTGACGGCATCAAAAATTATCTAAAGTATAAATTTTTGTTTCAAATTTTGATACAATCGCTTTCTTTGTTTCCGTAAAAAATTAATTGGAGGCCCATCTTACTCCAGCGCGTGCTTGATAAGGTCCCCGCTGCTCCGGATGTTTCCGTTTGAAAGGGCACTTTTCCCCGACTTGCCACGGTTGTTTCTTTCTCGACTTTAAACGCTTTATTTTTTATAGTGTTATTTTTTATTTTTAAAGATCACTGGCTGCTCTCCCCCCCCCCCCCTCCCTCGGTAGTTTTCCCCTTCTGCGGCAGATGGCGTGTGCCATCGCGCACGGTGGGTCGTGTGCTCTATACCCACGCCCCCTTCTTCCAACCCCCTTTCTTGTTACGTTTCGTATTTTGGGCTGGAGATTTTCTCCTATTGAGGAAAACAAGGCGGCCAAAGGACGTTCAATTCACCGAGGGAAATATGCAATTATCAATGCCACTGAATTTCATTGTCGAATATTTACAATTTATTAACAATTCAAATCAATATCGAAATAATCGTTTACGATTTTCATATTTAATTACAAAATCGATAAAGATATTAACATTTATTGAGGGAATCGATAAAGATATTCACATTTATATAGATGGAATCGATAAAGATATTCACATTTATATAGATGGAATCGATAAAGATATTCACATTTCTTGATAGAATAATTAATATTTTTTATCTATATCGATAGAATCGTTAAATATTTTTTATCTATATCGATAGAATCGTTAAATATTTTTTATCTATATCGATAGAATCGTTAAATATTTTTTTTATCTATATCGATAGAATCGTTAAATATTTTTTAATCTATATCGATAGAATCGTTATTTTATATATATATCAACAGAATCGTTATTTTATATATATATATCGACAGAATCGTTAAATATTTTTAATCTGTATCGATAGAGTCGTTATTTTTTATCTATATCAATAGAATCGTTAATTATATTTTCTATATCGATTGAATCGTTAAATATTTTTTAATCTATATCGATATAGAATCGTTATTTTATATATATATATCGACAGAATCGTTATTTTTATTTTATCTTAACGATAGAATCGTTATATATTTTTTATCTATATAGATGAAATCGTTAAATATTTTTATATTTTCGTTGGGATCGCTAAAGAGTTTCTAATTAAAATATAAAATTGCTTAAGATCTTCATCTCTATCGATAACATCTTTACAGTATTTCATCTATATTGATAGAATCGTCAAAGAGTTTCGTCCCAAATTATAGAGTCGTTAAAACCTTTCTGCCTTATAGTGGTTGGGCGCAAATTAACAACAAGGAAAATCAGAGCGAACCACTTTGAGCGCTCTCACAACCGCGTCGAATGTATTAGTTTCCCGCAAATCGACAACGCCTCCCTTCTCACGGGCGTCAGGTGAAAAGGCGCAATTCAGATCCGCTCTGCAGCTGCTTGCTAAGGAATGCGATCACCTTTTTTTCCGCGGCGAACAGCTGCCGCGTATATATATTTTTTTATCCGTCTTATTCTCGGGGAAATACTCCTTAAAGAAAGATAATACGCTTCTGCCGAAAGAACGAGGAGGACCTTGACTGCCTCTCTCACTCGTGGTCCGGCTGCGGCTCGCCTCGGAGGTCATTTGCAAAACTCGACGCGAGCCGCGCGCGTGCAGCTTCTACACTTTGTCAAGATAAGCTCCCCCCCCCCTCCCGCCCCTTCGTCTACACGCTTACATTTAGGGTAATTTCTCGCATACCCCCCCCCCGGATTTCTTGTTTCTTATAAGATGTATAACTACCCCCCCTCCCGTTTCCTTCCCTTTAAGTTATTTGATAAAGGAACGTGCCATTAATGAAAATTAGACTCGTAATTTTCTCTCTGCAGTTACATTATTGAAAGGGGTGGCTACGTTTCTCATGTTTTTTATGAATCGCCCGTTCCGAGTCATTATACGCGCTTCTAAGAACTTAATTGGAGACTTCATTTTACTTTATATTTCGAAATGGTTGTATTAAATTCTCAGTTGTCAAGCTCAAGGGTAATTTAGTTTTTTTTTGTATATCTTCGCCGGTTATAGCCTATTTTTCGTGTTACATGATGGCATATTAACCTTTTAAATTCATGGTGCACTCGCAGTAGCACAGTGATTCCAGATCGTTAAAATTAAACTTAGTTTTCCAAAACCTGAGAGATATTGATATTTACATAAGTAACTATGGGAAATTTTTTTCATTGTTTTCAAAATAATTATCCATGTAGGCCCCTAGTATAGAAAATAAAGCGCCATCTATATTCTCAATATCAAACTTTATACCCAAAATTCATTTCTAATATCGTTTGATATCTTTAACAAAGGCTTAAATAAAATATCAAAACAA
Source organism: Leiobunum rupestre (assembly GCF_980474605.1). Lineage (NCBI taxonomy): Eukaryota > Metazoa > Arthropoda > Arachnida > Opiliones > Sclerosomatidae > Leiobunum > Leiobunum rupestre. The sequence continues at coordinate 25,076,355 of NC_143387.1, forward strand.
GATTGGAAGGTTGTCAACTCAACCAAATTCGACCAAAGCCTAAATTATTATTAAATAAAAAATGCTTTTATCAAAGCAGTTGGAAGGTTGATTTAAGGGGTAGTTCGGATCTATGAAGGCACAGATATTGGAAATGTTTAAAGAGTTATTTTTTGGAATTATTTTAAAAAGCAAAATATATTTCTAAAATAATTTCAATCAATTTTTCTTCACCTTTTATATATTTTAAAACCCTTTCCTTAAATTTGAGCCATTCTTAATTAGTTGTTCATTTTATTGTATTTACTTTTTCGAATTTAATCAATTTTGTCAGATTTTTAAAATTATCGCCCCTTGGTATTTCCCGGGATTTCGTTAATTTTAGGTCTGATCTCCATTTTCATTGTTTAGAATTTTCGATATTCAAATTTCCCTAGATGGGGGAAATTTCCCTCGATCTGGCACAGAGAGGTGGGAGTGTGTGTGCTGTTGTAGAGAGTATCTTCCCCCGTCTTACGGAAAGAATAGGCAGAAAGATTACACGAGAAAGGTAAAGGGGCGTGGTTTTTCATCCGTAAATCAGGAGGTAAACAAGGTACTATAGCTTTAAACTATTTGTTCACGCGAATACATTCTTGTAAAGGTATAACTATAAGTCTATCATAAGGTCCCCTTAATTTGAGTCAATTGCTATGCAACTAATTGCCTTTGTTTCATACTTATGAGGACTTATGATAGACTTATGGTAAAACTAAATTTAGTTATACCGTTTAAAATTGAAAGAAGATACACTTAAACAAGACAGTTCTAATACCATAAGTAACATAAAATAAATAAATGTGACAAATGTCCAAATTTATCACTGAACTGATTTTCATCTGATATTGCGCGATTAAGGATTAGCTTAGCTCAGAGCCTCCTAGTGTGTAAATATGCCCAAGGTGAAATATACCACTATCAAGAAGGAAGGAGAAACGGAAGCGTTTAAATGTTAACTGTGCAAAACCATAATTGAGCCATCAGATTTATAAGGACGATTTTCACCTGGTATAATAGTAGCTACGATCTGTCAAATACATATTGAGAACAAAAAATTCATTTAATTTTTATAGCGATATTTTTTTTTGATTTGATTTTAATTCGGAGGTTGGATAAAAGAAAAGAGTACATTTTGGATACCATAATTTGGAAGTATATATTTAAATATAAAAAATGAATAAATTTATACATATATGTTTGTCCGCTATAGGAATCTACAGTTTTAAACAGGTCGACCACATCAGCTAGGCTAATACCCAAGGCACCACCTTAGGCCTAAGTCATCATGCGACTTTTGAAGCCCTTAATTTAGGTGGCCGGGTTACAATGCGTAGGAGGGTGGTGGCAAGCCCTGCATGCCACGAGATCGAGCCAACAGCTCCCTACACTAACTATTACCGTTACTATCTCAGCGGTTCCCAAAAGGTGTTCCGCGGAACCCTGGGGTTCCGTGGAAGGGTCGCATGGGTTCCGAGAATTCGCAGTGCGGCCATCTTTTTTCGTGGCAACAGTCTTCTAAGATAAGTAAAAAAAATGAGTTGAGGTTCCGCCAGTATTAGCTGCATAATTTAGGGTTCCATAGCAAAAAGAAATTAGGAACCGCCGTACTATCTCATGGTACCCTGACTGTGGTTTCCGACGGTTACGGTCGGCAAAACCACTTTAATTAATTGAATTAATTTAATAATTATGTTATAACAATTGGAATATTTCCCCGGAAAATACAGAGTACTCCAGCTAGATACTACGCTTTGATCTTAACCAAAAGACCGAGTTTCTTGATTCTTTGGCCATACACACTAAAATAGCTTAAATTGATGCAATTTTTTTTAAAAAGCCTTCTTCTATAGACACTAGGCCGTATAATAAAAGACAAATTATAAAGTAATCAACGTATAATTGGTTAATATTGTCATTAACTATTTAGTTATATTGGGTACGGTGTCATGCGTGGAGACAGTTATTGCCGCGTTTTATTTTCGTTTCCAATACATCGGAAATTCGCCACTGAAGCGTGCTTATTAGAAGTACGAAGACGTATAGATCGTCGGATAATATCGGATATCCCAGCTAGTATAAATTATAATAAAATATGAAATTAATTAGAATAGAATATAACATGTGATAAAAAAAGCAGTGTATTAAAATGAAATATAAAATAGTATATAATAAGAAAATTATAACAAAATTTAATTAAGTATAAGTATATATTTAAATTTCCAACTGTAAAAGTTCACAATTTTTCGATTTTTATATTTTTCAAGCTTAATCTTTTTCGTTTTTAAAATGGTTCACTCTTTTTTGACTTTTAAAGCTTAATAATTTTTTTGAAACATACTTATAGTATATTCGCTAAATTGTCAGTAATCAAATAAATTTTTAGCTATGGATAAAGGCGGAAATCGTTAACGATTATATCAACAGATGTAATATGTATCTTATATAGTTTAAATTAGTTTAAATATAAGCATTTAATCAGTGACATCTCACGACTATAACTGAAATTAGATTAATCACGGCGAATCAATAAAAAATACCACAATAAATTACACATTAAAATGTTTTTACAAATCTGGTGCGCAACCAAAAAGATTTCAACCAGAGATAATTGTGTTCTGTTTTTGCTTAGCATTTAGCGGCTCTATGACCTTCATGCCTTCATCTTAGGTCTGTGAGTTGAACTTGAAATTTCAAACAGCGATTCATATATTCCGTCCAAGGTTAGTAAACAAGGGCAAAACGTTCGTTTTAAGAGAAGCTCCTGCCATCTATTGGAAATGTATGCTACAATTATTTACCTTTGTTTGATTTTTAACACCAAAGCTTATTTAATTTTTTTTAATAAATTCTTTTAAATATCTGTAATAATTATGAGAAAAATAATGGAATATATTTTTTAGAATATTTATATTTCTAGATGGCGTTACTATGTCGTATTGATTTTTATTGCCAAACGCCGCTTTATTTCAAAAACTATCGATCGTTTCCCGAACTGTCCGCAAATCGCAATGTGTGTAATAAATGTTTGGAGTGTATTTTACTGGACGGCATCCAAACCTGATCACTATTAATCCCAGTCTTATCTACGTTTAAGTTTGTTACTAATTGCCAAGAAAAAAATCGCAATGTAAAACCAAGAACTGCAGCTAATAGTTCCGTTGTTATGTTGTTACACCAAAGCCCTGCCTCGTTTTAAACTTTATCTTGATTTTAGTTCTAGAGCGCCATCTCTTGTACGTAATACGAAACATTATTCATGAATATAATTATATAAATAATTTTATAAATATATTATTTTTTGTTATTGCGTTATATTTTATAATATTAGCATATAAATAGCGGCATCTTAGTCTTACATAAATAAAATACTTGGTAAACTTTAGCCGCTTCATACTTTGTAAACTTGAGCCGCTTCCAAGTTATCCATTGAGTAAATAATATTATCATAGACCATTATGTCAATGAGTAAATCGGTTATTCTAACCATAAAGTTGGGAATATTTATCTAGAGATCCAACCAAATCTGCTCCCCGCGAAACAAGTTTTTGAAAATTACGAATGTGCCGTCTCCTCTAAAATCATGGATGATAAAAGTGTTTTATCCTCCAAGCTAAAATGACGAGAAAAAGTTAACATATGACCCGTGGCACCATCCATTATTTTTGAAAATGAAATCTTTTTGCCCGAAAACGCGCCTTAATTGAACGAACCATTGAGAGATAGACGGCGCCACGGGTAGAATGATAAAGTTTTCTCGTCATTTGGGAGCAGATGCAGTATTCTTATTTTTTAAAAACTTGTTTCGCGAAATACTGAAATCCGACGTTTTGATTGGACCTCTAGATAAATATTCCCAACGCAATGATTCTAACTGCGATGAAGTCTGAAGCATTTATGACTGGCGCCATCTGTATAAGTATAAGGAATATAGTCCTCTCTTCTGAATATAGATGGCGCTATAAGCTCAATTTACTCTCAATACATTCAGCAATTGTAGGAGACTCAATCATTGCACTCTCCACTGTTCAAGGAAAATTTTATATATTCTTACCGTTTAACTTTTGAGTTGTTGATCGTTAGGTAATTTAAAGTACCGGAATTTGATTTTGATATTGCAAGGATTAAATATGCTTTTTGCAATATGGCCATGATGAAGTATCTCGGCAAATTGGCGATAGATGAGAATCATATGGGTTCAATCGTTTCGGTAACGATCATAACGCGCTTTGATATCGGAAATCGCCTACCCGTTCCTCGAAAAGAGGAAGTGATTTTGAATCAATGTCAAGTTCGTTGGCGAACTACGGATCCAGAACGGTAATTGAGGCGTTATGGCGGGTCATGGGATATTAAACTGATTAAAAGGAAGATTCTGGTTTCGTATGACGAGTTCCTATCGCATCTACAACATGTTGCTTCATCGGCTTTGGGTGTAATGTCTTTACGCAAGGGGAAACGGGTGTAAAAACATAGGTTTGATCATAAGCCTATCATAAGGTCCCCGTAAGTAAAGAGCCCCATGTTTACGGCATTGTCCATGCGAGAAGAAAATTAAGGTACGCCGATAGGGCAGTAGCGACATCTTCATTTTAAAAATTTATAAAATATTCTTTTGGTAGAGTTGCTCTTCTCCCATATCTGGGGAAAATCTATGAGAATCTGGTACTTGGTCGGTTAGTCTAGTATCTCGAGCTCAACAAGGTGCTCCCTCCGGAACAATCGGGTTTCCGAAAAGGTCGTCGTGCCACTGACAATGCGATTCATCTCGCTTCTGCGGCCAGCTACGCTCTGGCCTCCAATAATCATTGCCTAGCGGTGTTCCTGGATCTCAAAGACGCATTCGGGAGTGTCCACTATCGCGCGCTCCTCTACAAACTCCAAAGTTTTGGCCTTGAGGGCAACCTGCTGCGGTGGGTTGAAAACTTGTTTTCGGGTTGCACTTCTCAAGTTCGCGTCAACGGTGAATTTTCGGCCACTTTCCCGGTCCGGAGAGGACTTCCTCAGGGCAACGCCATTAGCCCTATCCTATTCAGTGTCATGCTGGATGGGATTCCTCCACTCTGCCCCAAGGTGGTCGACCACGGGGAGCACGTGGATGACATCGCCGTCTTGATCAGCGGCTTTGACTAGGGGAATCTTTTCAGGACTATGCAAGTCGCTCTTGACAGGATCACCGACTATGCCTCAAACTGGGGACTAAACTTTCAACCTCTCAAGTGCAATTTTATGACCTTCTCTCACGTCACCGACTTTCCGGTGGCCCTCACTCTCACACTGGGCCATCAGCCACTCACTAAGGTGTCCACCTACAGGTACCTAGGTGGTCTTTTCGATGACCGTCTCTCTTTGATTCCCCATATCGAGGACCTTTCCTCCTCTTCGATGAAAAGACTAAACCTCCTGCGAGCGGTTTCGGGTACCCAGTGGGGTGCAGGTCGTAAGGTTTTGCGGCTTCTGTATACACACCTGGTACGGTCCAGACTGGATTACTCTAGTCCCCTTTACGCGTCGGCGCCCACTTGTGCCCTCAAGAAACCAGATAAAGTTCAAAATGCGGCCCTTTGAGTCATCCTCGGGATTCCACCATCTTCTCCTATCAGTTTGATGGAAGCCGAAGTGGCCATTCCGCCCTTAAGCAACAGGAGAGACTATATGGATCTAATCACCCTCGCTCCATGTGGGGTGGCGGACACTCCGGACTTCTACCGCACTCTCCTGCGCCAGGACCTTGCTTCCTTGGAGATTTTGGAGCATCGCTTCCCAAAGAACAGGCTGCCTTTTCTACTTAGAGCTTGGCGCCTGGCTCAGGCCTGCAATCTGGATTGGCTTTTCCACGTTACTAGTCGACACCTCGTCACTCCGGCGACCCCACCATGGACCCCTCCGTCGGCGAACATCATCTCGCGTTGGCTCACCAGTCCTAAGGATGACAATAACTCTGAACAGTTACGGCAACTGTTTTTCGCAACTCTGGAACCTCACGCGAAGGACGCGATGGTATTCTACACGGACGGTTCGGCTTCCGCCAATTCAGGGGTCGTGGGTGCTGCCTTCGTAATTTCCTCCCTCAACGTTGGTGCGGTTAATTTAGTGGACTCTGGTCATCCTATTAATCGGGTCGAGCTATTTTCCATCCAGATGGCTCTCTCCTACGCGTCCACACATCTGCGTTCACCGGTAGTTGTCTGTTCCGACTCTAAAAGCGCACTCACCCAACTGTTAAGTCGGTCGATGGATCCGGTGCTTTGTGATAAGTACCCGTATCCCGTTTCTCTAATCTGGTGTCCAGCACACGTGGGAGTTCCAGGAAATGAGACGGCCGATCGTCTCGCCTCGGTCACTGGGCTCCAGCGCCCTTCTAGAGTGGACTTCCTCCTCCCGTCTACTCTTGTAGAAATAAAGAGTGCGTGTCGTCGGGCTCTCTCAGCTGAGTGGAGTACGGACTGGCAGACCAGTAGGGTAGTGCGGCCTCTTCGTGAGGCAAAACCTTTTCCCGGCTCAAGTACTATACTGCATTTGAAACTCTCGCGCAAGTACGATACTCTTCTCTCGTGACTAGGTTGTGGTCGCCTTCCTCCAAACGCGACCCTACACCGGTTCAACCTCACTGCGGAGCTATCGACGATGCGTACCACGTCTTATTCACCTGCCCCTATCACACTGGGCGTCGCCCAGCGCTGGTTTCAGCGCTCCAGTAGCGCAATCTTCCGAACACTCTCGTGGGGGTTCTTAAAGCAGCACATGGAGGTCATATGGACATCATTATCGCCACCTGTGCTATTCTGCGACGCGCGGTGCATTGACATTCTGATCGGTTTATTTATTTTGTTTTCCTTTGTTTTTGGTGTAATTCTACCATTTGTACAGTATTCTTTGGGCTTTTTTTCTTTTGGTTCTGTTTATTTTTTGTTTATTTTCAATTGCGCGCCTGGTGTGAAGGCCCCCGCTATATACACCAAAAACTTGTAAACCTTTATTTCGACCCCCTAGAAACCACCCTCGGGTTGATAAATGGCACACAAAACGCGTCAAAAATCCAAATCTCAAATTTGAAAAATAAATACCTTCAGAAACACAACTCTTATTTCTAATAGCCCGTTTTAGGTTCTGATGAATCATTTTGCAAAGATACTAAGATAGGAGTTAATTTTAAGTTTCAAAGCGATAAAATTTTGAATAAGCCTTGGCTACGGCGCTAAGGGCTGAGGGGGCTCGCGGCGGAGATTTCTCAGATTTCTCAAGTGTGCTTCTAAGTTAAAAAAACGTTCGCGCACGGCTTCTGCGCATTCATAATGCATTTCGCGAAATTCATTTCAGAACTGCATAGTTAAGAACGTAGCCACTAGGAGGTGCAGATTTCGAATACCTACCTCTTAATAACGGGTATGTGATCGTCAAAAATTTGGCCTAGACCTTTGCTTATGGGGACCTTATGATAGGCTTATGGTTTGATCATGAAGTAAATTCTAAAATTTGCGATACAAGAGAGAAAGGAGGCTAATCGAATGTACTACCTATTCGGATATTTTTCTTGAAATGAAGGAACAAATAGATTCTGAAACAGAAGTTGAAATAAAAGTGGCCGCAAGCGAAGCTCAGAGCTCGGTCGGTCGTCTGCAATCGCCAACCAACAACTGATCTCTGAAATGACAACGACAATTCACTCTTAGATGATATTTCCATTGAAATTCTTAAAGCTGCCATCAAACGTCTTCCTATGGGAAAAGTGGCTGGCAAAGATAATATAACAAACGAATTACTTCGAAGTTTGGGCCCGAAAGTCGGAAAACTGTACACGATTTGTTTAACGATGATCAGATTCCGGAAGATTGGGAGTTAACTATCATCCATTTACTCTTTAAAGGAGGTGACGAGGACCTGGAAGAACTAATCTGGTATAGGCCAATAGCTCTTTCTCAGTGTTTATTGAAATTATGCGCGTTGATCATGAAATCAAGACTGGTGTCATTCGCGCAGAGTCATGGAATCTTGGGTGAAATGCAAAATGGTTTTCGTCATGACAGAAGAGGAACTGATAACTTGTTCGCGCTTTCTCAACTAATTGAAATAACTCGTATCGGTTATCGATCGCTTTACGTTGCTTTACTTGATTTGAAAAAAAGAAGCCTATTATTCCGCAAAACTTCGTGACGCATCTCGGTGCCCTATACAAGAACACAAAATACAATTACATAATCGGGAACGTATCTACGGACTATCTACAAAGCCAGGTCACCTAAAAAGAATTTAGGATTTTATTTGAAAAATAATTTTAAATTTCGCGATTCAATCAACTTCAGAATTCCGACTTTGTTTTTAGCCGATTAATTTTTCAATACAGCAGAATACCCATCGAATCTCTAAGTACTTCTCAATGTGCGTCGAGATTTCACCACGGATTTTGACCTCTTGTTCTGCGTCTCGAAGTGCAAAAGCCTGGCCTGTAAAGAGAAAATGATGGTGAAGTCCGTGTGGACCTACCAATCCAGAGTAAAGTAATTGTGCACGTGGGAACTTTCGAATACCCTGGAGTATTGTTAGACGCAACACCAAATTACCTTACTTCCCAAGAATATAAGATGCGCAGTAAGGCTTTGAAACTGACGGATCCGGTAATACATAAAGGGCTAAATTCTTATACCGGCTACAAAGTTACTCGTAAAATTTGGAAAGCAGTCGCGGTTCCTAACGAGGTACTTTGCTATAGCACGGAAGTAAATCGTCGCCTTGATCAGGCCCAATTTTCGGTGGTGGTTGGTGGTAATTTCCTATACTCCTACGCTTCCATCAAAGGAGAACTGGCATGGTCTAATTTAACTGAACTTGAAACGGCGAGTAAACTTCTATATTTGGGACAATTGCATTTTATGTCTGAAAGTCGAGTGGCCAAGAAAGTATACCAGGGTTGCCACAGTTTTTCCACAAAAAAATTCCCTGACTTTTCCAGGTTTTCCCTGACCATCTCCAGAGATTTTCCTTGACTTTTTTGTGCCAAGTTTTGGTATATTTTAACCTATATTTTAGTAAACGTTACCTATTTGCAACAGAAATTAAATTCCCTGACATTTCCCTGATTTTTAGACTAATTTTTAAAATTCCCGAACTTTCCCCTGATTTTTATACCCATATTCAATATCCCTGACTTTTCCAGGAATTCCAGGTACCGTGGCAACACTGTATACGTTTACTCGCGAACGATAAAACTAAATATTCGGTGGATGAAACGAGTGAAGTTTTTGAACGGAAAAAAGATTAAAGGTTATAAAATTTACTGATAATTAATTAGCACAATAAATATAAATAATTGGTATGAAGTGTTCTTATATATTGCTTATATGTTTACACACGGAATTCTTTTAAAATAACGTACCATTTTAAAATTTAACATGCAATTTTCTATAATTTGTTTTTAATTTTAACTGAATTTATTGAATTTTTTTTTCTGAAACATTCTTAACCGTCTTTTTACGAGTGTAAAAATAAAATCGCCAAATAATTTTTTTCAGAGTGAATTAAATTTAGCACCGAGAAATAGTAACATAATTTAACTTAAATGAATGGTATAGGCATATTCCATGTGTGGTAAATCCATTAAAACCTGCAGAGATCCAACAGTAATAGAGGCGCGAAAGCTTTGCTTCCCCCGTATTGAACTCTAGATACTGTGGCACCGCTCTTGCGGCAATTTATTAAGGGTAGATATCGAGGGGTAAGTCACTCTCGGAAGATCTGTACACCGAGTTCGCGTACTTAGTACTGTTAAAGGTACGGATTTTTAAGAGTTCACGAACTTTTATTAGCACCGTCAGAGGTACGACAGTGTACCCCGAGTTCGCGGAGTGACCAAGTCCTTGGTAGATATAAGAGGGTAGAGATGCCGGGAAGAACAATTTATCTAGGAATTCCCCCTAGGGGCAAATACAGGTACCTTTTAAGCTTCCCCTCTATAATAATAATCAGCTAGGCTAATACCGTAAGCACCACCTTAATTAGGCCTAAGTCATATCAAGCGACTTTTAAAGCCATCAATTCAGGTGGCCGGGTTACAATGCGTAGGAGGGTGGTGGCAAGCCCTTCATGCCACGCGAGCCAACAGCTCCCTACCCTAACCTCCACAAGCTTTTATGGAAGGGGAAACCGAAGAGCTCGGGGTAAAACCCATTAACCCAGTGGGGAGAGAGCTTGGGAACTCAACGCGGAAGGAGTTGTTATTTTTCACACAGTGCCACAAGTGGGGATCGAACCCTGCTCCTCTTGCTGCGAGGCGAAAGTGCTAGTTACTCCGCCACCTTAAACGCGTATTGAACCCCGCAAAACGACAATTACTGTACGATCTTTGATAAAACGAATATAAATTGGTGAGTTACCTTAAATTGAAACTTTATAGTGGAACTCGTGAAACACTACGACAACATTTCCGTCCACAACGCGCTTCCAGAAATCAAGTTCAACCGCTTCACCTCGCTCTGGAAAACAATGTCACTCGCAAATGGCCGGGGAAAAACCAAAATCGGCCTCCCCTGCCCCGGCTCTACATTCTTATTTTTATTGTTCGCTGGGGCTTCTGTTCAAGAAGTTGTAAATTTTTGAGGGTCACGCAGTCAGATAAATTGTAATAGTTTATTATTTGTATATCGTCTAAAATTTTAATAGGTTATAATGTGTATTTAAAAACGAATAGATATCTATACGTAATTTCATTTATTACGTAAATCAACGAAATATATGGAAATGGCCAAAATTCAGTTCTCACCAAACATTGCACTAGGGAATTGTGGATATCGACATTCGATTTACACGTCAACACCTACTAGTCGATAAAGAGCGATAGTGCAGCTATGAAGGATCGAAACTTGAAAACGTCGATTAAAGGGAGATCCCATATAGAAAATGCACTTAGTATGAGAGATAAAGCGGTCTGATTGTACGAAAATCTTCATGGAGTCTGTACTTTCACTTTTATACATAAAAGGACCGTTTGTAGAGCTAAAATGGTACTTATTTTGAAAGAAACCGTATTTGTACAAGATATCAGAGATATAAAAACCTCCACTCGTAAAGGCGGATGCACACATAGCCTTCGCGCGCGAAATTTCGCTGGCAAATCGCGTCGCGTCGCGTGACTTAAATAGAATGGAAGTCATGGCGCATGGGCGCGTGCGCGAAAATTCGCAGGCGAAATCGCTTGCGAACCGTATGTGTGTTTGGGCCTTTAGAGTGGAGTTTTCACTTTTCCGTCAATCGCCGAGTGAGCTCGCAGGAAAAGGTAGTCAAGGTCAGCTCTTTCACTGTCATCAATTTTCAAGGCTATTAAAAGAAGGCGGGAAATTTGAATTTAAATTTAAATTAATGACTTTACTGGAGTGCGTGGTGCCATCTATTAACGGGAAGGGAGGCTAAAATATATTTTTTGGAACGAATTCAAATTTCCCGACATGACTAATCTCACTCTTTGAGGAAGAGTGAACACGGCGAGTGTCGAAAAGCGAATGTGTGAAAGAGTGAAGATATTTATTTAGTTCCACTCTCACTCTTGAGTGAGAGTGAATCTCTAAAAATCACTAGCGTTTTTGCCCATGTCAGTTTTGTTTGGTAGACTCCAATTTTGGGCTCCTTCGTCCAAATTTGGCCAGAGTTTGGATGCCTTTTTCTAACAGCGTATAAGACCTTTCTTTCTGGCGGGAATTCTGATATCGTACCATATGAGCAGGGCCGTCTTAAGACCTTTTATGGCCCTGGGATAAATTATTTCTTAAGACCTTTGCGATCCCCAACGGTCAGTCGAAATTCAACTACACAATAATCAAACCAAAGCTTTTAATTTCAAAAGTATAACATAGTCCTACTGAAAATAAGATTTTTGCTGTTAGGTTTTAGAAATTGTTGGTACCGTATGATGCGCGATGTGGCGATGAGTCAAATTACTTTAAACGTAACTAAAAGATACATAATATTAAATGAGTATAAATAATATTTAATTAACTAATCCCTTATCCCTAGAGTATGGATGGCCTTTGCAGGGCCCCCAAACTGGCTGGAGGCCCTGGGCTGTAGCCCACTTAGCCCATGCCTTAAGACGGCCCTGCATATGAGTAAGGTATTTAAAAGTTTCAAGCATTCCCTCCCCCTGGAGGCTATATCATCTCATGTTATGTATTCAGAACGGTGGGAAATTTGTTGGTTAGAAATTAGAAAAAAATCTTAGTTTCACACACGCTTCGCTCACTCGTGCGCGAGCTTGGTTTTTGAAACTACGCATGATGACGCCTGGGTAGGTCCACAAATTAATGAAGTGGTGGATTGCGAAGCCACTCTATCTCCAATTTAGTGTCTTTGGTCTTTGGAAGGCGGTATTATACAACAAATATATATTTAAATTAAGCTTGTTTCACGTGCGTAGTGATATCTTTCGTTTGAATGGGTGGTTGACCATTTTCGAAAAAAACGTCAAAATCAATCAGTTTATCGGTCTTATGAATAGTCTTCTTTTTATCCTTTCTATTTAGTTGCGAGAGAGACCATGGCGGGAGACGCGGATCCGACGCGCGTTGGACCATAATTCCATTTACGCGATCAGAAGTTCCAGAACTCTAAAGCCCCATTTTCATGCTCGCTGGTAGCGGATAAAAATCGTCAAAATTCGATTCCGCCAATCGCAAGCGTGAAAATGAAGCTAAAATATCTGTTTGAAACAGATCGACGCGGAAAGTGAAAAAGTGTGTAGCGGAAGCGGATTTTGTCGATTTTTACCCGCTACCAGCGAGCATGAAAATGGGGCTTTAGGACCTCTTCTAGTTTATCTATATTGTCAAACGCCAATACTGCTGGAACGTTAGGTAAACGCCGTCAAGAAGTATTACACAATTCAAGCTTTTCTATACATAGTGCAGTATCAATTACCTCTAATTTGGAATAGGAATAGCAAAGCCCTAGTCTATTTAACGATTTTATTATTATTATTATTATTAATTATTATTAATTATTATTAATTATTTATTTGTCCAAAAATAAGTTTACATTGTTTTATCCACTTAAACCTCAGTGGGTTCTTTTAACGGACAAAACAATTCCCCCTAGTTAAGCAGTGCTTGTATTTAGGGGGATAATTTACATAGATAATTATTTCACATTTTTTAATACATTTATTTATTATATTTTTTTATATTTTTATATTTATATTTGGGACGTCACTCTCCGAATTTCAAGTTAGATTTTAAGAAAGACTTCAATTTAGCTTTAAATGAATTTATCGACAACGCTGATTTTACCTCAATATCTAGCTCATTAAATAATTTTGGTCCTTGGAAAATAATACTTCTACGTACTAAAGATAAATTCGCTGTAGGAATATATGCATTTTTATTTGCCGCAAAGCGGGTTTTGTAATTAAAATTATTTGGTGATAGAATATTTTTGTCAACATTTTTATAGAACAGTAGAATAACCGACATTATATATAATTGTCTAATATTTAGAACATTATACTCTATATAGAGCTTAGAAGTCGAATAATACCATGGTTTTCTTAGGCAAATACGTAATATACGGTTTTGCAGGCTTATTAAAGGTTCTAAATTATTTGTAGTGGCACTACCCCAACAACTAATTCCATATGAAAGAACAGAGTTTACAATAGCATGATAGACAGACCTTATAGTTGTTAAACACAAAATATTTCTCAATTGATATAAAGTAAAAAGGGAGTATCTTAGTGTCTTAATGTTTTGACTAATTTGAAAGTCCCATTTTAATAGATTATCTACGTAAATTCCCAAATATTTCGTAAATTTAACATTCTCCAAAGCTTGACATTTACAATTTAATATATTTTTACAACTGACACGGTTATGAACCTTAATATGTTCATCAACAATTGGCTGACCACTAAGTGTAACAGAAAATGTAATATAACAAGTTGTTTTTAAATTAAGGCTAAGTAAATGGTTATCCAAAATATTTTTTAAACTATTTATACCTTTGTTAGCTTTAACGAAAACCTCACTCCAAGTCTTTCCACGATAAATTTGTACCATGTCATCAGCGAATGCTACAGAGTGGTAAGATTCATTACATTTAGATATAGTATTTATATATATTAGGAACAGAATCGGACCTAGTACTGTGCCTTGTGGAACACCACAGTCGTAAAAAAGTGTATCACTGTAATTATTTCCAATCCTAACTACACCCCTTCTGAGGGTTAGATAATCTTTGAACCAGAGTAATGGAAGACCACGAATACCAATATTTTCAAGCTTCATAAGTAATATACTATGGCTTACTGTGTCAAACGCCTTTGCAATATCTAAGAAAATTGCCAATGTTTTATCACCATTATTTATACTATTTAGTACATAAGTATAAAATGAATTTAACCCATCATTAGTAGACTTGTTTTTTTGAAACCCATATTGTGTATTATCTATTATATTGTATCGATCCAAAAACGATGTTAACTGAATTTCCATACATTTCTCAAATATTTCAAAAATATTTGAGACTATTGATATTGGGCGATAATTTTCAGTTTCCATCTTACATCCGGTTTTAAAGACAGGAATAATTTCAGCAATTTTGCAAACTGCGGGAAACGTACCGCTAGAGAAACTCATGTTAATTAGATAAGTCAGCGGGGTTATTATTTGATCACTAATAATTTTTAAAGTTAATGACGTAATTTTATCAACTCCACATGAGGTCGAGTTTTTTAGATCGTTTATACACTTTTTTACAACATCATTATTTACTGGATTTAAAAAGAATGAGTTACAATTTTTAGTTTCGTTATATTTACACTGGTTAACACACGTTACTTTAGGAATTTGTTTAGCAAGATTTGAACCTACATTAGAAAAATACTTATTAAATTCATTAGTTACTTCCTTGGGCATATATGTCATATCTAGAGTTTCGCCATTGACTTGAATGTTTTTTACACTATTTAAATTATTACAGCTTGGGTTCCTAATTTCTCTTATTATTTTCCAAATTTTACTTGGGTCATTTGCAGTATTTTTTATTTTTTTAGAATAGTAATTTTGCTTTGTCGTTTTAATAAGATCGGATAATTTACGTTTATAATTTAAATAATATTCTTTAAGATTTTTAGTAAACGGTTCAGTTCTTAGGCGGCGACTAAGTTTATTTCTTTTTTCTATACTTATGACTAACCCATTTGTGATCCAAGGTTTAAGTTTACGTTTTTTTTTCACTACACTTTCAGTTTTTTTTAGTTAAATTTACATAAACGTTTATATTGTCTATAAACGTGTCAACAGCACTATCAATATCTTTACAATTATAGACATTTTGCAACGTTTCGAAACCATAAATGGTTTTTAATTTTTTATAGTCAATTGTACTAATAGTATAGATCTCATTTTTTAATCGAGGCACGATAATATGTTTCCCTAGGTTGACTTCTAATACTGTTGCTGAGTGATCCGTTATATTTGTATTTACAATGTCAGACTTCAAGTCTATAAAACCGTTCGATTTTATAAAGATATGGTCAATACATGAATGAAAATCACCTAGGGATCTTGTTACATTATTTATGCAACTAATATAGCTGTACGAGTTAAGGATATCTAAATATTCATTTGTTAAAGTTTTATCAGTCTGTAAGATATCAATGTTGATGTCCCCTACGATAACCACGTTCTTCTGTTTACCATAAGATGAAAGTTCAGCTTCTAGGCCTAAAAGGAATTTTTGTACATCAGAATTGGGTGGCTTATAAATCGCCAGACAGCGGATAGTTTCGTTCCATATTTTAAATCTAACTTTAAACAATTACAATCACCAAGGGTAGTTTCTTCACAAACCACATTAAAAACTTCATTTACAAATATAACAATTCCATCATTTTGATTTAAAAAACGAGTGGTGTTATATTTTTTATAACCAGGTATAGCAAAAAAATTAGGGTTTTTTCCATCTAACCATCATTCTGTAAGGACGATTATCGAAATTTTATTTTTTAATTGTGCAAAAGTTTCTATTAATTCATCGAAATTTTTTGTTATACTGCTTATATTTTGTTGGAATAATTTGAGATGAGTATCTACTGAAGCCAAGTTTGAATATTCATCAAAATTTAATGACTGAGTGTTATTATTAAACATAAATGGATAATTAGATTGACAAGTCATTTTTTATAGGGAAAAAATAAACTACACAGTAAAAGCAACTAAATTATATCAATTTGAGATCATCCAGCAACTTAATTCTAGTAACCTTTAAATTATCGTCTTTGCGTAGGAAGATTTTGCCATTATTTACCCACACATATTTGTATTTTTTAGATTTAGCCAATTGTTTTGTTTTATACAGTAGTTTTTTATTAGTCGGGGTTAGTTGATCATTAAAATATATATTAGAATTTTTTAGTGCTTTATCAATATCATTTGCTTTTAGGTCTTTTCTATTTTTAAACCCTTTAAACCAAAAATCGCGCGGTCTTTGGTTAACAAAGCGAATTCTTATAACAGGCATATTCTTAGTCCCCATAGGTAGCCCATAAGCATCAACAATATCATTGGTATCAAATTTTACACCTATTTCCTTAGCTACAGCTTTCAGTATCTCAGAAATTTGTTCGTTTTTTGTTTCCTCGATGCCAACTAACTCTAAATTGAATGCGATACTTTCTTGTTTTAATTCGTTGTATTTTTGGTCAATGTCTATTAATTTCGTTTCTAATTGTTGGTTTTTTAATTTTAAATCATCATTATCTTTTTTAATTAATTTTACATCATCACGAACTGCATTCAAGGCTTTCGAAAAATCGTCTATTAATTCCCATGGTAGCAAAATAGGTTTCGGAGTAAATGCTTCTCTTGGTTCTATAAACCCCTCCGAAAAAAAAAAGAAGTTTCTAACCTACCAAAACCTTAATGTAACTGTGATGTGACTATAGTTTATGAGATAGTCCAGTCTACGATTATAACCCAAATACGTGCTCCTATTAAATGAAATACTTCAGGTTATTATTCAGCCCTTTCAAAGAAGTCCAAATTATATTTCATACTTTCATCGATAAATAAAACGCTATTCGCTTCAGAGGGTAATAGACGCTAGCATAAACTCTATTTATGTCTTATTCGACTTGTTAAAAAGTTCCACGCGCGTCTTGATATTTTAGCGTAAGCTGGCTCGAGCGATTTCGCGCGTGCTCCCTGAAATATAAAAAAATGCACGAGCCTTTTACGCTAAAATAATAAAGAGCGCGTGGAACATTTTAACAAGTTGAACAAGACATGAATAATTTATGCTAGCGCCTATTGATGATTCGGCAATAAGAAAGCACTAAGCTCCTCTAAGTACCTTTAACAAATTACTCTCAGACAACGAATTAAAGGATGAGCTCATAGTCTTCTTGAGACATTCTCTGATTGAGGAAGCCAAGCGAAGAGTAAGAATAATGAGGACGTATTCATAGAAAAAGTCCAGTGGACTCATGTGGTTCTCAAGTAGAGCTCTAATTCCAGCTATTCGCGGAGCTCACTTCAAGTGTATGAAAAGATATAAGGATAAAAGTACCTTTCGATTTTCCACGCTCCTCTGAGGAATTACCTCAGTTCATAGAGTGAAGCTGTAGTGGCGGTGGGTTACCTCCTTGCAAGGGCACGACGTAAAAACCCGAGGGGTCAGACATTTGTACAAAATCCCGTACATGTCTCAAGAAATCTCCGACGAAATCGCGAAATCCCTGACGAAATCGCAAAATCTCTGACCAAATTTCAAAATCTCTGACGAAATCGCAAAATCTTTTGAAATCCCGAAATCTTTGACGAAATCGCGAAATCTCGGATGAAATCTTTGACGAAATCGCAAAATCTCTGACGAAGTCGTGAAATCTTATGAAATTACGAAATCTTATAAAATCGCAAAATCTTTGACGAAATCGCGAAATCTTTGACGAAATCGTGAAATCGCTAATAAAATCGTGAAATCTCTGACGAAATCGCGAAATCTTTGGCGAAATAGCGAAATCTCTGACAAAGTCGCGAAATCTTATGAAATCACGAAATCTTATGAAATCGCGAAATCTTGGACGAAATCACGAAATCTCTAATAAAATCGTGAAATCTCTGACGAAATCGCGAAATCTTTGACGAAATCGCGAAATCCCTAATAAAATCGCGAAATCTCTGACGAAATCGCGAAATCTGATGAAATCGCAAAATCTCTGACGAAATCGTGAAATCTCTGATGAAATCGCGAAATCCCGTACGCTTTTTATGGGAATGTCCGACCCCTCGCAAAGACCGCATCTAAGTTGCGCAGAAATGTGTTTGTGCTGAACACTAGTGAATTAATCAATAAGCTGAGTAATAATAATAATAATATTTATTTCGCCACACAAAGTTTGCAGGCAACCACAGAGGCAAAGCCTATACAAGGTGGTTACCCCGTAGCGTAGCTAGCATGGGTGACACCCGGGGCGGATATCATGGTGTACTACTTACTATTATCTAGTTTATGTAAGTTTTTATTTTTTTCACGGTCGGGGGTCACCCCCAAATCACCCCCAAACGGGTGGCATCCGAGGCGGGCCACCCCCCCTTTCCCTAGCTACGCCACTGGTAATGGAATTTTTAAAATATCTAATAACAGTAAACATACTACAACACATTAATAGTGTTACATTGTTAATCAGTTTAAACTAGTCTAGAGGTTTTACTTTATTATTCGAAAAATGAGGTGAAAATGCCGCTTTATTTAAATTTGCAAACAATATATTAGACTAATCATGGAATTGTTTTTCGGAATATTTTCCGACATTCAACACTAAATACTTCTGTCTCAAATATATATTATATACTTCTGATATTAGTCATACACAGAAACTATTTATTTGTGTAAATATAATGATATATCTAGAGGTCGGCGGAACAAATAAATTAACCGTCAAAATTTCGATTATTCATAAAAACTTTGGTTAACTGTTTATTTACGAACATTTTATACGAATAAACAACGATTTAACATGCAAAAATAATCGTTTAACATTTTATACGAATAAACAACGATTTAACATGCAAAAATAATCGTTTTTTCTGATTATTTTTTGGATAATTGTCGGTTATGAATAAAAATAAATAATTTTATAATTTCTTATTCAAACGCCGATCTCTAGATATCAAAGAAGCCATATTTATTTAAGATAGAGAGGATTTTTGACTTTCGCAAACTATCTATAAATAACTACATTAATTGTCAAAAATAAAAGATGAAAAAATAAATTATTTGCTTTTAGTTACATTTTGAGCCATAGATAGTGCAATCGATTTAACAGAACTATAAATAACTGGATTTCTTTTTAATTTTTGTCCGCCATTTTCTAAGATGGCGGAATAATTTTTTTTTAAAGTTTATAACTAGTAGTTGAATTTACTATACTTGATTACTTTCACTGCGTCACAACATCATGGAAGATGTATTATACAACTTGCGGTAAAGTTATTTATTTATTTCGGAGCCATCAGCGCACGCTGCTCGTCAATATTCGCGCTAGAAAGTATTAGAAAATCCCGCTGCAGCGATATTACTATACACCTCGCGTGATAAATTTGAAATTTCCTAATACGTTCTATAGATTGTCGTACCACGAGCGATCATTTACGGAAGCTTGAGCCTTCACTGATAGGGTTATACTCCCATTAAAAGCAGAAATCGGCATTTGATAAATCTGGTTGAAAGTTGATTAACTCCTCTTTTTCCGTAACTCGTGATAGAAAAACCGGGAAGTTATTTCTGATATTATTCAGCGTAATTTCTGGAACATTTAAAATTAAACGCTATACATTTCGTGTATAACTAACTAAATGGAATGATTTGAATAACTTCATACATAATTTTTAAAATAAGAAAGATTTGTAAATGACATCAAATAGAAACCAGCTATTTAAAAATATTGTTAAGACGTTCAAGTTAAGTCAAGTTTCTTGTGGTTTTAGTAAAATAAGAGTCAGTATTGAATGTGAAATTAAAATCTAAGTTTCAATATCCTCATGGCGGTTAATATACATTTTACAGGACCGAAACACCCGTTCTATTTTTACACCAAGAATGATTTATTATTCAAACAAAAATGGTTTTACCAAAGCAGTTATAAGGCAGAATTAAGGGAGGGAGATGAGTTTGGATCTACGAAAGCACTGACATTGAAAAGGTTTTAGATTTAAAGATGACTTTTAAAGCCATTTCTCTTTTATTACTAATGTTAATGATGTGGCCAGTTTTTATATTATGTGGGATAAACTGTTATTTTAGTATATATTTTTATTGCTCGTTGATATTAACAAGAGAGTTCTCTCCTCACTGGTTAGTAGTGTTCGCCATTCGATTAATTTTTATCCATGAATAAAATAAGCTCGGCGATATTTAAATAATATTTATTTAAATAACCAATAGTTGAATAAAAATTGTAAAATGTTTAAATAATCGAAAATGAATAAGCCTATTATTTAAATAAAACAAACAATTATTGAAATAAAACAAACAATTATTGAAATAAAACAAACAATTATTGAAATAAAACAAACAATTATTGAAATAAATACCACTTTCATTCAAATAAATGCTTGGTTGCGTAAAAAACATAATTAAATAAGTTAAAATTATATTCTTTTTACCAACGTTTTTTTAAATAAATCGGAAAATTTGTGGATAATGAATAAACAATTCCGAGCACTACTGGTTAGGGGTTTTGCACCTGGTTTCTCAGTTTTCCCTTTCAATGAAATTTTGTTGAGGTTAACGGTAATAGTGATTGTATGGTGCTGTTGGTTCACGTAGTCACCACTACCCTACGCATTGTAACCCGGCCACCTGAATTAATGATGGTGGTGCCTTGGGTAATAACCTAGCTAATTGTTATTACAAGATTATATTCAAGCATTTAAATATAAAATAGCTGATAAATTTATTATAACAAAATTCGGAAAGTCAAATATGTTTAAAGAAGATGAATTTCCCCCATTCTGTTACAAAATTGAAAACAGTAGTGCCGTAGTAGCAATAGGTATGCTCATGAGAGCCCTCAGGGGAGAGGCAAACGGAGCCAATGCCCCGTCTTTCGTGAGCTATGAATACACTAATAAAGTATGAAAATTAACCCCTTACACTATGTATGAATATAGATCCCCATGGAAAAATGTCTGTACCATGAGTATGACACTGACCGATATCGTTGACTAATAGAGTTTGTTGCAGAATGATAATGAATTCGGATGTTTCAGAAACGAAAACTGGTCACTACTACTCTACCAGTTAGTCCCAGAAAATGAGTAGTTCACTATTGGTTGTAAACTGCTCGGATCAGGCCAAAAATATCATTATCACTTATAATAACTTATTATTTTAAAAATATAGAGTACGTAGTTATTGGTCGTACGCTTCCTGTAAGAATCTAAATTAAAACTAAAATTTAAGTGTACGGGCCACGAAAGCGTCATTTATCAGTGGCGTGGCAGCTAGAGAGGCCTGGTTTGATCCCAGCTTGTTGCACTGGGTGAAAACTATTAACTACTCCCTGCCGGTTATATGGTAATAGTCAGTGTAGGGAGCTGTTGGCTTGTATGGCTTAAATAAGGGATTTCCACCACCCTCTTACGCTATTTAATCTGGCCCCCGGTATTGGCTTCACAAGTCACTAGTTGACTTAGGTCAGTGTGGTTCCTTGGGTATTAGCTTAGCTGATTATAAAGTTTGTATACACACGCTTTAGAAGAGTCAGTTTTGCATATTACCAAACTATCTTTGATAGGAAAGAAATATTAACCCAAGTTAATACTTATTATAAAATGCGATTACGATTAATCTTGAAAATAGTATTGGATTTCATTTTATTATACCGGTAACCCTTTCCTCAATCTGTTCTGATTGCAAAATTATTCCCGAAGTCTAATCCATCTTGCGAGTAAGTGACCACCGGTTTCGGGCCTTTGTCCGAAGGAAAAGGTCAGTTCGGCTGGGAAAGATCGTATCGCGTTACTTCCCGTTAACCTTTGAACCAAAGCGGAGTCTATTGAAGGGGAGTGAACGCTTCGATGAGCTGACCGAAACGGACAGAATGACCACAGCCGCGTTTCTAGTAATCTTCGTATACTCTAGAAATCACTTAATCGGAATGTCACATTTTTGATCGATCACTTTGGATATTTTCGCGATTCAAAAGTAAAATTAAAACGACTGATGTTCTGGGTGCGATTTCAAACCGGCCATTGGGCGGACAAACGTTACAAAAATCGTAGAATTGGGAAACCCTATTTATACTTAAAAAGCCAAAATGCTCGTGCCGGAAAATCAAAAAGTTTAAAAAACCGTAAAAGAAAGTTTGTACCACAATAAACGGCCCGTGTTTTGTATACGCCAGTATACATTTTATACTACTCCTCCCGTTAAATCAAGGCGCGTATTGTCACGTTTTAGTGTATCAGCATTTTGAAACGCGAAAACATGGAGAGGTTTTCTACAAAGTGTCGAATTGGTCAGCTTAGAAGAGATCGTCCGTATGTTGACCGGACCAAGTAATAAATTTTACGCCAAGTTTATAAAGTTTTCAGTGCACGCGTTGCGGTCCCTGATTATACGACCACGCCTTTGCACGGGGGTATTTCTGGTAACGACTTTCAACTGTGTCGGTGGACCTTTGAGTCTGCTATGACCAGTTGGAATGGACAATGGCGAGCGCGGCGTCCTTTTAAAGTTTGCAACCGTGGAATGGCTCGGAAGGTGTTGTATTTTCAACTTCCAGAAGCGAGAGAAGATGGAGTCACGGCCTCGGAGGCCCTGGGCAACGGCTATTTTGTAACGTAATCCATCTTGCATTGTACTTTGAATACGGCAGAACAGAAGCTTCAATTTGTAGTGGGCCGCTAGAAAATTCTTTTTCCCAACTCTTCTGTTCATTTCCCTCTCACTCGCTTTGATCTTTGGCGATTTTCGAAGTATGGGTTTCTTCAATCTGGATTTGATTTGGGCATTCTGATAGTTAGCCATTTCGCTGTTGTATTTATATCTCAGATTTAATTCCAATTAAATTAATTAAATAAAAATATCTAATTTAAAAATTATGTTATGATTAAAGTAAGAAATTATGCAGACAATATTAGTAAAAGAGGCAATATAGCTCAAAACGGGCTTAATCACAAACAAATAGTTGAAGATGCATTGATCCAATTTCCCCTAGTTATATCACTGAAAATGTTGCTTGATTTACCAAAAAAGTGTTCGAAGGATCAAAGGTACTTCGAAATTAATTTAACCGTTTTGGAATTGCACTTAAAAAATTAAAACATAAATTAATTTAATACAGTCGCTCTATGGCAAACTTCCTTAAAATAAATTGCAATTATTTATAGTTGAAGAAATTTACTCATTTAATAATATTTAAATTACTGTTATCTCAAAAACCTAGATGTGTTTCATAACTTTTAGTCAAATTAACGTAATTTCCATATCTATTTCTTTATACACAGGTTTAGATCCCAATTTAAATATAAACAATCATTAACAATTTATTAAACGACCATTAAAAAGTTGATGTAGTATTAATTATTAATTTAACAAAAACAAATATATTTATTTGCGTAAGTTGCTTTAAAGAAAGTTGTAAATTAAGCATTTTTAATCCTCCTCAAGATTCAGTACTATGGAAACTAACAACCTTAATTACTACTGTCGACTTCAACAGGGAAGGTAATAGAATTGCACTACTTAACGAAGGTTAGTTGACATAGTGTAACATTTTTGACGTGGAAGGCTTTAAACTTGCACCGGCGCAGTTCGTTACCAGCTCCGTCGCAAAATGCAAAAATAAAATTTTGTCTGATTCAACTTTAACGAGTGAATCTCATTTTTAGCACTTTGCTACATACATCTTTTGGTATGGTAATTTTTATTTAAATCTCTTTATTTATACCTATTTTAATTTTTTTAGATCAATATTATCATCACCATTATTAAAATTAATTGTAATACATCTTAAGCCTTTAAGCCTCTGCTTTCGTAGAAACAATTAGCCCATAAAATTCTCTACACATTTAAAACTTTCTAGTAAACGAATTATTTCTAGAACTATAACACAGCTTAATTGAGGTTAATTGGTTAAATTTAATCTAAGAGTTATTATAGGGTTAATTTTGTATGTTTGAGATTGACGCTACATGAAGGAGAATGTAATGCCATCTCTGATATTTCCACAGTATTTTTAACCAACTGATTTTTGCCTAGAGAGAAAATCTCAGCTGATGAGTCACGAGTGCGACCGGCATTTTAACATGTATGTATCTAGGATTAATTTTCTATAATTCAGTGACTGTGTTGTAGCTATTAAATTACTTAAAAGTGATATTTTTGAAAGGCAAATAATGAAGAGGTTAATAATCAGCTAGGCTAATACCCAAGGCACCACCTTAGGCCTAAGTCATCAAACGACTTTTAAAGCCATTAATTCAGGTGGTCGGGTTACAATGCGTAGGAGGGTGGTGGCAAGCCCTTCACGCCACGCGAGCCAACGGTTTATGCCCACTAGCGCAGTTCCCATTTGCGCGATTTCCCAAAAGCGCAGTTCTCAAAAGCGAAGTGTCCCAAAAGCGCGGTTTCCCAAAAGCGCAGTGTCCCAAAAGCACGCTTCCCATTTGCGCAGTTCCCAATAGCGCCGTTTCCTATTTGCGCAGTTTCCCGTTTGCGCACTTTCCCGAACAAACGTTTATATATATATACAGCATACTAAAAAATACAAAATATTTGTTTAAAAAATTTTTATATATAGAAACATGATTTTCGTAAGCCCTATCTCAACAACTGGGTCGAAAACACCTAACCTAACCTACAGTGCCTACGCGCCTGCGGCGCGCCCGGCTAACCTAACCTAACCTGAAATTTGGATAATTAATCGAAATTATCGAAATATATTTTTGAACTTACTTTCCCCAACGGAGATTCGAACTCGGAATTCCTAAACAGCACTCGGACGCTTTACCTCGAGACCAATTGGGTGGTTGGAATCTCCTTCAAATTTCCTTTGGTTTA
This sequence comes from Leiobunum rupestre, assembly GCF_980474605.1. Lineage (NCBI taxonomy): Eukaryota > Metazoa > Arthropoda > Arachnida > Opiliones > Sclerosomatidae > Leiobunum > Leiobunum rupestre. The sequence goes on from NC_143387.1 coordinate 25,101,417, forward strand.
TTTTCATTAATTTTTATATACATATACGTAATAATTGAAACCGCGCTTTTGGGAAACCGCGCTTTTGGGAAACCACGCTATTGGGGAACCGCACTATTGGGAAACCGCGCTATTGGGAAACCGATCTATTGGCAACTGCGCTTTTGAGAACTGCGCTTTTGGGAAACCGCGCAAATGGGAACTGCGCAAATAGGAACTGCGCTAACGGGAACTGCGCTAATAGGCATATACCGACGCAACATCTCCCTACACTAACTATTATTATTTATTACTCTATTAATTCCAAGAGAAACTCAAACTTAAAATAAATTATATTATATTATATATAATTTAATCCTTTGATTACTTAATAATAAATTCGAGGCAAACAAGGTTAATACAGTGTAGTAAAAACAATTTTTCTCTATTATCAGGTATTTCCACTGTTTCTGAGTGAACTGATCATATTTTAGCATGATGGCTAGAGATATGGAGAAATATAATGTGGCTAAGTAGGAATTTCACTCCCATCATTCTATAATTTAATTCTTTTCGATTTTTGATATTTCATAAAAATTAAATTGCAAAACACTCGTGGCCTTCCTAAATGTATTTTACGAGCTAACTCTTATACGAAAAATATTGGATCGGAAAACAACATATATTGAAGGATATTAGTTCTTTTTGTTTTAAATAGATTAGTTTTAGTTATTAGTTACAACAAATATAACAGTAAAAATATCGAAGTTAAATGCTGTTATTTAACACATCATATTTTACAATTTAATATTTTATCTATTTACTATTATCAAAAGTAGCATAAGACCCAAAAGGGTGTCGCAAAGTAAAACAGGGAAACGAAGGGGGGGGTCAGAAAATACGTCATCAAAATCGAGGTACTCCAGCGCCGCCAAGTGAGGCGTTTTAGAACGTATGTCTACGGGCGAATAAATCGAAGAGAGATAATCGCGCCAGACTATAGATTAAATATAAAGTTGCTAGTACTATTCCAACTAGTAGGTTATGTGGTCTATAGTCTGACTAGGTCTCACTAGAAATTTTAATAGGCGCGAAGGTACAGCTGACACACTTTTGGGTCTTATGCTACTTTTGCTATTATGGTGCCAAGGCTCAAATTTAAACCAAGAGTTTCAAAATATATGCATTTCCAACTGATAAATATGTACATCAATTTACGAAAGCTGACTACAATTATTTTCAAACAATTATGACATGAACTAAAATATGCCTTTTCTTTTAATTATCCCCAAAAAATCTCTAAATCTAAAATATCATTAATATCTGATAATTCATAGGTCCCTCCGTTAAATCTCCATTTAAACTGCTTTGGTAAAATAATGTTTGTTTAAATTTGTTAAGACTATAGAAAATGGATATACATATTTTGTTTAAATTTATTATTGTTTTTCCCAAATTAATGAAAACCGGTAAATTAGTGCTAAAGAACAGTCTTAGATATTAAACTTAGGATCCTTTCCAATTCTAACTCATAAAAATCATTACGTCAAAGGTGGTGAGAATATTTGGCGTTATTGGTCGGTTATTTTCCATAACGGAGGACGTGAAATGACACCCCAAGTACGTATTATAAAATCTACAAGTTTCGTAACTATTTGTCATAAATGCAGATACAGTAGTATAATTTGATAAAATTATATAAATTTATATACCTATAAAGTCAATTATTTTTCAATAAAATAAATAAAATAAAAAATAATTTTTAATTATTTCAAGACTTAATGGAGAAATTGACGAGCGTTTTGTGGTTCTGGGAGCTCAAAACATATCTAATGTGAAAGGTTCTAGAATAATACCAACATGTTTAGCATTTATGTATTTTAAAAGTGTAGAATGTAGATGGTTTTAACATCAGGATCATATTTTTGGAAAGCAAATCGGAAAAACTCGAATAAAGAAACTATGAAACAAATCTCTATAAGTGATAATTTGATAAAGCATGGTCTTCAACATATAATTAAGTGTTATTTAATAAAGCATTCTTATTAGTGTTATATAATTTTCTAGGATTTCAGTATTTAATACCAGAAGAAGCTAATTAAATTTGGTATCGCTGGAAATCAAATATTATTCGTCAAAACTAGCATTCATACCAACTTAAACTGGTTTTGGCGGTTAAGCGTGAGCCTGGCATTAGTGTTTTATAATTTTCTAGTAATTCAGTATTTAATACCAGAAGAAGCTAATTACAATCGGTATAGCTGGAAATCAAATATTATTCGTCAAAACTAGCATTCATATCAACTTAAACTGGTTTTGACGGGTAAGCGTTAGCCTGGCATTAGTGTTTTATAATTTTCTAATTCAGTATTTAATACCAGAAGAAGCTAATTACATTTGGTATCGCTTGAAATAAAATATTATTCGTCAAAACTAGCATTCATACCAACTTAAACTGGTTTTGACGGTTAAGCGTGAGCCTGGCATTAGTGTTTTATAATTTTCTAGTAATTCAGTATTTAATACCAGAAGAAGCTAATTACATTTGGTATCGCTGGAAATCAAATATTATTCGTCAAAACTAGCATTCATACCAACTTAAACTGGTTTTGACGGTTAAGCGTGAGCCTGGCATTAGTGTTTTATAATTTTCTAGTAATTCAGTATTTAATACCAGAAGAAGCTAATTACATTTGGTATCGCTTGAAATCAAATATTATTCGTCAAAACTAGCATTCATACCAACTTAAACTGGTTTTGACGGTTAAGCGTGAGCCTGGCATTAGTGTTTTATAATTTTCTAGGAATTCAGTATTTAATACCAGAAGAAGCTAATTACATTTGGTATCGCTTGAAATCAAATATTATTCGTCAAAACTAGCATTCATACCAACTCAAACTGGTTTTGGCGGTTAAGCGTGAGCCTGGCATTAGTGTTTTATAATTTTCCAGTGAGACGGTGCGCGTTCGGTATTTAAATCGCGAAGGAAGCTTATTATACAAAGAGGCATACGAAGGTGGTATATATCTCGCGTCCAAAGAAAGAAGTTCTTTTGAAATGGCGTCCTTTTTCTATCTGGAGGAGGTTTTTAACTGGTAACAAATACGTCTAGAAGGTGTGACCTTTCGCGCGCCTCAACACCTATACTCTTTTCCATATAGGCGCATAGTTTATCACTTTCAAGGAGCTCTCTCTCAGCATCTCGGGCAGGCATTGAATCCTCCGCGCGGTCTCTTACAAACGCGCCGCGAAAGAAAAATATTTTAACAATGTGGACGCGATACTCGGCGAACGTTTTCAAAACGTTTCGAAGCCGGAGAAATAAAAAAGGTCGATTTATATATATCCTCTTCCCTCCGTTTATGTCGGCCAGAAATTTGGCACCTTTTTAAAAGTCGAGTCTCTTAGAGGGCCGAAACCGAATAATAACCGGGAAACCGGCGACGCTATTTGGCTGTAGAACGCCAAGTATGGGGAAGAAGCTGCTACTTAAATAATCGACGCGGCTTTTACTCTCTTCGTGGGGTTACACGAACTACCGAGTGCTTGAAAATTCTACCGGGTTGTGATAATAAAAGGCAGGCTAGATGCTGGCGTGGAGGACCCTGTTCTCCGGCGTGTTATTATATCGCTTTAAGCTTGAATAGCTGTTGAAAACGTTTTCATAAAGGCTACTCGTGTTTTGTCAAGTAGGGCCATCGAACTCCCCCCTCCCTCTTTCCACACCTTTTGGGCTCAATCCCCCCCCCCCCCCCCCCCGTGACAAAAAGTCAACCCCAGATCGAGCTTATTATGCCGTATGATTGCATTTAAGGTTTCTCAAAGCGCCGAGTTCGCATTTCAATTAGAGAACGTGTTCAGCAATTACAATGTCATCTAAGATTACCATAAGTAACATAATAACAATTAGTATGTCAATTAGAAAACATTATCATCGAGCTATTTCGTAATCTAGGTTTAGTTCTCAGCGCAGAGCCCCCTTTTGTCTAAATATGCCTAAGGTGAATAATACTACTACCAAGGACGAAAACACGCTACCCAGTTCGAGCGCAAGTACAAGTCGGAGCGTTGTCGAAAATTAGCATTAAAACAATAGCAAACTTGTGTCTTACTTACTGTTATTATGTTACTAATGGATTACGCTTTCATTCTGATTTTCGCCAAAAACCAAATATATAAAATGTATAAAATTTAATTCAGGGTTACTGTGAATATATTACATCAATTTTGTCTGTATGTATAGTTACAAAATAATAAAAACGTTATACCATAATTGTATAATATTGTTACATAAGTACGACACTTCCTATTGTTCACATGCAAAAGTTTTACTGACAGCTATTTACAAGATAGACTGCATTACGGGTTTCGTCACCGTTCTGCGTCCACTTGCTAACGCGTCACACGTAGCCTTTGACAGCACCTCGCTAGGGGGAGATTTTCTTCTTGTGATGATGTCACTCCGTTACTAGCTCTCAATAAAATATTCCCCAAAGTGACAAACTTATGGAACAATATTATAGACTTATGGTTATACCTATTATGTTGGCTACCCGTTAGTCACGGCCGTCGATAGATCTATGACGATAAAACAAATCTCACCATTAATTTATTTATTTATTTAAATAAAGTATGCTCAACCCCTTAAATGCCAATCAAACGGGTCCGGTATCTGATGAGTCGCTAAAACAAGAGCCTCAATTTATTTCTTCTCCAATCTTGTGACAGGGACAAAACTAGAGCATGTTGTCCACGGATAGTCACAACATAATCATTCTCCCAATTAGAAATTCACGCGTTCTGGTAGATATTAAATAAAAAAATTGAGCCACAAAAATTATTTGTCAGAGGTGAAAATTGATATACCAGTAATTGTTAAATCTATATAGTCCATACCGCAACTACGTCACTGTTTCTTACTTTTACAAGTCTAGAGTCACTAGGAATATACGAATAAAGCTTTGCCTTGTGACTTATTATTCATTTTTATTTAGTAGAAATTTTTATTAAATGAATGTGGAAAGGCTAACCCCATCTTTCTTACTTATGAAATAATCTATTGGCTTTCACAATAAAGGCTCTTTATGGACAAAGATGTCGCCAGCGGAAGGTAGTAATTAATAAAGTCAAGTAGAGAATACGCGGTGGTCCGTGAAAAGTCAAGAGTGCCATCTATCGTCAAGATCCCTCATTGTTACTTATACAATTCAAATGAATATTTCGCTCCATACGATCTTTGAGAAAGGTTCCGACGTAAACGGATGTCGATGATCGGTGCCTGAAAAAGTTATAATCGGGAACTTTTATGTATCTTTCGATTCGTCACACGCGGGTCAATCCGCGTTCAGCTCTCCCGACCGATCCGGGTTCCGAACTCGATCCGAGCGTTGAAAATCGCGGGATCTGTCCTCGGCCGGTCCCGCTAGACTGATTTGGCGCATGTACCCGAACTGGCCGGAGGTCTTTGTTGTCTAGCCATTCTACATACACGCAAAGTTCTCGGTAAGGCACCCAGGGTATATTAAACGCTTGAAATTTGATACGCGAATTAAATACAAATTTCCCTCTTTTTTCGTGTATAATGTAAAGAACGTGCATCTGGGAAATTGAGCTATTTTGAAGGACATACCAATACCACGCATATCCATGTTAGCGCCGTCGTAGACCAATTCTGAAGATAACACTTTCAAGACATTTGAGCAAAACTAACCTTACATACCTCTATAGAGATAGTAATAATGTTGTTTCAAATGATAACTTATAGTTGTCTTTGTCGGATACACCGTCTATACTACTGTCACCAATTGACTTATCTGAGGAGATGACATCCGTATTGCGACAACTAAATCTATGGAAATAACATTTTACGAATGGCCATTTTAAAAATGGAAAGAACAAAATGAAATAGGTTTTTTGAACTGTCATCGTATTTCAGTTAATCTACACTGTAATTAATACTAAACAATATAAAGCCGCCAAGTATTTTAGCATTCACAGCGGATCATCTGTTGTTAAGTGATGTTCAGAACGGTGTGTTCCCATTTCGCCCAAAAGCAATTTTGTTTATTTCCATTTCACCCAATTTCCATTTTGCCCAATTTGCTGTCTGGTGTTTTAACGGATCTACGAAAAATGAGGTATGGTAGAAATACTGACAAAGTATCTCTTTGTTTGGACTGTACTAAAGCGAAAAAAACCCCGTATTACGCAATATTAGTTTTGCAGCTATGACACCGACAATAACGGTTGTTTGTTTCAAAAGAATCGTAATTAGTATGATTAAATTAGTATTAAATTTCGTATTATAATTTGGCCGTTTAGGAGCCTGTAGTTTAAGTTATAAGACGTATAAATAAAACCATCAACCAGTTGTGTCGTTTTTCGATCTTTTGTCTAAGATCGAATTGTCGTATCTGTTGTGCTGAAAAAACAGCTCCTCGTGCTATTTTGGTGAGGTAAAATAACGTTAAACTTATTAAGCCCATATGAGCCTTTATTTATCTATTAAGTCCAAATCTGCCTGTTTTTTTTAATTAAGCTTATATTTTCGTAGGTTATGTTAGGTTAGGTTAACAAATGAAATTTTCGCCACTTATATACTTAGTACAGAGCAAACAATGAAATATTTCATCAGTATTTCTACCATACCTCATTGTGTTTAGATTCGTTAAAATTCCCGACAAAATAAAGGGCGAAATGGGATTGAGCGAAGTGGGGGTAAACCGTGTAAAACATGTGTTTCAAAAAGTCAATAGAATTGCAACAAACATTTGAAAATTTTTAAGAATTTCAGGCCCATTTTATAATTTCAAATAGGAAGTTATTGTACTTTTATTGGTTTTCATTGAAATCTGCAAAATTTTAGAAAAATTAAGAAATAGCTGCGCAAAATATAATGGGATATATGTTTAGATTATTCTTTTAAAAGTCCCGAAAAGAAGCGAATTAATTTTTATCGAGGCGTTGTTCACCTTTTGACAAAATACCTGAAACAAGTATGACGAGATGAAAACCAAATCTTGAAAAATAGCTTGCTACTCAAAGACGTCGTCGGCGCTTGCCAGTTCAAGTCCAACACTTTATCACCCTATTTACTTTTGCAAAGTTCATATTATACCCAGAGCTGGTAAAACTAGTTGCCAAGCCGCTAATACCAATTCTTTTAAGAGGAAAAAATAGATTAAAAATTGTCCAAAATTAAAATTGGTTTACACTTACAAAATTATATTTGTTTTGGATACAAAAATAGCTGGTTACTATTTAAACTATTGCACTTTCGGTTTTCGGACATCTTAATAATTTAATGTGTCAAAGTTGATTTTATAACCAGGCTCGACAAACAAGAAAACGCGATATAAAGCCTCCGTTCAGAAATGGGAACCAATTAGGCTCTCAAATCATAGAAAAATAGCTCTTACTTGATTAATTACCGTTTAAGATCAGCTAATTTACAAATATTAACAATTCCTTTCTTTTAAGATGTCGAGGCATTTAAACACGTAATTATTATATCCTGAATTAGAATACAATTAGCTCTAATTCTTCTGTAGCATGCAGGAATTAAATTATCCTGGTCCTAATTTACCCATGCATTTCACGGTAGAGTTATAGTTAACTGGTTCTGCTTCAATTATAACGTTTTTCCTATGATTTTGGTCTGAATATTTCAAATAAAATATTTAAAAAAATAATTTTGTCTTTTCTTTTATTGTCGCGAGTTCTACTATAACGCGAAATCTCGTTTTATTTCGTTTTTCCATCGGGAAATGTAAATAGTTATATTTGGAAAAGGTTGAATTTTTTGTGGCAAAACTATATTTAAATAGCAATATTTTGGAAAAGGTGGTATTTTTTGTGGCAGAAAATAAATTTAAATAGCAATATTTTGGAAAAGGTGGCAATTTTGTGGCAGAAACTAATTCGGCTATAGCATTTGTTTCATAATTATAGTACTTTACCCTGAAAATACACATTTGAACCAGTTAACATTATAGTAGAACTCGCGACGATAAAAGAAAAACAAAATTAAACTAAATTTTGGCCAAATATTAAAATAATTTTTTATCAAACTTCCGCGAACCTAGATTTTTTTAAATATTTTATAGGAAAAACTTTATAATTGGAGCAGAACCAGTTAACTATAATTGTACCCATTTCACCTTCATTATGAATAAATTGGTCTATCCAAAGTGGGATATGCCTACAAACGTAATTGTGCTTTTAAATGGAAATAATAAAAAGGTTAAGCCACACCTTGAAAACGTGTAGGAGTGTAGATTACAGCAAAGCTCATCTAGACACAAATTTCTAGCGCTGGCTTAACCTGTATAATAACACATAATAATAAAATGCATTCAAATATATCCCGTCGAATACGAAACAAGATTCAATTTAAACAATTCTTAAGCAGTTAATTCCAACTTGAATTGTTTTAAAATACTTTAATTGCTATATTTACTCGTACACAAAAATACGTATTATATATGTATTGAGAAAAATATATAAATATTATATTACATTCACTCTTCATTTTCCAATTCTAACATTCATTTATTTCTTCCGGAAAGATTGTCCATTGTAAAATATTTTGTTACACGCTTGCCTATATAATTGTTCCAGCACACGTATTTAAATTAAAATGTTGATTTGTTTTTGTAACACTCTCGATAAGCGGCACCTTATCAAAATATGCCCGCCCAGAACAGTTCGGAGAGGGGCATGCAGTAGGGCGGCATCATGGCGGAACCGGGCAGGGATGAGAAGGCGACTGGAGAGGTCAGTTGCATGGGCGGCGGTCTTTGGTGGGTCTTGACGTGCTTCTTCAGGTGGTCCTTGCGGCCGAACTTCTTACCGCAAAGCGGACACGGGAAGGGTCGCACTCCGGTGTGGATCCGCTTGTGGCGAGTCAACTCTTCGTTGCGCGTGAAGGTCTTGCCGCAGTCGGCATGATCACAAGCGAATGGCCTCTCTCCTATAGGAAAGAAATTGGGATTTAATCACTAATTGATGTGAAGCTCCGTTAACAATGAACAAATAGCGAAATGTTTGCTATTGTCATTGTCGTAGTTAAACTTTTCCGAATTCAATGAAACTGTAAACGTAACTAGATATTAAAATTTTCCATATGTGGTCTGAGAAATTCGAGGTTAAAGTTAGTAGTAACCTACTAGGTTTCTTAAATAATTAAATTCATATTTTTTCGCCTCAGTGTCGGAACATTTTACGAGGCCTCTAAAATTTGTGATCAAGCGTAATAGTATATGTTAATGAATTAATGCGTGATGGTACGTTGTTTAACGATTTATTCTTTTGAAGGGATAAACTCGATTATATTTACACCTAAAAATAGTTAACTGAAACGTTTAAGTTAAAAATTACTCTCCAGCATTCCACCAGCAAATTTAGTACTTGACCGAGCGTACTTGATTTCGTATGAGCTATGAACTGAAAATTCTCCCTACACATTATTTGTATAAAATTAAGTTTTGTTTTCCAATATTCATATTTAAAAAGCTTTTAGAATTTTCGATTTCCAATGAGAACAGTAACGTTGACTGTTTTATCTATACAGTACAGCGAATGACGTCAGATATAATCGAACTCAGATCGATATACTCTTGTTCTTGTATCTGAAATAAGTCAGCCAACCCCGAGCAAGGGCGTCTACTGTGGGGAGATTTTGGCAGCCCCTCCGCGAGGCTTTGATTCTACAATGAGGATTTTAAGAGACTGTTACAAAAATGATTTTACTTTATGATATATAAAAATGATGAGGACCTGCGAAACGGACCACAGTTAGGCTTATCAGATCTGTGTTTATGGGTTGTTTTGATAATAATGTAAAACAGAGCAATCATTGGAAAACGACGCGATAACATAAACAAATCTTGTTAAACGCGTTCGCTTTTGTCTGGGAAAGTGAAACGCGTCTTACCGGTATGTATTCTGATATGTCCTTTCAGTTGTCCATTATTGCTGAAGGAGACTTGACAGTGAGGACACTGAAACCTCTTAGGTCTTTGTTTTTTGGTGCCTTTGGTGGACCAACGACTCATAATCACGTTGGCTTCCATGGCGGCCAGTGAGTTCACGGCGCTTTGCCTGCTGACCATACCATTCATAGTTCCTTCGCAACCGGTTAAACCCGAACCGGCCATTTGCGGATAAGCGCCCCGGTTCCCAGCTCTGGACGCTGGAAGACCAGCGAATCCCGGTAACCCCGTTGACGAAAGTTCGTCGCGAACAATTTGCCCGGTAGATGCTGAACGATTACCATCGTGGGTCCTCTTACGTTCTACCGCCGGTTTAGCCTGTATGGCTCGAAGTCCGCTTGACCATGGTCGAAAGATATTGTTTCGTTTCTTTACTTCCTTGAACGCCATGTAATGTTTTTGTTACGATTGCCTATAGTCCCTATTCTTTAACTATAGTAACATTCGAATTTATACCGATTACGTTTGGGTATAACCAGATTAACTTGTCTATTTTTTAAATCCAACACACCTCTAATCCGCTTTACAGCTTTCGAATAATCGTTGCTGAGTGGGGTTGCGGTGGCGCGGACAGAAAGAGCCACTCGAACCGTGAATCTCTCAGGCACCTTTCCCGTTTTGAAGAGAGAAGCCCACTTCGGTCGTCGGCGAGCGCGTCGGACCCCTTTTTGTTGGTCTTTTTAAGCCGCGGCCGACCTTTTTCTAGTAATCCGAGAGGGTCATTTAGGCGGCCGCAAAGGCACCGTTCCGTTTTGTCCCCGAGTGGAGTGTAGCCAAAATAGCAGCCATGATACCCCTCCGACAATGGAGGGGACCCCGATGCCCCCCGGATCACGCGCTCCCCTCCGTCTCGAAGAGGAGATAAAGCGTAGGCCGTCCTCCCGAGCGAACGGGGACCCAATAGGGTCCCAGACTTATTGTCATCGAGCCACCACGCTCGGGGTGGGGGTTTAATTCATTGCCGAAGGGAGCTGGCTTGGGAAATATATCTCTTTCCTTTAATATATTCCATTCGATGAGTTTGATCATCATCACGGTTTGATACTAAGTCACGGTTTTAGCGTGGCTGGGAACCAACTTTTGGTGGCTTTATTAATGAGATTTCTAGGCTAAATGATATGGACTTTGAAGATATTTCAAGTATCCGAATCTGCAAACGCGTTTAGTTGCATTCCTAAAAGTTGTTCGTTTACTACCATTCATTATTTGAACGTCAAACATTACCCGGAATCAAAAATTGCCAAGGACGAAGCCATACACAAGATATTTTCAAAGAGTAGGCACGAATTTCAGTTGGCGAAATCAAAATTTCGATCACATTTTCCCATCGTTACAAAACCTTTCTACAGACATTTCTATGAAGCGGTTTTATAAAAAGTTTGTAGGTAAATTGCGAAAAAGGTATTAATGATATTTAGTGATGATTTCATAGATTGTCTTGCAAATGGGTCAATTTCTAAAATAGGTTTTTTAGAGCTAATTTTTTCGAAATTTTATACCAACCTTCCTACCAATTTTTCTATAGAACACTCGATAGGTTATAGAACCCCATTCAACCTCTATAGAGCTCTAAATGATTTCATAGAGATTAGATAGAAAACTTTTCATTCAAGCTGGATAAAATATTACTTCGCCCCCTTACCCAAAAAGCTGGCACTTCGCTACTGCATTGGAAATTATACCAACATACCAATGATGAAACCCGAAAGGGGAAATGCGTTCTTCTGTTGATTTTGGGATAAATTGGTTTTTGGTTGATTAGAATAATAATAATAATAATGTTCAATATAAGTAAGTGAAAATCTTTCCCCAAAAGAAATGTGATTTTAAAAACCTCTTTTGAGTTTCTACTATCATCTAGAACCTTGGAAAATAAAATTTACCATATAAGTTCATCCTCCAAGCTAGAACAATGTCGTTTTTGTTTTCCGCTTTGGGGTCGACTTTTCTCTCGACACTGGTGTACTGCTACTGCAACACTTATACAGGCGCTAGTAGACTAAAATTAGACTAAATTGTGACAATTTAATACCTTTTTACACTCAATCCCTAGGGGATTTCTGTGTCTTAGTTTCACGTACTGTGTCCGCCGCCGCCGAAGGTGTTCGCTAGATTTCTCGTGGTACGTTAAAGGTACAAAGACACATGCTACGTCAATCGATTGGAAATATCATGCCCTCTCCATAATTGTTAATATTTGTGAGATCGGGGATCAGGAAGTGGGGAATTTGCCCATTTTATGGATTTTTGTTGACATATTTGTTTTTAAATTAAGACCTACTTGGTTGAAAATTATATTTTTAGTTGGTGCTGATTTTCAGTTGCAGTGAGAAATTTGGGATATTTAGGATAATAGATATTTGAAAAGGTTAAATTAAAACAAATTATCTCAATTGACGGACTTATTTTTTTTACCCCATATAATTTAACTGGTATTTTACAAAATACAATATACTAGATGAATGTCAGAAATTAAGGAAACTATTATTTAATGTATGTGAAAAATTAAGGAAACTATTATTTAATGTATGTGAAAAATTAAGGAAACTATTATTTAATGTATGTGAAAAATTAAGGAAACTATTATTTAATGTATGTGAAAAATTAAGGAAGCTATTATTTAATGTATGTGAAAAATTAAGGAAACTATTATTTAATGTATGTGAAAAATTAAGGAAACTATTGTTTTATGTATGTGAAAAATTAAGGAAACTATTATTTAATGTATGTGAAAAATTATGGAAACTATTATTTTATGTATGTGAACAATTAAGGAAACTATTATTTAATGTGAGTGAAAAAATAAGGAAACTATTTTTTTATGTATGTGAAAAATTAAGGAAACTATTATTTTATGTATGTGAAAAATTAAGGAAACTATTATTTAATGTATGTGAAAAATTAAGGAAACTATTATTTAATGTATGTGAAAAATTAAGGAAACTATTATTTAATGTATGTGAAAAATTAAGGAAACTATTATTTTATGTATGTAAAAAATTAAGGAAACTATTATTTTATGTATGTGAAAAATTAAGGAAACTATTATTTTATGTATGTGAAAAATTAAGGAAACTATTATTTTCTAATAATGTTACAAAAACCTTTCACGAGCATCGTTATCCTGAAAATCGCCTTTGACTTAAACCTGGTTTCTCTTTTTTATTACAGCTTCAAATATCATCATTGTTACAAGTGGTAAAAATTATTTAGAAACAGTTTTTCAACCATTGAAGTAAATGACAATACATTTTCTCTGAATACGTAAACAACGCGTAAATTGTAAATACTATAATCTTATTTTAGCCCTTGATTTTAGTTCCGTATTGTCCGCATAATCTACAGCGTAAAAGCGTAGCATTTTCCAGAAATATATCAGTCTGGGGTTTTCGGCGTCCTCGCTGGCAACAGCGTAAGGGAAACGTTCGAGGGAACAAAGTGAATTTGCTCACTTTTTGCGCAATCCTCTTTCGCGACGTTTAAAATGATGAATAACAATTCGGCGCGAACTCTCTCTCTTTCTCTCTCATATTAGGCGACGATTCCAGGGTATCAAAAGTGGGTGCTGCTACTGCACGATGAGCGGGCAATAGAGGGGAGGGGAGAGGAGGAAATAGACAATGGGCTCTGATACAGACCCTATATAACTCTCGCCAGTCAAAAGCCTACAAACCAACTTCGAAAATCATAATTTACTCTCTAACTTGTCAGTAACGTAGTTGTTACCCTCTCTCTAGTATGGCGTCCGCTGCTAGGTGGCGCTATAAATCGGGGTTTGGTCTGGATGGGAACCCGTGGGTGAGTGTTAGCACCCCTCTAACCCGCCCCTGTAGCCCCTCACGGCCCGTTGGCTTCGGCAACTCAGACCCTCTATTTGAAAGAGGGCCCTGCGAGGGCCGGTACGGGGCTAGGGTGATTTGCAACTCGCGGCGGGGAGGGTGAAATTCCCCCCCATTTCCGTTGATTCGACCAATCAGAGACGCGGACGCGAAAGGCGTGATCTAAACTATATATTCGGATATAAAATTCGCGGAGGGAAGGGTGCTTTTTCGATATAAGGCAAGGGAATATAAAAGGAGGCTCAGAATGGCCCCGATATTTTTTGGTAGGGGTCCCCGGTGGGCGAGGGGGTGGCGACCGAGGAGGGAAGGGACCCTGGCACCCCGACCTCCTATTATTCGTCGCTGGGACCAGCTGATGTTTATTCATTCATCCATACTCGCTTCGGCTTTGCCACGTTTAATGTACACCCCTATACACCGTATATCGAAGATTATCCCGAGAGTTGTCACCGTTTTTTTTGCTCTCACTCTACTAACATTTTACCATTATTTCAGTAATATTACTGACAGGATACTTTTCTGTAAATCTTTGAGAAAACTTAACTCGAACCCTTTAATTTATCAGCTTAAACTTGGGAACAATTAAAGGCTTATATTGAGCTTTCCGAACACTAATCACGTTCATTTGAAAAAATGTTTAAGCTCTCTCAAAATGTAAGCAAAATAGCTAAATTACCGCGTCGCTTCGTCTCTTGAGGAAATATTTTTCAATTTTCAGATCTAAACACGTTTTGAGCAGTCTATCAACATTAACCTGAGTATTATCAGATTGACTGAAGTTAAATTTGACTAAATTTTCGCATTATGAATTTACTGCTTATTTGTCTGTTTCGAAGAAAGATGATAGTGAAAAACAATTTATGGCCCTTATGTAACTTTTGGTTATAGCCATTTTTACGTATTAACGCCATACGGTATTATCAAGAACCTATATATGTATAAGAACGTTGAACCAAAGGCGTCGCTTGGGCCATGACTTAATCGGTTTCAGAATAACTCCGCCCTAAAATCCGCGTGCAGCGCGCGCTTGAACTAAAACGGTTTTAACCTTTAGCGCGCGCCACGTGCGGTTTTTTGGGCGGAGTTATTCTGTAACCGATTAAATCAAGGCACCGGGCGCCAATTTGATCGTTCAACGTTCTTATACATATATACGTTCTTGGTATTATCATAACATTACCGGCGGTGACTACAGGGCCGTCTTAAGGCATGGGCTAAATGGGCTACAGCCCAGGGCCCCCAGTCAGTTTTGGGCCCCGGAAAGGCTAGCCATACAACCTCTACTCTAGGGATTAGTGTTTAGTTAGTTAAATATAATTTATGCTCATTTATTATTATGTATCTTTTAGTTACGTCCAAAATAATTTTACTCATCGTCACATAGCGTATCATATGGTACCAGCAATTTCTAAAATCTAACAGCGAGTCACTGTCAGTAAAAATCTTATTTTCAGTAAGCCTATGTTATACTTTTGAAATTAAAAGTTTTGGTTTGATTATTAAGTAGTTGAATTTAGATAACGGACATACAAAAGCTGACCGTTGGGGATTGCAAAGGTCTTAAGAAATAATTTAGCCTAGGGCCCCAAAAGATCTTAAGACGGGCCTGGGTGACTATCAAATAACAAATCCTGAGACGTATTTTCTGAATTTTCTAACTCAATTAATTTACATTTAAAACTTTGACATATATGGCCTATTGACACCGCCAAATGTTTTGGATTCGAATTCGTAAACCACTTAAAGTTTTCGTTCACACTCTCGATAAATAGTTACTGAGATTTCACTACAAATATGTTAAGCTATTTATTATATATATTATCATTTAGTTTTCTGTATTTAAAAGGATGTGTACCAAAATTATGAAACTTAAATATTTGAAGCAACGTCTGGGTCAGAATAAATGCCTATCTTCCACAATGTTGGCTCGGGTGAATAGACCTTTACTCGTACGAAATTTCTAACTTCAATAATTGATAATTAAAAATAGTGTTGTTAATTTTACGGAAAAATAAAATGCGGAAACATTTCCGGAAATCGGAAAAATAAAAAATTGAAATGCAAATTACTTTTTAAAGGTTTTTAATGTTTTTAACTTTTTATCGATATGAAATGTCTAATATCAGTAAACATACTACAAAATATTAATAGTGTTACATTGTTAATCAGTTTAAACTAGTCTAGACGTTTAGTTTTACTTCATTATTCGAAAAATTTAGGCGAAAATATCGCTTTATTTAAATTTGTAAACAATGTATTAGACTAATCATGGAATGAAATCCTTTTTTAATTTTTTTTCGGAAAAATACGGAAACATTTCTGGAAAGGAGCCCTCGATCATTTTCCAACTTACAACACTAATTAAAAATAAGCACTCTATAGCTCTTCCCAGCTTCTGATAGTTTCTTGAAAAGCAATAAAAATTGCCGTTCGAAGTAATCGTACGGGGAAACGTATAAATTAACTGCCAAAATTTCAATTAATCATATAAAATTCGATTAAATGTTTTATCAAGAATGTATTTATTTATACTCAGGGAGAATGAATATGTCGAGACGCTTTTTAGCCTTTCTCTCAATCCACCCGTTGGTCCCCCCAGTACGCTCCTCCGCTTAAAATAAAAAGAATAGTCCGGGTATTTCATTGGCTGCTTAAATTTACGTCACCTAACGCGATGGAAATCAAACGCCGGTGACGTTTTGTCTTTCCCCCCGCGCGAGACGGGGGAAAGGCATTCAACGTGCCCGGCGATTGTCGCAGCATAATCATTCTTCCTAAATATAAATAAATACATTCTTGGTTTTATTATGGATATTATTCGCGACTATTATACGATTTAATATACAACAAATAAGTTTTTATAATTTTTGGATATGGATATAAAAGAAATTAACGGAAAGTTTCTTATCCGAACGCCGAGCCCTAGCCTTAACTCGACAATAATCTGCGGTAAAACCATTCTACAACTATTGATTGTTACTAATATTTTTAACTTATTTTTGTAATCTAAATCTGTATATAGGGGCGTAAGTAAGCGTGGAGACACAGATCATTTTCGAGTCGCCGAACTATGTCATGTCCTCCTATAGTCCGCCAATGTGTTATAGAGACGATCTGAGTCATCGACAACCCCAGCCACTGCGCTTCTATGGTTGGGTCGACGCTGAAGGAACATTACACTGCATCTGCCGAACGCCTCTCAGCCTCTCAACTTCCTCCGCTTTCCTCGCTGATTCGATGCCTTTTTACGCCGGCTTTTATTCCAATCTATTAGCCTTTTAGCGACTTTACCACTGCACCGAACTGCGAAACATTCTCAGAGATATTGCACTCGCGTCACTTCATTTAAACTTTCATTTATTTGTCATCATTCTTTGCTATGATCGTTGCTAAGATTTTGGTACAAAAAATAAACCTTTCTTCGTAGCATGATGAATTAAGGATATCTGAAATGAAGTTTGCGAGCCCAGCACTACCGCTACATGTTTTGTGATATTTACCTACTTCTTTGTCTAAAACATGTATTTTAAAATACGTCAACTCTGACATTTTAATAAACGATATTTCTAATATACCTTATGCTAAAACATGAAGTGATAGTTCGCCTAGAACATGTACTTTGCAGACTCTAAAACTATCGGCCAAATATGTTTTATAAATCCGCTAAATATTCAGTCGTGTGGTGTAAGCTTGTGCACTTTGTAGAGAAAATTAATTTTATGGTCCAGTGGTAATATTTTTATTTGTTTATAGTTTTATTTTGAATTAGAGTGATGTATTTTATTAAGAATGAGGGCCCTATATAACAGTCTAGTAGACGGCTTCAATTCTAGAGAAATGAGATGAAATTCGGCTAGGAGTGTTTAACTCCGGACAATCAAAATAATTTTAGGAATTGTTTCAGCTAATTCCAAACATCAGATTACAATGATGGATTAGAATCAAAATTTATTAATCAATTGTGTTAGACATACAACCGAAATTGGTTTTCGCTAGCTTATTCTACTGGAAAAGTATATGTAAAAAGTCTTAATCCAAATTTGGATCCAAGACATACAGTATTAATCCAATTATGTTTTGATCAAACAATTTCTAACAAATCCGAATTTCCTACACTATTATTGAATCAAATATAACTCATTTTGCATTGTTATTTTGATCCAAGTCGAATTAGGATCTGTCCAATTTTTCATATAATGTTGGAATCCAATTTGACTCACCATTTTCTTAAGGGAAATATCTTAATTTAGAACAATAAAAGGTTTTATTTTAATTTATTGACAATCAAGTAACTACATGAATAGTTGTTAAATTTCCACCTAACCTAATCCAATAGTGAAAATTGACGCTTCATAAGCTACCTAGTGCTCGGAATTGTTTATTCATTATCCACAAATTTTCCGATTTATTTAAAAAACGTTGGTAAAAAGAATATCATTTTAACTTATTTAATTATGTTTTTTACGCAACCAAGCATTTATTTGAATGAAAGTGGTATTTATTTAAATAATTGTTTGTTTTATTTAAATAATAGGCTTATTCACTTTCGATTATTTAAACATTTTACAATTTTTATTCAACTATTGGTTATTTAAATAAATATTATTTAAATATCGCCGAGCTTATTTTATTCATGGATAAAAATTAATCGAATGCCGAGCACTAAAGCTACCCTAGTAGAAGGAAAGTAAGGTCGACACGCCGATCCCGGGATCGGGATCGTCGGGATCGTCGAGATCCGGGATTTAAGGGGTGAAATGGGGGTAAAATCATCGAAAAGTCAATGTATTTCTGATATTTCTCGCGACAATTTGTTTTTTCGTATATCAACATATTGTGTCCAGGCCAGCTTGTTCATTTATCTCTGCTTATCGCGAAAGACACTTGAACGTATATCTTATCAAGTTTTATCGTACGGAATAAGTTGAAATGATGTAAAAATTGATAACCTAGGCGGCGCGCGCGCGGATTACCCGGGGGACGCGGTTAATTTGAATTTAAGAGTGTTTTGACGTCATTGAATATTCGTTGTTAAAGTAGAATGGAAAATTTTTTTAACTTCATTTTAATATAAAGAAAACAGTTCCGAAAAGGTCTCATGGGTAAAAAACTTTTTATTAAAATCAAAAAGCCGTGGCAAGCTTTCGACCGTCCTCGCGGTCTTCGTCAGGCACACTAATTACAAAATATACAGAAAACGTCCCGACAATACGTATTTTTTGCAACTGACACTAAAAATTATTTTTTATTTTTTAACATTCGTTAATATTCCCCATAGTTTCGCCTCACTGTTCCCCTCCTCCAAGTTATTCATTTTAATATCATTGTAGTACGCTTGGCACTTGAACCTATCTCACGAGTATTTCACTGGGTGAGAGTTAACGCGCGCGTGCGTGGATTACCCGGGAGGCGCGGAGCACGCGTGCGCGGTTAATTTGAATTTAAAACACGGATTTGAGTGTTTGACGTCATGGAATATTCGTTGTTAAAATGACGTAGAATGGAAATATTTTTAAACTTCATTTTAATATTATTAGCACGTAAGTTTTAAATTTGATTATCATATTTTTATACCTATATTTATATATTGAAATTGTTACGCATACATGGTTCCCATTTAATATTGGGATATTTATAGTAATAAATACATAGAAAAATACTATAAAAGTTCAAAACGTATAAAGAGTCCTTCAAAGTACTTTAAAAGGATTTTTTTTCAAACTTAGAAGTTAGTTTGTATGAAATGGACTTTAGAGTGGATAATTAAGTATTTTTTCAATCCTTATACCTATATTTACATATTGGAATTGTTACAAAAGGTTCTTTTAAACGTAACTTAGTACATTAATTTATTTTGGAAGTTCAAAACGTATTAAGAGCCCTTCAGAGTACTATAAAAGGATTTCATTTACAAACTAAATTAATAATTTCTTCAAACTTTCAATGCGTTATAATTTTAATTTAAATGAAAACATCATGGATTATAGGTGCGTAATCTACTATTAGACCGAACGGATTAAAAAATACTTAAAGTAAGTGGTTTTACTGATAAACTCTAAAGGAATTTAACTTTAAAGGGTATCTTAGATTATTGTTTTTAATTTTATTCAAGTTCAATACCTGAAAAATGGACTTTAGAGTTGATAAGATTTGTAAATATCATTTGAAACTAATAATTTTCACGCTTTATTTAAGTCAAGCAATTACATTTTTAAAAATGAAAGCAGTTAAACAATATAAAAATTTGTAAATATTGTAAATATTTTTAGGTAATAAAGAAATTAAGAAATGTTTTAATTAAAATATCTTTCATTTTCTACTACATTTTTAAAAATGAAAGAAGTTTAACAATATAATTATTCTAATATAATTTCAAATTCAGGTATTATTTAAAGTACAAATGCATAATTTAGTGAAGCAATTCTTATTTAAATACTTTTATTTAATTAATTTGTGTATCTGAAATGTATTTATTGAAAAATAAGTGGGTTTTACTATTTATCACGGTTTTTTTTATATATATATTGGAATTGTTACAAAAGGTTCTTTTAAACGTAACTTAGTACATTAATTTATTTTAGAAGTTCAAAACGTTCAAAACGTATAAAGAGTCCTTCAAAGTACTTTAAAAGGATTTTTTATTCACTATATAATCCATTTTTTTTTTCAAACTTAGAAGTTAGTTTGTATGAAATACTTACTAATACCTGAAAAATGGACTTTAGAGTGGATAATTAAGTATTTTTTCAATCCTTTTACCTATATTTACATATTGGAATTGTTACAAAAGGTTCTTTTAAACGTAACTTAGTACATTAATTTATTTTGGAAGTTCAAAACGTATTAAGAGCCCTTCAGAGTACTATAAAAGGATTTCATTTACAAACTAAATTAATATTTTCTTCAAACTTTCAATTCGTTATAATTTGAATTTAAATGAAAACATCATGGATTATAGGTGCGTAATCTACTATTAGACCGAACGGATTAAAAATACTTAAAGTAAGTGGTTTTACTGATAAACTCTAAAGGAATTTTGGAATTTTCTAGAATAGCAAAGTAAAACTAAAACGTAAACTAAGTTGAAAACGAAACTAATAACTGGGAGAAAGGTTGAAGTAATTTTTTTGATTTTTCGTTTTTTAATTTTTGAGTTCCCTATATTATTATAAACTAAATTAAATATAATTTTTGAAAATTTGTGATAAAAGATCTGCTCGAGCCTCCGTCGACGTCTGAAATGTGAAATGGGGCACCGACGGGGCTGGCGCGGACGCTGGGGCACGGGCGCCACCCGCGTCTCAACGTCTGACTATCATCTGGCAGTTCCATACTGGGCTATTTGACCATCAAAATGACCAAATACACGTATATTTGAACATTTCCTTGACTACATGACTGAAAAACTGTTTAAAGGTCCATCTACTTGGTTACAGAATTTGTTAAATACTTGGCTTTAAGGCCATCTAAATTAAAGTGAGAAGAAGCTAGACAAAGAGAAATTGTTCTGAAAAAAAAAATTAAAGATATAAAAACTAACCAATAGTATTTCGAATACCAAATAATTCGACGTATTGGTTTTTTGTGTTTGCATATTTGTCAAAAAAAAAAAGTAAATGAAATTACTGTTAATTTTACTTGCAATAGTAAAATACTAAAGCAAATGTATAATTTATATTTTATTTTATTTAATAATTTTAAACTATAATACTAAACTTTTTCAAAAAAACTTTTACAAACAAACTTTGAAATACACATTTTTAAAATTTAACTACACCAGCTCCAAGTCAGCTAGCGACTTTTTTTTTAAGTAACTACTAACTACAATTAAAATCAAAGGATCTGCTATATTTTTCATGCTTTGAAAACAATTCATTAAAATCTCGAGTTTTTAAATATATGTAAAACACGAAGGAGCAGATCTTTTATCACAAATTTTCAAAAATTATATTTAATTTAGTTTATAATAATATAGGGAACTCAAAAATTAAAAAACGAAAAATCAAAAAAATTACTTCAACCTTTCTCCCAGTTATTAGTTTCGTTTTAAACTTGGTTTACGTTTTAGTTTTACTTTGCTATTCTAGAAAATTCCAAAATTCCTTTAGAGTTTATCAGTAAAACCACTTACTTTAAGTATTTTTAATCCGTTCGGTCTAATAGTAGATTACGCACCTATAATCCATGATGTTTTCATTTAAATTCAAATTATAACGAATTGAAAGTTTGAAGAAAATATTAATTTAGTTTGTAAATGAAATCTTTTTATAGTACTCTGAAGGGCTCTTAATACGTTTTGAACTTCCAAAATAAATTAATGTACTAAGTTACGTTTAAAAGAACCTTTTGTAACAATTCCAATATGTAAATATAGGTAAAAGGATTGAAAAAATACTTAATTATCCACTCTAAAGTCCATTTTTCAGGTATTAGTAAGTATTTCATACAAACTAACTTCTAAGTTTGAAAAAAAAAAAATGGATTATATAGTGAATAAAAAATCCTTTTAAAGTACTTTGAAGGACTCTTTATACGTTTTGAACGTTTAGAACTTCTAAAATAAATTTATGTACTAAGTTACGTTTAAAAGAACCTTTTGTAACAATTCCAATATATATATATATATATATATATATATATATATAAATAACCGTGATAAATAGTAAAACTCACTTATTTTTCAATAAATACATTTCAGATACACAAATTAATTAAATAAAAGTATTTAAATAAGAATTGCTCCCCTAAATTATGCATTTGTACTTTAAATAATACCTGAATTTGAAATTATATTAGAATAATTATATTGTTTAACGTCTTTCATTTTTAAAAATGTAGTAGAAAATGAAAGATATTTTAATTAAAACATTTCTTAATTTCTTTATTACCTAAAAATATTTACAATATTTACAAATTTTTATATTGTTTAACTTTTTTCATTTTTAAAAATGTAATTGCTTGACTTAAATAAAGCGTGAAAATTATTAGTTTCAAATGATATTTACAAACTTATCGACTCTAAAGTCCATTTTTCAGGTATTAGTAAGTATTTCATACAAACTAACTTATAAAATATGGATTTAGTTCGTAAATAAAATCCTTTTAAAGTACTTTGAAGGACTCTTTATACGTTTTGAACTTGAATAAAATTAAAAACAATAATCTAAGATACCCTTTAAAGTTAAAATCCTTTAGAGTTTATCAGTAAAACCACTTACTTTAAGTATTTTTTAATCCGTTCGGTCTAATAGTAGATTACGCACCTATAATCCATGATGTTTTCATTTAAATTCAAATTATAACGAATTGAACGGTTAGTCTACGCTTTTCTTACTTTGGTATCAGCGGCCAATGTACCAGTCAATACTTAAGTAACTACTAACTACAATTAAAATCAAAGGATCTGCTATATTTTTCATGCTTTGAAAACAATTCATTAAAATCTCGAGTTTTTAAATATATGTAAAACACGAAGGAGCAGATCTTTTATTACAAATTTTCAAAAAATTATATTTAATTTAGTTTATAATAATATAGGGAACTCAAAAATTAAAAAACAAAAAATCAAAAAAGTTACTTACTTCAACCTTTCTCCCAGTTATTAGTTTCGTTTTAAACTTGGTTTACGTTTTAGTTTTACTTTGCTATTCTAGAAAATTCCAAAATTCCTTTAGAGTTTATCAGTAAAACCACTTACTTTAAGTATTTTTTTAATCCGTTCGGTCTAATAGTAGATTACGCACCTATAATCCATGATGTTTTCATTTAAATTCAAATTATAACGCATTGTAAGTTTGAAGAAATTATTAATTTAGTTCGTAAATAAATTCCTTTTAAAGTACTTTGAAGGACTCTTTATACGTTTTGAACTTCTAAAAGAACCTTTTGTAACAATTCCAATATATATATAAAAAAAACCGTGATAAATAGTAAAACCCACTTATTTTTCAATAAATACATTTCAGATACACAAATTAATTAAATAAAAGTATTTAAATAAGAATTGCTTCACTAAATTATGCATTTGTACTTTAAATAATACCTGAATTTGAAATTATATTAGAATAATTATATTGTTAAACTTCTTTCATTTTTAAAAATGTAGTATAAAATGAAAGATATTTTAATTAAAACATTTCTTAATTTCTTTATTACCTAAAAATATTTACAATATTTACAAATTTTTATATTGTTTAACTTCTTTCATTTTCGGCGTGTCGACCTTACTTTCCTTCTACTTACCCTATATAGTATTGCCCCAACAAATAAATGGTTTCGTCGTGTACACTGTTTCATCTAAGAAAATATTCGGGCAGAAGTGTGGAACAGCCTAATTGAGGTTAAAGCTAATAAAACCTTTTCTTAACTGGAAATTAATTTCCATTCGTAATTACTAATTTATCTAACCAATTAAGGGGAAGAAAATTTTGTAAATACTTAGGCTAATTACATCAGTAGTATGTTATAAAAAGCCAAATGATTTGCTCAAAAAATCGCCTAATGCTTATGCTGAATAGGCTTTGAACAAAAGTTTATTTACAACACGTCAAATGACGGCATTAACTCAATTAATTTTCATTTAAAAAAATTACGGTGCTTCTTTCTACGTCTTCCATCTTGCGAATATTTACTTCCGGCAACCGTCAGAAGATGTCTGATGCAAAATATAGACTTCCCCGTAGCGTGCAACCCTCTACGCCTAGTGCCGAGTTTTAAAACTTTACTATTTCTAACAGCATTTATAAATAGTCCAAGAGCCCATGACAAAATAAGCATGTGATAAGGTACACGATGGGTCGAGGTATTTTTTAATTAGGTTAGTGATTTGTAACAAAGAACGAACCACGTGACGTCACTTCCGGTGACCTTGTAAATTGATATGACCTGATATTGGTATCATTCGATTGGTCTCAACGTGCTCTTACCAAATATCGCAAAAATTAACCTTCAAATCTGAAGATTAAAAAACTAATTTCGAGCCCCTCCCAAATGTACATGTATAAGACAAAATTACTTTTTTAGTCTTATACGCCGTTTGGTTCAGATTTGAAGGTTAATTTAGCGATATTTGGTAAGAGCACGTTGAGACCAATCGAACGATACCAATATCAGGTCATATCAATTTTCAAGGTCACCGGAAGTGACGTCACGTGGTTCGTATTTCCGGAAAGCCCCCATTTTGATCCGTAAGACAAACAGTTCTTTGTTACAAATCACTAACCTAATTAAAAAATACCTTGACCCATCGTGTACCTTATCACATGCTTATTTTGTCATGGACTAAAAAGTGTTCGGAATTACCCGCTGTTGATTTGGATTTTTAAGATTACGATTCGAGTTTCAAATAGATACAAAATGGTAATTATCCCTAAGTATAAGTAATTACATTCCCAATTATACATAAATATATTATCTTGCACGTTCTAGCGGCTATTTCACCGGTGTTGGTCCATTTGATAGAAAAATATGTGATCGACAGTCGATCATTATACGTTTCAATTGATCGAAATTCCATTTGATCGAATCCCATTTGTCATTTGTTTCATAAGATCGAACCTTCAAATGATCGAATACTATTTGATCGAATTCAAAAGTATTTATAGTACCAGTTGGTATGTTTTTATTTTACCGAATGTCAATATGAAGTGCAGAAGGAATAATGATGGAATAATTCATTGCTTAAGTGCAGAAGGAATAATGATGGAATAATTCTTTGCTTTAACTGTATTAAGCTACAAAGATGAAGATATTTTTACTTTATACACTATATGATGGAATTTTTTATGACATCGACGATAACGGCCCGTTGTTTTTGATATATATAAATAGGATCAGGTTAGGTTAGGTTAGGTTGATGTACGCGCGCCGTAGGCTCGTATGCACCGTTGCCTTTTCGATTTACTCCCAAAAGCATTCTATAGGAAAAATGTTTCGGGTAGGATCATTTTAGAGAAAAGTATTTTGTAATGACAATACCATTTGGTGGAACTTTTTACAAATTTCTGGAGGATTATGTTCGTATTGGTTTAGGCTAGGCTATCTGAAACATTTTAGAGTTAAGAACTATTCACAATTACGCACGAGTCAATATTTTTTCTCAAGTTTGTCGGTGAACACAATAGCATTTTCGTTCACACGAGATTTAATGTTATAAGCGGCCAAAATTATATGTAATTCACGTAAATTTACATAAATAAAGGCAAGCCAGATATCATTTATTTCAATCACATGTACAAAAATTATTTGATTTAAATATTTGTCATAGAAAACGACCGGTTTTCAAACCAAAGCCTTTGTGCTCAACAATGTTTTGCTAAAATTTTTACTTGTGTGATTAAACTTTAAGTGGCTGTGTCAAAATAAGTACAGTTAAGTTAAACTACGCATTGTAACCCGGCCACCTGAATTAAAGGCTTCAAAAGTCGCTTGATGACTTAGGCCTAAGGTGGTGCATTGGGTATTAGCAGTCTCCTGGTATTAGCCTAGCTGATTATTATTATTATTATGAATTAGGTGGTTCTTGGTAAAGAGCTCTAGTTTAATAATAATAATAAATAATAATAATAATCAGCTAGGCTAATACCCAAGGCACCGCCTTAGGCCTAAGTCATCAATTA
Organism: Leiobunum rupestre; assembly: GCF_980474605.1. Lineage (NCBI taxonomy): Eukaryota > Metazoa > Arthropoda > Arachnida > Opiliones > Sclerosomatidae > Leiobunum > Leiobunum rupestre. The sequence goes on from NC_143387.1 coordinate 25,127,827, forward strand.
TACTTAACCCAACAAACAAACATACTGAACCGAAAACCATATAATTAAACATACACATCATACTAAATAAGCGTTCTTAACCCAATTCAACATTCATTAGAAAATTTTCAAATATCTTCAAATTTGTTTAGGGCTTAGCTTTATTATCCCTTTTCATAATGGACTAATCTACTTATTCGCTAATTTTTTCATCCTATACAATGCAGTCCATAGGTGGTTCCTTTTAACTCAACATTCTAAACCCTAATCAACACACTTAACCGAATGGTACCTAACCTACCTAGATGTTTAGTGTCACTAAAACATAAACATATTTAAAAATTTACGATAGCTAATTAAACATAAGTGAAATAATTATTTCGGATAATTTGATGGCAAATGTATAAATCTTGGATCATAATATGGTCAAACAAGGATTATAATTTGATCTCAAATTGATTGAAATATGATAAAAATTAATCCAATATTTTTGATCAAATTGATATCAACTCTTTTTGTATGGGAAAAGGCCAGGCGTGTTAACGAAATTCACCATTTTTAATATTCATTTTTATGGACATTCACGTGAATAAATAACGTAACTAACTAAATTCAACCAGTATTCAACGAAATTCACCCATTAAAATTATAACTAGGCAATGATTATTTTCAGTTACCATAAAGAAACCTTAGAAAGTTAACTTAGCTGTTGGAATGGCAGAACGTTCAGCAGCTGAGTAACTTGGTGGCTCGGTTTCGATAGCTCGTTCAAAATCAATATTTATCTAAAATTTATTTAAATTAATATTGTTACAGTAAGTAAATAAGTATGTTAACGAAAATGTATTTTTTTTTATAACAAAAAAAACATTTTGGTTATTTAAATTTTGACCTGGATAGTGCGCCACGAAAGTGCAATAGCTGGTTGTTCCAATACACTTAATATTGAGTACATTCATAGTTTGGCTCCACCGCGAATGAATTAATAGAGGTATTCGTTTCGGAGTGGCATAGCGTCGCAACTACTTCTTAGGCAAAGCGTGCAATACGGCTCTAATATCAGAAGTGCTTTTGCGAAGATTGCCCTCTAACTTCGGGGTCACAAAAGAGGCGTCGGTCAGTCCGGTAACTTTTCTTCGACAGACTGTTGCTTTTCGAGCCAGTCCGCTCGCGTATTCTTCCATTCTGTCACTCGAACGGGACAAAGTCGCCGAGAATTCATTGAACAGCGCGGTTTCTAGCCCCTCCCGTTCGTCTCAAAAGCAAATTCCAAAATCCAAGCGAGAAATTTCTTTCATATTCGCAACTTTTGCAGGTCGACAGAAGACGTTTTTCTCAAAGCGGATCATTGATCGAAGCCATTTGAGGGTGACGTATTTAGTGGAGACGTTTAAGGCGTTTAGTTTCGCAAGATTGACTAGTAACTTTCAGAGTTAATTTCGACCATGCGTGACAACTTCTTTGAACTCGGCTATTTCGTTACCTAGGCTTCGTGTCGTTATAGCCTCTGCCGATAGTTAGTGCGGTACATTTTTTCTATAAGGCCCAAATTTAATTGATTGTCAAAAGTAAATTTATTTGATTCAATAATAAATTTTCTATTTATTTCTAGGTTGTGCTGCGCGAGTTTTGGCATAAAAGATTTAGTATAAAAATAAGCAATACAATGTAGTGGAATAATTAAAAATTTAAGATAGTCGGTAAGCGTTTCTTTCTAAATTATTCTATGGGAATATTCGCTTAAATAAATCATCTTTTAAGGAAATCGCCAAGAAGTAATATTTTAGAGAGCCAGGACCCGCAAGGTATTATTCAAATAATGATTGTTGAAATAATGGAAACTTTTCACGTGTAAACAGAACGTCGTGTTTTTGCCAAGCCTTAATACGCCAAAAAAGCTACCTGGTTAAAAGCGAACAGATATATAATTTAATTTCAGCATTTGGACGAAATGTTGCAATTGGCTTTTATCGTTTACAAATTTCTTGACATAATTTCTTTTTATTATGTTTTGCGTGTGAACATAAATTTACTCGTTGAAGTTGGGGCTACGACTAAGATAAAGTTACGTTTGTATCAATAATGATAGGGTAGAAGTTTCACGTAATAAACTGTCGAAATGTAGTTACATAAATATCATAATAATTAACATTTTTTTTTAATCGGCACATAATTTGATTTTTTTATGTGAAACAAAGGTGACATAGGAACCATTTCCTCCCTTATATCTATTCTTTCTCCGTTGGCTGGGCGCGCGCTGTTGGTCGAGCGATGAGTCGTCGTCAGCCGGGGACGGGTGCTGTTCGGCGTTCGGGGTCTGAATTTCCACTTCCGATCTCGGAAGCAGAGTATCCGTCCACAATCTACGAGAGAGATCGGCCCCCGGGTCCGCCCCTCTCTTGATATGCATTTCGCCACCCCATTTATATTCCCTGCCCTCCGTTTCCCATCCACCCCACTCACCGATACGATTTTGATACCATTCCAAGCCCAATTCTGGTTCTTTTTCAAAGTCGCATTTTGCTTATTTTTCAATTCACATCAAGGTTCTTTTTAAATTTACGTTTTGTTTTATTTTTAAATTTAAGTTTTGATTCTTTCTAAATTTATGTTTTGATTCTTTCTAAATTTACGTTTTGATTCTTTTTAAATTAACGTTTTGATTCTTTTTAAATTAACGTTTTGATTCTTTTTAAATTAACGTTTTTATTCTTATTGAATTTATGTTTTGATTCTTTCTAAATTTACAATTTGATTCTTTTTAAATTTACGTTTTGATTCTTTCTAAATTTACGTTTTGATTCTTCTTAAATTTATGTTTTGATTCTTTCTAAATTTACGTTTTGATTCTTTTCAAGTCACATTTTTATCATTTTGAAAGTCATATTTTCGTTATTTTTCAATACAGATTAAGGTTTCTTTTCCGAGTCACATTTTGCCTCTTTTCCAAGTCACATTTTGCCTCTTTTCCAAGTCACATTTTGCCTCTTTTCCAAGTCACATTTTGCCTCTTTTCCAAGTCACATTTTGCCTCTTTTCCAAGTCATATTTTTGTTAATTTATCAATATAAATTTTGGTTCTTTTCCCAGTCACATTTTGTCTCTTTATCAAGTCATATTTTTGTTAATTTAGCAATATAAATTTATTTTTATTTCCAAGGCACATTTTTCTCTTTTCCAAGTCATATTTTTGTTAAATTATCAATATAAATTTAGGTTCTTTTCCAAGTCACATTTTGTCTCTTTTCCAAGTCATATTTTTGTTAATTTACCTATTTAATATTAGGCTTTTTTTCAAGTCACATTTTGTCTCTTTTCCAAGTCATATTTTTGATAATTTACCAATTTAAATTTAGGTTCTTTTCCAAGTCACATTTTGTCTATTTTCCAAGTTATAATTTTGTTGATTTACCAATATAAATTAAGTTCTTTTCCTAGTCACATTTTGGCTTTTTAACCAATTTTTAAAAACGTATGAAAAATAGAATAATCGAATACGTTGCTAAAAATTTACCAAGAATTTATACTTCGTTCGTCTTATCGTCGTATGCAGTGATCATCACTTCTCTAATATCTGTTCAACAAGAATTGTTTTAGAAGTAGCAGGGTCCCGCTGAAGAAAAAATGAACGTGTTTATAATTATTGCATTGCTGAATACTTCTCTCGTAAGAAATACTATGCGCTTTTGGTACTTTTTATATGTATATAATTTCACATTGATAAAATATTGTTCAAGCTTAAACACTCCAGATATAGGCTGAATGGTGGTCCTATTTCATGGCCCCTTCTTTGTAAACCAGCCTTGAGTAAAATCCACTTGAAAGGATATTATTTATATTAAATTTTTGCCCGTGGTCTAGTTCGTACAAAGGTTTGCGGCGTAGCGAGATTCTGAGCGCAGTGGCGATTCATTATGAGAAGGTCAATGATATTCACCCTCGCGTTTTAGATCATCCCTATCAATTTTATTAATGCGAAAAAACCACCAATACTCTTCATTGTCGAGGGTTATTGGTTGAGCCACCCGCTGAGCCCTTTCCTTCAGCATCCACCCATTGGTGCTCGAGCGGATCATTGTGATCATTTTCCCTTCTGCTTTATTGTTATTATTGTCGGGTTCCTTTCTTCGTCCCTGTCTGTCCCTTTATCAATGATAGTCCTCTCATTCCCGGTGGTCCAGTTCCCTTACAACCGTCTAACAAATAAAATACCCCATTTTCACGGGAGTTTTAATGGATGATACCGTTATTTACGTATTTCTGCTAGTATAAAAAAGACAGATTATCAATGGTATAACCTTAAATCAGTGGCTTGTTGCTTTTATCATTATTGAAATATTAACGTTTTTGTTGCTCACATTTACCTACTCTTACGATATCCCATGACATAAGTCCTATAAAAAGTCGAAAAGTTAAAGAAAATTGCTTTGCTTTTGCTACAAAAATGAAAAAAAAATGTAATGAGAATGTGAAACGATTTCCTTGAATGTTCTTCACTTGCAATATAACTTCTTAACATAAAAAAAAACATTTATTTTTTCTGACGCATTTTGTCTTTTAAGAGACCAATTTTGGTCCCTTAAAAAAGTTTGTCGCCGGAGACCGAAGCGTTTCTTTTAGGGACGTTTATCACTGTTTTTATCCAAGTACATTATGTGATAAATATTAAAATCTTTAAGGTCTGTGGTAATAAGGTAATTAAGTATTTTGATAAAAAAAGCACATGGGTTATCCAAATAAAATGTTATCTCTTCTGTCTATGTGTGTGTGTGTGGTGGGGGGAGGGGTTTCTGTGTGTGTCACAGTGTTTGCAGTTGACGTCACGGGTCAAAATGTTAGAACGGTGTACGCAGTTAACAACCCATAGGGCAAAGTGTTAGCACGGTGTTCGCAGTTGGCAACTCAGAGCAAAGTGTTAGCATGGTGTTCGCAGTTGGCAACCCGGAGCAAAGTGTTAGCATGGTGTTCACAGTTGGCAACCCGGGGCAAAGAATTATCATTGTGTACGCAGTTGGCAACCCGGAGCAAAGTGTTAGAATGGTGTTCGCAGTTGGCAACCCGGGGCAAAGTGTTAGAATGGTGTTCGCAGTTGGCAACCCGGGGCAAAGAATTATCATTGTGTACGCAGTTGGCAACCCGGAGCAAAGTGTTAGCACGGTGTTCGCAGTTGCCAACCTGGAGCAAAGTGTTAGCGCGGTGTTCGCAGTTGGCAACCCGGAGCAAAGCATTATCATTGTGTAGAGACGTAGAAAAGGCAACTTTTATAATCGCTCCAGCTATGTGATCTGAGATACGAGAAGCGGTATTGCAGTCGCCTTGGGGAGTTTTTGTGTTGTTGATAGTTACTATTTTTTGACGTCAAAGACGGAATCGAACCTGGGTCTTTAGATTGATAGGCTAGTGTTTTATAACCGACTCCCGAGCCACCACCACCTCGCACGATGCTAAGAAATTGATAGGCATAAGAATGAATGAAACAGTACGTAAGTTATTTTAATGCGAATAAGATGCTATTTCGACGTTTCTTTTAGCTATGCTATGCTATTTACCATATTTCCATGGGAAGCTATTGCCATCTGTCCGCAGGATAAAATAAATGATCCAAAAAGCTTTGTTGAAAGTCGGACCAGAGCAACAGAGCCTTCGATTTCAATCCAAATGGAAACGATTAAGACCTTTATACAAAGGTTTTTATAAATCTAAAGAGTTTAATACTGAGCACCCCTTGTAGAATTTTTACTTAACCTCATCCAGAGTACCAGTATTTTCCACAGATATGGTTGCTTTTTTAATGAATAGGTTTATTGTCGAAATTTGAATAATTCTACTTTTTATTGTTATTTTAGCCGTTTGGTTCACCGAGAACAAGAGCCAACAAATCATTGTTGGTCAATACGGGTGAATGGAGATAATATTTTAATTTTTGTCCAAATTTGGAAGAACGGTTGGTTGTTTGTGACCGAGGAACACAACTAAATAATAGTATTAATATTAATATTACAAGCGTGAAAACTCAGGAATGTTTCGTGGATCATGTGAACGAAAATGCTTAGTGTTTTACGAACCACAGTCGAAGACTATGTTCAACACCAAAGTTGGAATTAAATTGAATTATCCAAAATTAAAAATTGCTTTTCCTCTTTGAAAACCTTTCTGCAACTTTCTATATTTGTGCACATCGAATATCGACTCTAGTATAAGGTTCTAAAGTTTCCTAATTTCCTTAAATAAATCAAACGATCCCATCCTGTCAAGGCGAGTAGAGCGTAACAGCCGGAAATGTGGCGCCATCATTCGATTCATTGGTGAACTATTAAATATGCCAGCTCTTTGAATATTAAGCAAGAATTATAGAGATGGAGGTAGTGTAATTAGCCTTTTCAGATTACGTAGAGCCACGTAGCGGCTAACGCCAAAAGCTCATAAACTGCTTGATTTTCGTTTGATAAGCTGATGATTAACCGTTTTTAAAACAAAAACGTCTGTTTAGCTGACGAAAATCGAGCAGTTTATGATCTCGAAAATGTCAATTACAAAAAGGCCGCCTTCAATGAGTAAATAAGTTAAATTTCTAGTATATTTTTACTAACCTACTTATTTTTTTTCTAAATTAGCCAAGCACGATGGTTTTTCATATTTGAGAACATTAAAAGTTACTTGGATGTGAGGACGTCGAGCTGGTTCGAAGTGAAATTTACCGCATCGTTTTGTTTCAAAGAAAATATATCTTAACATTGGCGTATATGACACCATACACTCCAAGGTACATTGAAAATAAACAGTCTTAAAACCATATAAGTAAAAAGTAAGTCGCAAGATGGCATCTACATCGCTACTTTGATTCTTTCATTTAAATGGGCGCGCTTTTCGAATTATCTGAAAGGCAATGTTTCCCTTGCAACGCGAACAATATTATTAAACAATTTTATCTGAACGATAAGTTTTCAAAACATTTCATGTAAATCCCCATTTTCGTATGTGAAAAACATACATTGAACAAAAACTTAATCTTGCCAAAGAAAAACTACGCAAACTCAAAAATGTTTTCTTAAAAGCAAAATATGTTTGGTAACAATATAGATATAAGTGCTTTAAGTATACATTATGTTGTAAAAGAGAGAAAATTAGTTTGATCAATTAATAAGTGGAAGAAGAAAACGTGTATATGTACAACATTTATTTCATTCTTTGGAAAATACGTTTTTAAAAATTTTAATATATAAGAATCGTTATATATATACAAATTAAACATCATTAAAAATTTATTAAAAAGTTTCATTACGATGTTTCATATAACCGGTTAACAAGTCTAGCATTCGGTCCACTGGATGAAATAGAAATTCGATCCAAAAAATTAAAATACATATATATATATATTCAATCTATGGCATTCTTTGTAAAACTTCATACAGATAAATAAATAAATTGACAAGAGTGTAAAAATTTCGAATTTAAAGAAGTGAAAATATTTTTTCTTAAAACCATTAAACTTTTCTCTTTTCGTCTTGTTCTCCAACATACAAAACATTTACTTCGATAAAAAAAACCACGTTTTTAAAACAAAATTACAAAAAATACGAATATTTTGGGTATTTATAAACGACTCGGGTAATATTTGGCATTTTGGCAGCTACTGTTCCCGCTGCTTCGATTAGTTCGGACGCTAGAATCGCACTCGATGGCCAGCATCGGCGGCCTCAAAGAGTCCCTGTTCATTTTTTTCATCAGCGATTTGTGAATGGCCACGTCTTCCAGCACCCGCGACTGTTCCATATTGTGGTAAGCTCCTCCGTCGTTTCTCGCGGTATGATGTCCGTGGACAACCCTGTCTTGCGGCACCCGCTGGAACCGTTTGAACTCTTCCGAGGTGGCCACGGCCTCTTTGCCATCGGGTCTGCGTCGTCGCGTCTTCTTCCTCAGATTATACCTCCGAAAACAGGCCACTATACAGATAATGACCGCGAAACCCAAAACGGACCCGCACACGGTGATGGGGAAGGGCACCGATGACAGGTTGAGACTAGCTGAAGTTTCTTTGTAACTTCCTACAATCGTTTCAAAGAAAAACTACATTAGATGCTTTGACAATTTTTTTTCTAAAGCTTACAAAAAAAAAACATTATTGGAAACCATCTGGGATTTTGTTGGCGAATTATGTTGAATTGTTCAAGCCATTAAATTGTCAATCAGGTCAATAATTGAAAGCCCAATCGGATGGTGTCATAGGCATGATAAACCAGTGCTTTTCTAAACCAATTTAACCCTAATTAACACCGATAAATTGAAAAATCCTATTGATAATTTATTCAAATACACAATGAGTTCCAGTAAGATTTCAAATGGGATTCAATAGCTAATTGGTACTCTAGTGGTACACGATTGGGAACATGATCCAAATACCAATGCGTCATTCCAGTTATATCCTTTATGTACTTCCCAATAAAGGTCCTATTGTTTTTTTTTGTAAAAGGGTGACAGTCGTGACGTCAGCATGGATGGTATAAAGAACGTAATTAGGATTATTATCATCTCCAACTTAAGTTCCTCCCACAAACGAAAACTCTTAAGATTTTCCTAAATTCATTTATCAAGTATCGGTAATAGAACCTTGTTAATGGAAGGTTTGATTTAACTCTTCATTTAGTTTAATTCGCCTTTATTTAAAGCTGCACTTAATTATTTGTTTATCAGATATATAGTACATAGATTATCAAGCACCGTTTTTGTCAAAGGAAATACATTGTAAAACGAGATACTAATAGACCCCGGAAGATGGCAATACTGTTTCAATATGAATTTCGTGGATTCCACCCAGGAATGGAAGCAGGATGAGTCGTAAGTTCTCCATAATTCTGACTACATTCTTGACTGTATATGTGAGCTGTAATTTACGAGCTCATCTACCAACCATTTTTAATGACGCCAGACTGTCATACTAAAAGAATAACATTGAAAAGATCCTACTACGTTTCTGGTGATTTGTGACTGTTAAGTACGCGCTCCGAAAGTTGTAACCCAAAGTGTTGGCTCCCAGGCAAACGTATTTCCCCGAATCTGACTCGGTGACGTCGTTGATGATTAATTTGTTGAGGAATGTGCCTTCCGGATTCTCTAGTATGTCTGAAGATCCCAGAACCCTGAAGGATTCGCCTTCAACCACGAAGAGATTCTCCTCCACTCCGGTAGCGACGGCTCCGTGGCTCGAGATACTTTCCGGAAAATCTCGTAGATCGTCTTTCTCCACTCGTTTCAGCCACTGTCATTAATAATAGGATTTGGTGTTACCTCTAAGCGGGATGAACGAGTATGGTATTCTCTGTAACCCACCTGAATATGAGGCTGCACGTCACTGCGAACCCTGCACTGTAATGTGGCTGTCGCTCCAGTGCTGACTGTAGTGTTGATAGGATGATCTCCCGTTAGCTCCGGTTTCTTGCGTACACGATCTGTTTCAAAAAGCAAATAGTTACCTTTAAGACTATACTAGAGTTACCAACGACGTTCCCTAAGACATTACCGACGACTTCGACGTTGAAGGTTATATTTTTCGTTCCCTGAGAATTGTGCAAGAGACAAGTGTAGTTTCCCGCGTCTTGCGGTTGCAGATCTTGCAGTTGCAAAGTCCACCGTCCAAGCTTGGCTCCCGCTGGCAAGTGATAACCCTTTCCTATTGGTTTGGAACCTTTGTAGATGGATCGTCCAGTGACTATCGGATGGCCGTCCCTCAACCAGGTCAGTTGAGGTCGCGGGTTGCCCTTTCCTTCACACTTCAGCCTGACCGTGCTTCCGACGGGCCTTTGTACGATTGGATGCGGGAATTTGGTGACTTGAACGAACTCCGGTTTACCTGCAATAAATCGAACCCATTAATACAAAATATTCTATCTATATTTGAGAATATCCCGGAAACTTACTTTTGGGGACAGTATCTCCTTGCTTGTTGGTGTCGTGCTCTGGTCTGAATAGGTTCCCGTTATTGGGGCTGTCCGGGTCCAGCTCCTGGCTCTCGTCTTCGGTGTGTTCATCATCGGCCGCCTTTTCGTCGGTACCACCAGACTCAAGTACTAGAAGATAAACTGGTACGGTCACCGAGCCGAACCCGTTGACCGCTTTGCATTCGTAGTCTCCGGTGTCTTCGGAGGACACGCTCTTAATCCTGAGCGCCCCTTGGTCCGTGATTCGTATCCGCTCCGACTCCGCCAGAGGATCTCCCTGTTTGAACCAGTCAAAAAAGTCGGCTCCGGCCGTCCCGCAACTCAACTGGACATTGGTTCCCACTGTGGCCACGTGCCTCAAGTCACTGCCTTGATGTACTACCCGCGGTGGACCTACGGAAGAAAAATTATGAGAATATGGTTAAAAATCCATCAATTTAAAATTGCGAGCAACGTACGTTATATTATAACCCAGACCACAAGTAACACAATACACTTAAGTATGACACTGAAACATTTCCGTTAATGATTGCGTAATCGGAAGTTTTGGAACAGGAAACTTGTTACTTCCGCTTCCTTCGTTAGCAAAATTACTACCAGTTTAGTTTGATTGCGATAAATAAATTCGAAAATAACAATTACCTTCAGTAACGAAGTGTGTTAATAATAGACAATTTTATTCAATAATTCATCATTATTTTTCCAAAACAAACATTTTTTTACTTTTAAAAGCGTTTCAATTTTCACTAAGCATTGGTCGTTACGTGACAGTTCCAAAGACTAGAAATGATTAACGGGGATATGTCAGTTTTTAAAAACGTTCTGACTTACGAGGAAGTGTCATACTTATGTTAATTATGTTACTTAGGCCCAAACGAAAATATCAACCGCTATACGCGTCCCACCTGAACTTTTCTACACTGTTACCTTTCTCAGTTTAATTAGTACCTCGCGTAATACGTGAGTAGTGTTTTATTTATTTGACCCGGACGTACCGCCCCCTGTAAACGACCGCTAATCAAGTCACATCACGATTTGAGAAGGAGGCATTTTATGAGATTCAATTTTAATTTTTGACATTCTCAATTTGGAGGCGCGCCCACGCAGATTTTCGAAGGCAACTAAAGGGTTTGCTAATTAATAAGATCAGCGTCTACTTTAGAGAGCTTTGGGCCATTTAGCAGGAGTAAATTTCCCGCTCAACTAATTCAATAACACTTGTCCGTAACGATAACATAGTACATCTCACGTGACAACAATTGAGTTTCTTATAAATATTGTTCAAACAAATACCACCCATAAACATAACATTACAGTGTATATGCGAGCTCTATAACTAAAACAAAATAAATGTAATTTTGAAATATTATCTTTTTTCCAGCTTAAACGAAAAGTATTTTGGCTACCCAAAAAAGGATTTCTAATTCAAACTTTCCTCTAGTATTTAAAATATGTTTGGGCAATTTTAAGTTGATTAGTTTGGGATTAAATTGAACTAGAGATCTTTTGATTCCTTAAAATATGTCAAAACTTGTTGAGGTTAACGGTAATAGTTAGTGTAGGGAGCTATTGGCTCGATCGCTTGGCATGCAGGGCTTGCCACCTCCCTCCTACGCAGTGTAACCCGGCCACCTGAATTAAAGGCTTCAAAAGTCGCTTGATGACTTAGGCCTAAGATGGTGCCTGGGGTATTAGCCTAGCTGATTTTTTTAACTAATATAACTTTATAATTAGTTTTGAGAGTGTAAATGTATAACTAAACGCTCGTGGCAGATGCTTAGTGGAAATTCGGTAACCCTTTCCTTGCCAAAAGGCTGTCGAACTAGTTTTCGCCGATTTGCAAAGACAGAATAAAAAGTTAAAAAAGATCAGGTCATTTCTCTTATTCGTAAATGTCCACCCCCGCTCTTAATCCACAGCAGAAGGGTCAATTCTCGCCTGTATAGAAAACTGGGTCGGACACCTACAACCAAAACACCTCGCAGCTAAGTTATATAGTCTATATTATTATTTTACTGGATTTCCAACACTATAAATCAACGTGTGTGTGTGTGTAAGCCGCGAGAAAAATAAAACGTTACCTAATATACATTCGAATCTCACCTAGACAGTTAATCGTAGAACCGATTTTAACAAACTGTACCGCTTCATCGTACATCAACTAAAATGTATCGTGACCGAAATCGACTTCAGTTTAAATTCTCAGATGTGGGTTTCTGTCTTTCTAAACTTAAACGAAGTTTTTTTTTTTCAAAATTTCGTGAAAAATTACTTCAGTCAAGATCTTCAATTATCCGCGTTTTTTTAGAATCGCTCAATTAATCACTAGCCCACGTTTGAACGTTGAAATTTATCTACCTATAATTAAATATTGGGGGCCTACACGAGCTATCTCTTCTTTTTACCTCGTAAAGAAAAAACGTGTTCAAATTCAAAATTTTCGTGAACTAACAGTTGGGCGTTTTCTACCGCAAAGAGTTATATATGATTACGTACACGGCACTTAAAAGAGAAGATTTTATTTGTAAACCGCGCGGAAAGTCAGTGAACCATATTATACGTAAGAACGGGGAGATTGGAAACCTAATAAATTAACTCATCAAGGTGGATTCGAAAGATTTCAAGGGGGAAGTTAGGTTACCCTTGTAGGGCGGAATCCGGCCTCCAGAGGCGCTGCTGTCTTATTTCCCTATTCTCAAGCCTCGGACTCGTTTTTCAAAAACGTAAAATTTCACCGCCTTCACTTAAAAAAACAGAGCGTTAAATTTAATATTTGCCCATATTTTTGTATAATTTTAGGTACACAATTTCGAGCTTATCAGTGTTTATAATCGTGTCTGTCAGACTTTTTTTTTAAAGATAAAATCATAACGTTAAAGCAAAGATGTTGGCAGTCACTACGCTTAAAAAGACGTGAAATTGCCTATTACCTGTAAGAATTTAAACACAAATTAAAGCTACTATATTTTTGGAGATTTTTAGATAACAAATAGTAGAAGGTAATAAAAATTATATAATAATCTTTATATTTAGCTTTCTTGTGGAGGATATTCAACATTTAAATTGAACTTTTAGATTTAAAATCGACACTTGAGCTGTGTACTAGCAATTTTTTAAGCATATTTGAAATAGAAATGAAAAACTGAGGTAATGTGGAAATGTTCCTTTTGAAAACGTTTAGTTTTTCATCACGGAATTTTGAATTTCTTAGCATCTCTGAAATTTTTTATTTCTAGACATCCCTCAATTTACAACAGGCTCTTAGCCTCTTAGCAATCGTTAACCGGAAATAATTTATTCAATTCCCATTACATTTTTAATAGAAATGGAAATTCGTACACGAGCAGCAAGTGTTCTTTGTATTTTAAAAGTGGCTATATTCGAATAGGAATGAGATTGTACGCGATGTCTTGTTTGGCCACATTACAATATACAATAAGGCAACGTTTCTCAGCATTTCTCATTTCGAAGCCGCTGGCCATAAAGGGAGATTTTCCCCCTCGCTTGTACAACACAATAGGAGGGAAGGTAAAACGAAAACGAGACCAGATTGGCGGCATGAAAAAGGATCCTATTATGATTGACGCGAGTTTGTTTGCAGAACTTGACAAGCGCTATTCCGTCCCTCTGCCACCCCCCCCTCCCCTTATGCGGATAAATTAATGTCTAGAGGAAGTTTCCCCACTTCAAATACGTCATTTTTTCATTCTCTCAAAAACTGGTTTCCGCCGGTGGCTACTATACGCCAAGTCCGTGTTATTTTTATTATTTTATTTTTCACTTGTTATTAATAAATTGTATTTGCGATACAATTTTACTTTATTTTGAAGCTGGTAAAAAATATCGACAATATTTACGTCTCGTGTGTCTCTATTCAATTTATCTAAAAAATATAATAATAGACCGGTTCACAAATTGTTTACAGGGAAGCATGCATTTAGAGCGAAGCATTCAGCGGTTCGATTTTAACTATTTTATTTCTAGAAGACGGCGTGAATTGGAACCTAAAGTTGGTATTATCGAATTATTACCAAAACATTCAACTACTAACAAGGAGACTACCCGAGGTGGTTATCTCTATTTCTATTTTTGGCTTTTCGAATTTTTGAAATTTATTAAAATGTTCACAGGGGGGGGGGGGGGCCTAGGAATCGGTCAGAATCCCATGTTATTTTCAATTGGAAAATTTCAATTTTTTGTTGTCAAAAACATTTTTCGTTGCCATGGCAAAACGGTTGCCCATTGAATAAATTCCCCCCGAGTTTGAACAAAATCGGTGGGTTACACCTTGGGATGTCTCCTTGTTAGTTCCACCAAGCCAATATAAAGATACACTTAAATAGTATATCCGCAGTTATCGCGGATTAAAGATACAATTTAAAAAGCAGATCAACCCGTGAAAATCAGTTCGGTTTGTCAGACAAGCGCAAAGCGTATCCGCGTACTGCCAGTAGAGTAACAAAATATGTTACCCGCTAAAGGTATCGAATTAAAAATAATCCAGTTAATCTTGGAACGCAATAGATACCAGATCACCCTTAGAATCCCTATAAATTCCTTAATCCATCCGTAGCTCACATACGCAGAGATAGATGCGAGTTAAGGTCCAACTAAATTCACCCCTGCACATTAACTTAAAAAAAAACATTCTCCAAAGATACGGTAAACGTCTACGAAAGCTCAATAGTAATCAGAACTTATGGCTTAGGATAAACGTCAACCACTAACACATCCTAAATCGTTTAGAAAAGTGGTCGTTTAGAGACGCGAAAATTGAACAAAAGGCAAGGCCTATTAGCATTCAAATTAGTCTCCTGTCGCCCCCCCCCCCTTCCGTCTCGGGGGCATGTTCGCGTATTCCATCAACGCGCGCTCCGGAGAATGCGTCGCCGAAGCTAAAGAGCCGGGTATAGTATGCGGTGAGCAATTAAAACTGGTTGGACAGCATTTTTCGGCAATGTATAGAAAAATTACTTTTATAGCTTAGGCTTAATAAACGAGCCTGCCCCCTGGTGAAGACCACTCGAAATGAAGAATAATGGCCGTTTTCTTTCGATGAATACTTTTTTTCCTCCGCAAAAGAGGCAGAGAGAACGTAGCGCCGTTTTCAATTTGTGGAATTTCATTAATTGAGCCGCTGGCTCGCTAACTAGACGCCGCTTTTCACAAAAGTTCACGAATTTTGGGGGAAACATTTTTTCCTCAAATATATTATTTTTCCCCGCAGGGTGTTTGAAACTGGTTTTAGCCCTCGCGGTCTGCGGGCTCGTTATTCGATAGCTTTGAAGGATGGTCGGAATAAAACAATGAGCCCCCCCCCCTGAATTTATCATCCCCGTCAAATCACCGCTTATAAACAGTGTATTTTTATTTCGTAAATCGTTCGTCCCTAATAAGAAATCGCGTTGGTTTTTATTTATTTTACGAGATATATTGTAATAGTGATGATGTCACAATAAATATCCACCAAGTTAAGCAACCATTCGAGAACGTGAATGGGGAAGCTCGTAGCCGAGTGTAGCCGTAGCTTTATTACCAGTTTCCGCTACATGTTTCGGGGGTTGACTTACCGTCGAGGGGCAGGTCACTTCCTTGATTAACGACGCACCCCTCAAAAGATTAAATTTAATCGTGATTATTTTTATTAAATTCAATTTAATCGTGATTATTTTGATTAAATTCAATTTAATCGCGATTAAGTTGATTAAATCACGTTTAATCATGATTATAATGTTTAAATCTGATTTAATCACGAATAAGTTATTTAATCTGATTAATATGCTTTAATCTGTTTAAAATGATTAAATCCTGATTAAAAAAATTATATCGTTATTAGTATGATTAAATCGTACTTTAGTTTTATTTTAATGATAAATACTCGATTCAGCCGATTATATTGATTAAATCGTGATTAAAATGATTAAATGTAATTAAAAAGATTAAATCTAATAAAAAATATTAAATATAATTAAAAAGATTAAATCTAATTAAAAAGATTAAATCTAATTAAAAAGATTAAATCTAATTAAAATGATTAAATCTAATTAAAAAGATTAGATCGTGATTAGAATGATTAAATATCGTTTAAATGATTAAATCCTGATTAAATAGATTAGGTCATGATTAGAATGATTAAATCCTGATTAAATAGATTAGGTCATGATTAGAATGATTAAATCTCGTTTAAATCTTGATTAGATTTTCTAATCTTGATTAGAATGATTAAATCTCGTTTAAATCTTGATTATATTTTCTAATCTCGATTAGATTTTCTAATCTTGATTAGATTTTCTAACCTTGATTATATTTTCTAATCTTGATTAGATTTTCTAATCTTGATTAGATTTTTTAATCTTTTTTTAATCTTGATTACCTTGATTTAATCACGATTACCCAGATTTAATCATTTTACTATGATTAAGACGCACCGTGTCTAATATTTATTAAGATATCATTACTTTGATCTAAATGTGATAAACTGTTATTCTAGAGTTTCCTACACGCATTTAATTATCCATGATAAATTGCTGGTTTTCGCAAAATAAAACCTCGGTTAAGAAGCGAGTGCTTGTAAATTTAAATTTGAATGCGAACTCGACCCTCCCTCGTAGTTTAACGATTGAAATAAATTGCATTTGCGTTTCGTTTTTTTAGCTTTGAAACGTACAAAGTGGTTAAATGGAAAGGGAGGTCCTCGAATTGCACTCTCTCGAAAAGAGAAAGAGAAATTGATAAGCCCTGAAAAAAAAGGGGAAAATCCAAGCTAGGCTATCAGCGATGTCTCAGACTTAAAAGTTGTTCAAGACGAAATGCTGGTAGAAAAAAGTGTTCAACGTATTCTTAGAGCCCTCTTTCTTTTTTATCGAGCGAGTCAAGTATCGAAATCCGAAGGAGGATATCGCGGATTACTGGGTCTTAGTAACACCGAATTTACGGACTTTGATAAAAATTTATCGCCGAACATTTTCTCCGTTACCTAATCAATATAACTTTTGCTTACTAAATCAGGATTTTATCTGGCGTCCTTTAAATCACGGCCGTCTTTCGGCCACCAAAGAAAGAGATAGAACATCCATCCTATACACTCTTTCCTGCCCCCTTTGCGGTATATTTTTCTCTTAGTTTTTATAAAAAGGAGGACCCTCGAAGTACTTTTTTTAAACCCATAATTATGTCTGATTTTTTCTTTACTTTCGTCTTTTAGATCCGGGCATCTGCTCGATTTCGCGGTAATTTCATCAAAAACTTTAATGGGCTAATTTTATTTAAAAGATTTTTGAAAGACGTTATTAAAACCGGCGTGGGCATTTAGATATATTGGACTTTGAATGATGGTGATGGTTACGGAGAGACGACGTGACTAAGCTAGCACATTTTTTTAATGACGATTTTCGATTTTTTTCAGATCCGATGCAATTGAGACATTTGAAATTACAAATGTAGAAACGCTGACATCGTGTTTCTCTAGATGGTTTCAAAACGACATCTTTTTTGAATCAGCTCTTTAGGGTGAAATCATTAATTTTTTTATAGGTTGCTCGGAGCAAAGTGATATTTACTTTTAGACGTGTTTAATATATATATAAAGAACTACGATAATCTACGTAATCGCTGGTACTCTTAATCTAGTATCGTTGTAAAGTCCAATACGATTTCTCACGGGGTATCAAATTCAAATGTATTCGTTATTCTTGTGATATTTACATTTGAGTTTAATTTTATTTAGACAAGTCATCAAGCGATTTACAGCCCATACATAATATCAAAAACATTATTTATGTAACATAGATAAATCAAGGAAATTTATATAAATAACAATAAATACAAATTTAATTGCTCGGATCGTAGTAAAAAGACCTCGTTAAATAATTTCAGGATTTTTTATCATTGACAAAGAGCTAATGATCTATATTACACGCTTATTAACTGGTAAAACACAAAAATTGTACATGATGTCAAAATAATTAAAAATATCAAGTTCAAACGAATCAAATTAATTTCAGATTGTGACGTTTTAGGATTACTTATAGCAATAGAGAAATAAACATTTGACGCATTTGAATGGGCCTACCCGAAGTCTTATCAGATGTTTAGTCTGAATCGCAGAAATTATTAATTATCTCAAAATCGCTAAATTTTTTCGTATTTAATTTTTATCGATAATTTATCTTGAGTTGATATTTTATTAATAAAATTGCTTAAAATAGTGTTCAAAGTAGTTTTTTTATACTAAATAAATATTTCTTCCCTTCCTGTCAAAACGTTTCATTTTCCCCTATCTAGTAGACCGAAATTTAAATTTGATAGTTCAACTTTCATATTTCGTAAGCAATTTTTATAAACTGATTTCGTAATTTTAAGAGCAGTTTTAATAAAAATTTGGGGATTGTACATATGACTTTAAGATTTAAGGTGTGAAGCCATGCCTACTAGTTAAACTATATATTTAAACACTAATATCGTATACTTATAATTACTTATAATATGAAATGTCCACCTCATTTTAAATTTAAATTAATTGGCTTTTTAAGGAAAGAATTGGTAAAAAAAGGAAGAAAAAAAAAAGAAAAACAACCCCAGAAATTTTCTAAAATATGGGGGAAGGGGGGGGTGGTAGTGTCGTGTACTTTCCTGTAAAAATGGAAGTCACCCAATGTGGGTGGATATTTCTCCCTTGATAATACGAAATTTGGTATTAGACCTATACGTATGCGACCCCCTACCTGATCTCCCTCATGAATAATGCTAAAGGAAAACATTTGACGAATTGATCCCCCCCCCCCATTTTCTAGCGCTCCCTCCCCCCTTCCCCGGTTCTGAGGTCATTTGATAGTTTGAACAAGACGGACACCTTGTGTGGTATTTTCTTAACTCGATTTTCGTTTCGCTGCGGGTGGGAGACGAAATATGCCCGGCGTGAGGGGGTCGAATCAGTGGCTGTGGTAACGCGACTTCGACGGTCATCAATTTTGCCCGTAATCGGTCGCGTTTTGTTAGTTTATTCCCAATCACGTCCTCTGGGAACGAGCGACGTGCTTCTAAAAAAACTGTATTCGTAATGCGTAGTAACTCGTCTCGGAAATGGCTGACTCGCCAGCTTTTTGAACTTTAAACGTGTAAGTTAATGAAGTCTCAAGAACGCTTTATTTGAAAGGTATGCCTACAATTCCTATAGCGTTAAAGGCCTAGGTTTTCTTCTGCCTGTCACCCTTTAAATTTACTTTCCTTCCAAACAAATACCCTGGTGGTAGGCCAATGTGTTCCGCTGTTGGCCTACCACCAGGGTATTTGTTTAAAAGGAAAGCAAATTTAAAGGGTGACAGGCAGATGAAAACCTAGGCCTTTAAAGAAAATACGCCACTTTAGGATTTCTTGTGGCGACATCTACGGCCATTATTCGGAAGCAGATGCTATTTTACGTTTTGTTGAAACGGCAGAAAAGGGGATTGCAAACTAAGTATTTCTCTTTTCTGATAGTAGACGGCGCGTCAGTCATTGCACTTGCTCGTACGGTATTACTGAAGTGGTATATTCATATTTCCCGTGTAATGTTGTGTCGTCATTATTACGTATAAAAAAACCAACTCTTGGGTTACAAATTAGTTGCGGCAACTAAATTCGAATACCACAATAGCGCGTACATGGCCTAGAAACCTTATTTAAAAATAATTTTTGATGCAAATACCATCGTAGGTAGAAGAGATCAAGATTTAACTGAAAACATCGTTTTCATTCAAATCGAACCTAATTTCAGAAATGGAAATGTCAAATATTTACATATGATCAAGTTCTATGCTCACGATCAATGTATTAATATTGGGATATCGAGGGTGTGTAATTTCCTATCGTATTATGTATCTTTTACCATTTAAACCCTACGGTTGAAGATGTACACTACAGCGGCGGCTACACGGTACGTGATTTTAATACACACAATTAACTTGGTGATTGGGTGCAAAAAACTATTATATTTCCAAAAAAAAGGACCCGTATTTCATATTTTAAAAGGACTTATTTAACATAACTTGGTCTCCCCATGAAGCCGTCAGAAAGTCAGTTTCTTCTTTCGTTTATAATGTGGTTTATTTTTCAATTTACCTGTCAGGCTCTTGGCAATTCTATAAAATACATAACCTAGGTGCACTAAAAAACTGATTTCCACCACCGAACCTGTTAGCATACGCTATAGAACGACGACCTACGCTAACCATTTAAAAAAATAATGAGCACAGCTGTCTTTAGGGTACCACAACGTATCTGCTTTACTTTTCCACCGAAATGATCTATATGGTAGCTAGGAGCAGGGAGCAACAAACAGAACACCCCACACAAGGAGAACGCAACCCGTCAAAAGTCGTGGATTTTCTCGCGTACATTTTTCATTGGCTAGACGCTTTAGCGCCTGCTGCCGTCGAAAGGGGAAAATTCGGAAATTGTCAGCGTAAAGGCTCGTGACGCTCGTCCAATGAAATTCGTAGACAACCCTTCGTTAGCGTGTTTAAAGGCTAGCTGCGTTCTCCTTGTGTTTGTCGCTAGAAAATGGCAGTGACAAGTCCGTGATTCTCCTTCTAGTGCCGGGAAAATAGCAATTGGAAATCGGTAGTCAAAACTTTGGCGCTAAACTGGCACTTGTTTAAAAGTTTGTAAAAGAATCAAGACGCGCTAAAAAATCTTCGCGGGGAAACATGATCCGGGAACAGCGCTCTGCCTTGTTTCAAGGGGCGCGCGTGTCAAGCAGCTCGTTAAATACGGAAACACCACCCCCGAAAGGAGAAACCCAACCTCCGGGATCTCCCGCTTCCCGCCTTCGCTTTCCTCTTTCGACTTTGGAATAATATTTACCCGACGCTTACGTGCCGCGGAATAAAGAAGCCCTATTCAGACGGATCATCTACACCCCGTTGAATTCGCGCGCCCGAATAGCCGAGATATCTGCCCGGCTGCCACGCGTGACGCGTTCCAATGTAAACGAGACCCAACAATGTCTCTTCTCCTCGCGGCTCTGATAGACCGATTTGTTTTCTTGTTGAGAGAAAAGTAGCTGACTCTGCCTGCCGAAAGAGTGTTTCAACTTTCTACACCGAGTCACCGAGGTATCTTTTACACTTCTTTTCGACAATCGAACCCCATTCGATATAGAACGAT
Source organism: Leiobunum rupestre (assembly GCF_980474605.1). NCBI lineage: Eukaryota > Metazoa > Arthropoda > Arachnida > Opiliones > Sclerosomatidae > Leiobunum > Leiobunum rupestre. The sequence goes on from NC_143387.1 coordinate 25,148,886, forward strand.
GAAGTACACAACTCGAAACGTACAGATGTGAACGTCTCACTACGCCTTTGATTTAATCTCAATAAGCCTGTGATGGGTATATATCTGCTCATTTAAGGTTTGGCATGCTTCTGTTAGTTTGCATCTATGTTCGTAATAATTTTGAACCGCTCAATAGATGCTTAAAGGGGAACGGTCAAGCTTTAACCAGTTAGATAGTCTTATAGCCCGTTAAAAACTAAAATTTATGGCGAAAACCGCATCAAAAAATATTAAGCGGTTAATTTTTAATAAAATAAAGAAATTTCGGGAAATTGAAAAGCGAGCGTCCGCTGCGACACCTAGTGAGAAATCGGTGAGACACTCCTTGCTTGAAAAACAATATAAAAGCGCGCGCTGCTGAAGACGCCAAAGATTTGTTTTGCACGCGCAGCGCGTTCCACTGCAAGACCTAAGCCTAAATTTCGCGATTTCAAACGTTAGGATAGTTCGCAAATCGCTCACTAAGGTCGTGCTGGCGCTAGCGATACACCTTAAGATGGCGGCGAAAATTCAAACCCAAATACTTGGCGTTATTTTGCGTTTCAACTTTGTGGGCCAAGACAAAATAAGGTACGTGTAAGTACCTTTTGATAGGCAGATTTAGCGATATTTGGCAGTTCCCCTTTAAATAAAAACTATTCAACAATTTTCCTAGAAGTAGTAATACAGAGAGCCAGGACATACTTGTAAAAGCTTAAGGATGATAAAATTGGCGAATAAGTAGATTAGTCCATTATGAAAAGGGATGATAAAGCTAAACCCTAAACGAATTTGAAGAAATTTAAAAACTTACTAATAGCTCGTACCGATAGGTCTTCGAGCAAACGAAAAGACGCGAAACTCGGACCAAATAGATCTTCGAGTAAAAAATTAAATTAAATAAAAAGCCAGAAATTCCAACGGTAGACCGGTTTCGTCTTATTTGGGACTCGTCAGTACCGTGCGGGAAATCTGGCTGGCGACTATAACACCGAATAGAGAAACTAAGCCTAAATATTAAAAATTTCAAAACGAGTTGCATAGCAACGGAAAGCCGAATAGGGGGAGAGTGGTGGAGATTAGTATATACGCAATGTTAAGTTAAAAGGAACCCCCACCTATGGACTGCATTGTAAAGGATGATAAAATCGGCGAATAAGTAGATATTCGCCAATTTTATCATCCTTTACAATGCACTCATTAAGTGGTTCCTTTTAACTTAACATTGTAAAAGCTTAGTATTTCAATACAGAGGAGCTCATTCAATTTCGCACGCGCCCCCTGAAAGAAAAAACTAACATTTAAGCACGTGACTATTTTATTCAGTGACTCGCGCGCATGCGCGTAGGGGGGGGGGTAAATAAAAACAGAGCGGCATTTATCAAAGCGCATATTCCTCTCGTTCAAAAAAAATCTCAGGTTACCCGGGGTTGTGGTTTGTTATCATTGTAATGATAACGAATTTATGTCGGTCATAACAATACGACGCCCATTGTAGTCACGTGATTATTTGTGAAACAGGAATGTGGGGTGTTTTTCCTCGTGATCGGTGACGTTCAATAATGTCATGGTGGCTGTTTTAAGAAGGGGCTTGGGTACGACCATAAGTAACATAATAACAATACGTATGACAATTAACGAGATTTACAACCAAACTGATTTTCATAGCTGTTGCGTAATCAAGATGTTTTCTCAGCACAGAGCCCTCTAGTGTCTAAAATACGCGAGACTTCCGCTAAGCCGAAATATCTGGTTTCCGATAGATAGGCTAAAATGATAAAAATTAAAAATGTTTTTCTCGGCGCAACGAGCTCATGTTTTTTTTATCACGCGTGATTCACACGCGGGCTTCTAAACAAAACCAAAGCCCCTGGCGACTCCAGAACGTGCTCTCCGATATTAGACTTAAATTTTAATCAAAAAGTAGTCATCCAAAACTGTAAGTCGCCAGTCCAAGTCACAACTTGAAGAGAGTATCAGTGTCGAAAAAAAGTTCGGTTAGAAAATTAGCATTAAAGCAATAGGAAGTGTCATACTTATTGTTATTATGTTACTTATGCTACGACGTATGACTCCAACGCTACGAACAACCACCAAATTATAAATTAAACATAGCTCATTTCATGAACCAGCATGTTTTGTAAAACTCATTTTTCGAAAAAATTCTGCTCTGCCAATGTTAATTTTCCACCTTATATCAATCCAGGGGCGGATAAACCCTTTCAGCACGTCTAGGCACAGAAAAATTTGGCGCCCTTTGGCATTGTCTAAAGGGGTGGTCAGCTATGTAGGGGCGTATCAGTTTTTAATAAATTAATAAATAAATAAATATATTAGTTTCGCCAAAAGTTGTTGGTCTTTTTTTACCTTTTCGGCGTTGTTTTAAGTAGGGTCAAGTTAAGTACTTTATCAGAGTGGGGCTTTATCAGAGTTTTGGCGCCCCTAGATAAATGCCGGCCTAGGCACGTGTCTACTCTGCCTAATGGTTAAATCTCCCCTGTATCAGACATCTTTGGATTGCTGTAATAGGGTATTTATTTCAGCCTCAATTAAACTAATATTGTTTAAGAATATAATTTATTTTACCGCCCACGTAAGTAAAGTTTAGCGAAGAGATGAAAGTAATTGGGCTCTTCAAAATGAACAAGATAACATTTAGTTAGGCTACTGGCAAAGCTGAATTTTTAAGGTAAGTGTAATGGTGTATTGGTCGTGATTATATCTCGCGTGTAATAGTATACAGTAAATATGATAACAAAAAACATTTTTAATATAATCAAGATTTTGGTGATTTGAGAAAACCGTTTTATTTGGAAGGTACTAATTAGAACAGTCAATGGGAGAATTCGCGCGTCACTGACTGTGCCAGGAAACTCTCTCTTGGCAGCTCGCGATAAGACCGCGTCGGTATAGTTGTTATTTTTAACCCTTCATCCTAAAAGAGCGGGGAGGCAACTTCTCTTTGGGCGGTCATCTCGCGATATCTGGACATTCGTCAAGCTTCCCCTAAAAATAAGAAGAGGGGACAAGGCGAGTTGTTGGGGCCACTGCGGGATATCTCTCCTCCGCGTTCGCTCTTGTCCCCCGCTGACGGTCCCTTCCGAGCTCGTATCTCGAATAGATCCCGCGTTGTGTCCCTTTTTCTCGAAATAGCTCATCCTTCTCGGAGAACCCCGTCTCAATAACCGAGTTACGCTCCGAGCCGAACCGCGTTGCCATCTTACCCTGTTCCCGGTTCTAACTGAGGCACGCTGGCGCGGAGGAGCGCCGAAGACTGCCGGAGTGAATAATGAAGGAGGACGAGAGACCACCATTTCTTACCTACTGCCATCCGGGGCTGATGTATATTATTTCAGATTGAAGCGGGGTAAATACGCGAGTCAGGGGTCCCTCGAGCGGGCGAACGGTAGGGGTCCCCGGGACGGTCCTTACTTACGATCCATCACTGACTGGAAAGACAAGACGTTGTGTGTCTAACCTCGTAGATTCCTTTTCCAGCCCTCAACGGTACCCCTTCCTATATCGCTTCTTATTTCGTTGCCTCCGTTCCATTGTCGAAGATACGTTCAAAAATATACTATCATTCGAGTAGTTTCGAAATAGTTTTAGAGAACGCTCACTGTACCCTCGGCGTAGCTTTAACTACGCTGGCCCTTATCTGATCCCGTTTGAAGTGGTTCCTCCTTCTTCTTAATTTATTGGGCCGGTTCACCTTCGCTCGGGAAACCTCACTTCCTATTTTTAAGTCGAGCTTTCCTTTGTGTTCCCTCCTCACTCCCCGTTTAATTCGCCACGGATGTCGAACGATTGTTGCCCCTACAAACGATTCGGAAAGGGGTCGCGCGAGGTCAAATAATCCCGCAAAAATAGAAAAAGGTTAACCCGTATGCCTTCCATTTTCACCTTTCAAGATCAGGTGTGGTCATCTATTTAGATTTAATAGATAGTTCGGACCATCCCTTTTTCCCTCGAGAATATTTTTCCTATTCGAGAAGAAGAGCTTACTTTGTCCGATGGAGTACTCCGCCTGCTTTGGCTCGGCACAATGGACCCATTTTAGTACGGCCGTTGTCAAGATAATGCCAATGACGCGCCGGTCAATCTTGACCCTGAATGGTTCGAATGACCCTTTCATGGTTTACATTACGAGCATCCGCTTCTACGCTCTTCGAAACATCACACCTGCAATACAAAAAAATAAACTTATTTGCCATTGATTTTTTTTCTCCAAAACATTCATTTCCGCAGCTGTCTACGTACAGTCATGATGAAATAAATGTACAAACTCTAACATAAATTCAAGTGTTTTTTCAAATGTTTTGTATTAAAGTACGCGTTTAAAATATATTGACTTTTTGAACATAGCCTTTTTCAATTTTACACAAAATAGAATTATAAATTTTCATTGTATAGCAGAATAAATAAATGTAATTAATAATAATAACTTATTAATATTTTTAAGGAACAAAACTGACAAAAGAACACAATTGACCGTAGCAAGCGTTTAAAAAATTTAATTCGCATTCTTTAACGGCTTTTTTAAGAAGTTAAGATCCAAATTATATTAATCCATTTAAGATAAAATCAGTTCATTCTATGTAATATCGCCTTCTCTACAAAGACGGTAAGTGGAGGTTTAAAAAAACGTGTTCAAAGGCAACACTTTGGATGGACATCTTCTTTGAAATCATAAGAAGGCCTTAAAATACACCGAGTAAGCTAATACGCACATTTTTTTCTTGGTTCGTGTAAAACGAAATTGTCGTCAAGTTTTTAACGAGCCGTATTCGATTTCAACGCCATTTGTTCCGCCCCCCCCCCCCTCCTAACGCGGCTTATGAAATTTGAATAAGGCATCTCGCGGAGATAAATTTAGCTTCGTCAATGATAATTTTCGCTTATTATCCTACTCTCGGTGGGACCTCAGCTCGTAACAACCGCCAGATTTTTACGCTCTTCATAAATACTCCAAAATTTATGGCTCCGTGGAACCGAATCAGCTTTATTTTTTTTCCCACTCTCTTTTGGGTGAATTGTAGAAGCGAACTCCTCTCTGGCGCACTCAAAAACTGTCGGTCTGCTCGTCAGACCATGAAAGTGAAATAATAATAAATCGTTTATGAACATTAGCCTTTGGTAAATAAGAAAATATTCGAGTATTTTTAATATAAAAATAAATGATGAGGCCACAAATTCAGCGAGAGAATATCCGGTTTCTCAGATCCTATCGAGTGGCACTTGTGGGAGGGAACTCTTCCTTTTAATTGAATCATTTATCTACGTTACTGATCGTTGGCTATTAAGTCGTCACCACCAGCCTGGATAGCGAAAAATATTTTATTGCTCTGAATTCAATAGATTTGATTACCACATCGGTAAAGCGTTTTGATTTGCGTAATTGATAGTAGTTGAAAGGGCACCACCGTAAAATCTTAGGGAAACTCCAGTAGCTCCGCCTCTTTTATACCACGTGATAGCGGGACCGGTTAATCAATCATCATCTATAGTATATTTCCGGAGCTCGCGCATCAAATCATTAAAATTGAAACGCCGGTGGGGCCCTTTAATATATATGGAAGAAGTTTGCAGCTTCCGAAAACATTTGGTTAGGTGTTTAGTTTTCGCCATATGATGGTTTCAAACGTTTAATGGGCTTTCCTTGAAATTAGAGAGATTAAGCCATTTAAGAAATCTGAAAACTTCTACACGTTTTTTGGCAGGTGTTAGTTTCTCAACCATTTTACATATTTCTAAGATAAGATAAAATCAGTTCATTCCATAGAAAATTGAAGAGGAAAGGGAAATCTGGGCTTAATTTTTCTGCTATTTTACCCAATTTTAAGATAAAATCAGATCAGTCAATTTAAAATAAAGATTTCTAGGCCAATTTATTTTCCTTTACTCGCTATAACATAATCAGAATGAACCTTTATTGTTTTACAATGTTTCAAATTAATGTCTTTCTCCGCGAAATAATCAATCGAAAACCCATAAAATTCGAATCTTCCTCAACAGTTTCCTCGTAATTATTATTAAACCTAATCAGATAACGTGATATAAATTGTGGATAACGCGTGTCGCATCCGTTCATTTTTATTCGAGAGGCGATCTCAATCAGTTTTTCCCACTTATCGCGATCAAATTAATCCCTAGATCAAGATAATTTCCCCCCGCGAACCGTTGATTAGAAGTGGCAGAGGGGAATATTTCCTTCCCAAAACGCGTTATTCGAGAGTCGAATTCACCGGCAGTGTTCGGATGTTTCCGCCGTTTGGCGCTGGTGCCAAGAAACGGGTATGGAACGGTAGCGAAGAGCTCGTAAATCTGTCAGAGTGATTTTAATCTGGCGTTTGCCAGTTTGTCTCGTAATCAGCGCACGCTATCTCCATCCGTCTCTCCTCGTTTCTTTCTTTTATCGCGCCAATACCGCGAAATATATATCAAAGACCCTTCAGTTCTGTTTGCGTTAGGCCTTTCTCTTCGCGAGCCCCTAGAGTCTAAAGAAAACACCAAATTCCGAGAGAATTTGTATCGCGGAATGCGACCCTTCGCTGAATCGCGAGTGTAACCTCACTCTCGACCCCAGAACTCGAGTCGAAGCTATAGTCTTTCGGGGTATACGACAATTTACTTCTCTCGATGCAAATGAAGAAAAACAGAAAGCCAGTAAAGCTTATAAAGAGTCTGAAAGAAATCGATTTATAGCTTCGAGAATCCGTTTCGCAGGACCCTTAAAAATTCAAACCGTAATCGTAGATTAACTTTGACGGGCCGACTGGGAAAGCGTTGACCTTTTTCGCGACTGTCGGCTGACATTACGGCTAGACCCGACCGAAATAAGGCTCGTTATGGTAATGGCGGCTGCCTCCTCGTTGGGGCATCGACTGCGCGTCGAACGGAACGTGGACCTTCTCTTAAGGGAAGCTTGCTATGGGGGGCGCGACACCGTCGACATGCTCGTAAATTGGAACCAGCGAAGATGGCCCTCTTTCGTTGTGGTTTTAGCAAAGAGTTCCTCGAGTGGGAGATTTCTACAATATCTTGACTTCTCTACGAGATAACCCGCGGTTCATCGGGTCTTATCTTTCGAAATGGGACTGAGCTAGAAATATAATTCCCGTTTTAAAACCGGACATTTTATTCATTCTCGTTCGCTTCTATTTCTTTTTTAGAAGATCGAGGTCCTGTTTTACGATTTCATTTTTTGCTCGAACGTTCTCGCGCTGTCTGTTAGTCAGTCTGAACTTCGAGCCGCGCCAGGATGGAGAAAGAAAGGAGAGAAGGGTCAAGTGTCGACCCCTGGTTGGAGGGAATCGTGGTTGGTGTATTTATATTGCCTTAATGAGATTATCCCCGCAACCCTTTTAAGTTCCAATTCGCGGGTGTCGAATGTTTACGACCTTCGCCCGAATCTGGCTTTTTCTTTCCCAAATCAGACGATATTCAGAATAAAATAGTTTCTTAAAATGTCCGTTACTGATAAAATATTGATCTTGGGTTACTTAGTTGGATTTACCCCAAAATAAGCGTCCGGGATACAGGGTGTGGCCCAAACTTTAGTGTCGAGATTAAGAAAACGTTATATTTTTATCTCGCATTCCATTTTGTTGAATACGTTGATGATAATTATAATTTATAGAACCCGCTCAAAAGGGGGAGTTATTCTCGAACTTTTCAATTCGTTAGCTCGTTAAACTAGCTGTGGCTTTGGAACATTTAATGAGAAAATTATTTAAATTTCGAGACAGCGTCGTTTGAATACGCAATTTTTATGACAATTAAGTTATTAAACTAAAATACATTTATTTTCCCTAAAACGCTCGATGAAGTGTAAATAATCTTCAACAAGCGCGTTTTAAACAATGCCTTATTTTATAGAGGCCTCTTCATCGTTAAAATTTAAATTTACAGTCACGCGTAAAGATTTTGTTTACGTTATTACTAATGATTTTTATTTTTTGCTAGGTTTCGCAAATTATAGCAGCCTTGAAATATGTTGTATATAATCATCAATTTCATTCTGCATATTGGCAGATAACTTTTAAATAAATTACCAAGCAAAATATTAAAATTTCTCAAAGGCACGAATAATAATAATAATAATAATAATTTTTATGACAATATACGTGATTTCTTTTTCTTTTGAAAATGAAATTATATAATTCAATTTAAAGTTTAAAAAGGTAAATGTTATATAAAGTTGGAAGTGGTCCAAATAATAAGTAATTCTGTTATTTTATAGGTAAAGAATTAAATTTGCCTTAGTTTTAAAATCAGGTATGAAATTACATAAAAAATATTTTAATATTTGAAAATACTAGAACGCAATTATTTTAAAACTGATAAAAATAATGATATTGAAATACATTGGCATCATTTTAAATATGTTTGGTAAAAAATAGGATTTCTATGAACTTTCAAATAATTTCAAAAAAGCAATTACGTTTAAGTCAATTTACGTGGTTTTGTAACTAAGGCAACGGAATATTACTTTATCAATTTTCTTTTATACTAATTTGATTTATAGAAAATTGAACCAATAAATGTTGATTTTAGTCACATGGTTGAATAAATTATATCTTAGTCACGTGTAATTATAATAAATCATATTTGCAATAATAAGAATAACTACTATAATACTAACATAGTAAATAATCAGAATTTACCTTAGGAGCTATATCACACTCTATTTCTTAAAGTTAGCTAGGTTTTGGACGTAAAATTTAAAATTCTTCCGAGGTAAATATCATATCTATAAGCGTAATGTCTCCACTCCCACTCATAAAACGTGTTTTCCGAAACGTTTGACGTAATGGGCTCTAACCCGAATTTTGCTTAAAGTATTATCTTGATAGGCCAACGGAATACAGATAGAAGTCCCGCGTGTAGTGATATTTCGCGAAAATGGGCCACTCACAAACTTGATTCTAAACATTATAATTACCATATTTAACCCAAATTGACTTGACAAGCCCATCATTCTTAACTCGGGGAGAGAGAGCTAGGATTTGTCTTACAGACCGCGACTTAAAGAAAGGATATAACAGCGTTTAAATTTCAGTTTACTTCGAGCAAACTTTCTAAAGGATGATAAAATTAGCGAATAAGTAGAGCTAAACGCTAAACAAATTTGAAGAAATTTAAAAACTTACTAATAGCTCGTACCGATAGGTCTTAGAGCAAACAAATAGACGCGAAACTCGGACCAAATAGATCTTCGAGTTTCGCGTCTTTTTGTTTGCTCGAAGACCTATCGGTACGAGCTATTAGTAAGTTTTTAAATTTCTTCAAATTTGTTTAGGGTTTAGCTTTATTATCCCTTTTCATAATGGACTATTCTACTTATTCGCTAATTTTATCATCCTTTACAATACAGTGGTTCCTTTTCACCAAACTTTCTAAGCCTTTAAACCAACCCGTTTCTTCGAGATCTAATTGGTAGGTTTTAGTACCGTCATTCGACGAAATTCCACCATATCTAGGATAAACGGACACCCAACACCAGCCACGGACTTCGAATGGCAATTACCTCCCTCCGAATCCGCGAACCCACCTCGTCCCCATAAAACGGAAGGCTCGACTTACATTCACAAACAGAATCGTTCCATCTTCCTGCAAACTGCGATTCGGCGAGGGTAATACCGGGTAAAAATACGATCGGAGAGACTAAACAAACTGAACTATTAACGGGCTATCGCGTTGGTAAAGAGAGACCATCCACATGTTGCTTCCTTCTCCTCCCGGTGCGCGTCAAAAACGGAAATTTGATCCGTTCCTCGAAAGTCTTCGATAAGTTTGTTTTCCGCGTCCCGTCGTCTTTTTGCGGCGAAACACGCGCGATTTGCGAAGCTGTCGGGCGTGTGGGAAGCTCGCGTCCGTTTCTGCCGACTCTCAGCGCGAGTCTGACACGCTGGGGAACTTTGAAAACTTTCTGGACCTCTCTCGTTTCCCCTCCGCCAGTCGATCCTGGTAAGCTTCCCAGTCTGCGGCTCGAGTTGGGGCGAACGAAAATCAGTTACCTCTCTTCGTTTTAGCCAACTCCGCCTCCTCCTTCCTCTGGTCTTATTATTCTTTTTATGAAGTCCATTCTGCCCTCGCTCATTTTTCAAAATATATACATTCTATCCCCCCCTGCCCCCCGCCGGCCCGCCTTACTACGGGTCTTCGGTCCCCCCTGTTTTTTCCTCATCGCTCGGAGGAAATAGGCTCCGATCCTCTCGTTACCATGCCAACCCCATCTTCTCGCCCCCCTCCATCGGCGCGTACGACCCGGGTAGTTTCGGGGCTCGTTAGGCAGCCGTCAATTTCGAATTGAAGAGATCTGTCCCCTCCCTTTCCCCGGGACTGTTGGTTTTTCTCTTCGCTTTATTTATTATCTCCTCCCGTTTAAAATATCTCCGAGACAGAGCCCCTCTTCCTTGATTGTCCGCTTTATGTTCCGTTGGAAATCGTTTCTCGTTTTGTACTTTTCTATTGATGTTTTGTTTCCGAAGAAATTGACGACTAGTCTCGATTAGCGTGGAATGACGCGGTACCAGTTTGGTCGGTTGCTCTGACGATATTTCAATGATGCGGGCTGATTGCAGTTTCGAGGTTTCGGGTGGAAATGACGGGTAGAGGTCGGCGTTTGAATAAGAAATTATACGATTGTTTATATTTATCCATAACCGAGAATTATTCAGAAATATTCGAAAAAAAATGATTAATTTTGCATGTTAAATCGTTGTTTAATCGTATAATTTATTCGTATAAAACAAATAACACTAATTTTAATGATTAATTGAAATTTTTGCGGTTAATTTATTTGTTCCGCCGACCTCTAATGACGGGGAAATATATTTTTAAATTTACATCTCTACCTTTTCGTAATTTTTAAGAAAAGTATATTTATATTTTTATTTTAAAAAATCTTGGTTGTCTGTTTTTCGCGTGATTATTTGCACTTTGAAGTCCAGAATAAAGTTTCAACGAAAACGTCAGAATATGTAGAGAGTACAATCACTTAAAAGTTTCAGTTTCTTACTTTTTTACCGTCAAATAAAGCTAATATTGTAATAAATATTTATTGTAGTGTTGTAAGTCGGAAAATGACCGAGGCCTTTTTTCCGGAAATTATTTCGTATTTTTCCGGAAAAAAATAAAAAAAGTTTTCATTCCATTATTAGTCTAATATATTGTTGCAAATTGAAATTAAGCGGCTTTTTCACCTAATTTTTTCCAATCTAAAAGTAAAACTAAACCTCTAGACTAATTTAAACTGATTAACAATGTAGCACTATTAATGTTTTGTAGTATGTTTACTGATGTTAGACATTTCATATCGATAAAAAGTTAATAACATTAAAAACTCTTAAAAAGTAATTTATGTTTCAAATTTGTATTTTTCCGATTTGCGGAAATTTTTCCGCATTTTATTTTACCGGAAAATTAACAAAACTAATTTATTGCAAAAATAAACAGATATGCTTCAAAGCATTATGATGTAGTCATAGCAAGAACATATTTAAGTTTTGGTAAGAACAAGCTAGCTACCGTAGCTTTGAGGCCTGCCCTGTTTTATTTTGTTATTTTTAATTTTACTTATTGAACGAAATCTACAGAGTCGTGGTGAGAACTATCTAACTAGAACCAATAGAACCATAAGTAGCATATTACTTATAAAAAAATATTGTCGAACTGATTTTCAGAGTTATCGCACAAAAAAGGATTGGTAAGGAAATTAGCGTTGAGCACTATGTCCAACTTATTTTTATTAAATTACTTGTGGTATAACTATTTTTTTCATTATTTTCCATTAAACCAGTAATATATTTTCCGTTTCACTTGTTCGTAGTGAAAATTGAAAGAGTTACGACTTAATGATAAAATATAAGAGTAGTTTTAAATCCCTAAAGTAGCTGTTAATTTTCACAACTTTCTAAGCAACTAATCATTAAATGACTGCACCTTGTCTTTATAAATAAATTATTTGTTCTGTGTTCTACGTCCGGGAAGCCTCTATTGTTACTTACCTTAATAACTAAAATCCATTGGTTAGTATTGTTCAAATCGTTTCTATCTTCGTGTATCCTGCTTCACCAAATAATAGCATATATAGATTAAATTGCTTTGTTCTAACTGCTATTATTTCTCTTGGTTTTCCTCCTTAACTTTAATTCTGTATAATTCGAATGTATTTGAAAAATTATAGACTGAAATATGATTTATGAAATTTTGAAACAGACATTGTATTGAAATCTGGGAGGGTACAATTTACCCTCTATTCCACCGCCATTGTACCTTAATAGGCGTTTTTTCATTCGATTACCTGTGAGCAACCTATCGCCAAAATTACCATTAGTAATAAATTAAACATTTCCGCAATAATAACGACATTAAAATAAGGCGAATTTCACGCCAACGAAATACTGCCTAGCGCGTGATGCAGAAAAGTATTTTTTAATTAAGCAATTTCTAAAATTACTATTTAATAATAAAATTAATACACTTATTTGAAATTAAAGTAATTAAATACTAATTTAAACACTCGTAATCAACCGAATCGCCTGTTTATTTAGAATTCTATAGCTGAAATTGCTAAGCACTCTTCGGTTTGGTATTCACGAGGTCTTGTTTTAAAATTCCTGCGAACCGAATTTTTGAATGAATTCCAGTGTTGAAGAATGCGTGGTTTTATGGGGAACTTCTGCACACTGCTTTAAAAAAAAACAGGCAGGCACTATGGAAGCGACGACAGTCAAGTTTCATTACGTTAAGTCAAAATAAATGAACCGAAGTTATCAGACTGCTATACTCCCCATGTTGGAGGCGTTTTATTTATGAAGTTACATTTTGACCTCAAATTTGAAATTTTGCGCGCTCCTAGGCCGAAAAAAAAACTTTTTTGTTTTTATGAAACCATTTTTTATACATAAAAATAGCTATACCCACAATTCCCAAGTGCAATTTATCGCGTCAAAAGACGGGGATGGAAATTAGATTTTATTTGACTCGACTTTCTCATCATTTTCATGAGGAAATTGCCCTCCTATTCTGAGCGCTATTTCGATAACTTCGGTTCATTTACTTCTGGTTTAGTGCTAAACCTCTCTCTATCTCTCTATCTGTATTGACTCTTTAAATAAATTAGTTAAAAAATTCAACATCCATAAATATTCGCTTAAATGATATTGAAAAAATTATTTTTGAGCTTTGAAATGCCGAACGTTTATGTACTTGGAGTGGACGCTTTGGGAGTCTATAGGTCTAGTTAATAAAATTTTTAAATTACGAGCTAAAAATGCAAAGTACCTTTCATCAGAGCGCTTAATTGGGCGACCGAGAGAAATGTACCTGTCGAAGGAAATTAGCGATTCCCTTTTCGTCCTCTCAATTATAGCCGCGAGCGGGGCACCGACATCTTTAAAAAGCAATTAAGTCGAGACGCCCCCCGTTGGTCTCCATTCAGCGAGTTCGACGCCAGGGAGGGGGACGATTCCCGGGAAGGGGCGACGCAAAACCCACATTCGCCGCCTCATGCCCCCGATGACGACTGAAATGAAACTGGCGAGGACAATTCTAATTGGTGTCTTCGTTCCCCGGGACTGACTCCGCTAGAGGAATGCCTAATTATAGGGCACAGATTTTTAGCTCGCATGGTGGCTGTTTGCTTATGTTCGAAGCCTGCTATTAAAAATCAGTCGCTTCGTCCAATATTTGCTTTTATTACATCACTTTTGTACGAATATCCGTTGTCGGTTTTCCTTCCAACTCACAATTAAACTTCGTAATTGGTGTTTCTATAGGTAGTCGAAAAGCGTACGGGTTGAAGGGCCTCCTAATAAGCCAATTAACAACCGAATGGGTATTCATAATGACATTTTACATTTTTTACATATTACGATAGAAGCTCATCTTGCTCAAAATAAAGAAAACATTTTGAGAGTTTACGTTTTGTGAAATATATCTGAAATATATCTTAGCGAGTATTGAAATCAAATAAACTTCTTTAATAAATGATTATGATTATCAAATAATTATTATGACTAAAATAGAATTCCATAATATGAGTGGAAAATTTAAAAAGTGCGGTCATTTGTAGAATTCGATTTATTTTGCAAAATGGAATAGTCTGCCAAACCTTACTAATTTTAAAATAAAAGTAAATTAACTTCGATAACAACCGAAAAATAGATAAAAAATCCTTTATTTACTCGCGAATAAAAATTCTTTTGGTTGAAATTTGCAATTAATCAAAGCTAAGAAAAAATGATTTCCGAACAGTGATGGTTATTTTTGAGCGGTTTTTGAGCGCTAATGTAAAAAAGCCATTTAAAAGAAACGTTTCTTTTAAATGGCTTTTTTACATTAGCGCTCAAAAACTGCTCAAAAATAACCATCACTGTTTCCGAAGTTGTAGACTATCAAATGTTCAAATCTAAGGTGGATCAATAAATTTAACATTTTCACCAGCAGATATAACAGAAACTAGGGGTGATTGGCGCTAGTAACGTTAAAACAAGAGTTAGTGCTTGTAAATTTATTTACTGTTCCCTAAATGCGAATTGTTAATATTGCTCAAACATAGAGATCGGCGGAACAAATAAATTAACCGGCAAAATTTAGATTAATCATAAAAATTTTGGTTAAATGTTTATTTATGAACATTTTATACGAATAAACAACGATTTAACATAGTGGGTTTTTTCTGATATTTTTTGGATAATTTTCGGTTATGAATAAAAATAAATAATTGGATAATATCTTATTCAAACGCCGATCTCTACTCAAACAAAGTCTTTAAAAAAGATCCTTAACGTTTATTTAAAAAATAAATGACTTTTGTAACTATCTAAAAACTCGACCTTTAACAAATTAAACAATCAGCATAAATTTCCAATATTGGTGGTTGAGAGGCGAACCTAACGAGGGCTGAAACGTTGCCCCTATGTACGGCCCACCCCTCGATATTATACCGATCCGCCTAACATTCCTCCGAAATATATATTAAATAAACGCGGGCCAACGTAATAATTTATAGCATCGGCAATTCCTTTTTACTCTACCTACCTATACGGTACATAATACATTTACGTAATACGTAATAGCGCCCCGAGTAAATTAAATTCGCCTTTCTAAAGGTTACGTCAGGTATTACGAGCTAGGGGGTGGAAGAGAATCCCGTCCCCTTCAGAGGGGTATTGAGGGGGGGAGAGGCACCGATAGACGAGAAAATTTCGTGACGGGCTCCAATCATGACCCTGTTGAGTTATTTGAACAAACAATCATATGAGAAAGAGTCGCGTCGCCTCCTCCATTTTTCGATCATGAGCACTCGCGATGCGGAGACTGGAAAACGAAAGAAAATGTCCAATGCTTACC
This sequence comes from Leiobunum rupestre, assembly GCF_980474605.1. Classification (NCBI taxonomy): domain Eukaryota; kingdom Metazoa; phylum Arthropoda; class Arachnida; order Opiliones; family Sclerosomatidae; genus Leiobunum; species Leiobunum rupestre. The sequence goes on from NC_143387.1 coordinate 25,164,246, forward strand.
CCTCTGGGGGGGGGGGGGGGCCTGCGGGCTCAATGAAATTCGAAAAATTGTTCACGAGCCTATATAAAACACAAACGGGAGGATTCCCCTAACTCGGTTAACGCTGTCAAGATTTATACGTACTTGTTGGGGGTCCTACGGGACGAAATCTTCAAGATAAAACTGAGAGAAGAAAGGGTCTCTAGCTGCTGGGAAAACCGGTTTGCGCGGATCGTGTCTCCCAGCTAACGAGCTCAAAGATAGAAGCATACACCCAGAAGTTGCGACGAGTAATTCGCGTTTGAGACAAAGTTGAAGGCCCCAATTTGGTTCCCCACCCCTCCCAAACGGCCATTACTTTTATTATTAATATAATTTGAGGAGAAAGGGGTTAATCTCGCTGGTCCCTCCCCCCGACTTCTTCTTTCTCGGCGTCCCACACGATCTCGCTTTTATTCATTCTCGATAAACGCATTAAGTCCGTGCAGTTTGATCAAATTTCACGCGGAGTGTTTTTCCGATTGTAACGCGGAATGACAGGGGCGTCGCGATTCTCACGAGGGAAAACCCCAGCGTTGCCAATTATCAGTTACTCTTTGAATGAGAGGAACAAAACATGTGGCGACTAAACTATAGCCGATCACGTTTAAAGGGCACAGAATCGTTTGAATGTTGAAGGTGGAGCTACATAATCACGTGATTTGAGAAGGGGTACCTTAGTCACGTGATGGAAGGCGAGGAGCTAACTCAAATAAAAAAAATTATTATGAAATTGGGAAAATAAAATTATTTATTTTGTACGAAATAAAATATTTTAGATAAATAATGAATAACTAGCTAAGCTAATACTGAACTAGTGACTTTTGAAGTCAATTACTGGTGGCCGGGTTAAATTGTGTAGGGGTGGTGGCAATCCCTTCATGCCACGCGAGCCAACAGCTCCCTACTCTTACTATTACGGTTAACCTCAGCATGTTTATGTGAAAAAAAAGGAATCCGAAGAGCTGGTGGGAAAATCCCTTTAACCAGTAGGGAGATACTTAAAAACTCAACGCGAATGGAACGGTTGCTTATCTACACATACTTGGTTTACTTTTTTGTACAGAATTACAACAAAAACTACACAGCAAAGAAAGATATATCAATTGACGTATTTCTAAAATGGTAAACGTTTTGGATAAATCTAGCGTAAGTTATTCCGTAATGTATTTCATTTTGATCATTAATAATAAATGAAACTAAATTAATATTTCTAAAAATTAAAATAAATTATAAACATTTATATTTCGAAGCTGGAAAATAATATTAAAAAATGATATATTCTCCGATGACACTTCATTAATAATCATAATTAGCCTAATGCTTATTATCCTAATTATAAGTTCTAAAATGACTTACTAGGAAAATAAGTATCATTGTAACGAATTAGTGCGACCTCATTTCTGAAGCACCGCGTGATAACTGGATGAAATTAAATGGAAAAATAAATTTCGGCAAATATTATATTCCTGTGCTCGAATCTTGAGTAAAATCGAGGGACTGACAACTGCGTAATCAGTGTACACGCTTCAAGCAAAGAGTACATAATCTTAGTGTAATCAGCGAACTTCTCGTAAACTTACTTATCGTATTCTTCGAGTTATCTCTGCCTACTCCGCGTAATCGGTGTACAGACCAACTATCAAATAAACACTTAAAAAACAAATAACTGAAACTAAGCAGTTCAATTCACAAAAATTCCTACTTTTAAAACCATAAGTAAGACCTACTAAATTTTTAATTGTCTATTAATACATTTTACATTTTAATTAATTATGGGTATAGGCAATGCTAGGGGTAGTCACTTATGTAATCAGGTTTACATATCATAGGTAATCACGGGGATTAACTTAAAATAATCACCGGAAATCGCTTAAAAATTGTGAGTAATAACTGGAAATCAAAGAATATTTTTCGAAAATCAGGTGTACAAAATATTTACGAGTGACTACCCCTAGAGGCAATGTCATAATACAACAATTAATTTTCCTCCAAAAAATAAGTATATAGTCTCATAAACGAAATAGGTTAAAGTAAACTATATATTGTTTGCTATGGCTTAATAATATATACAATTAATCTTCTGAGCGAATTGTATCAATATCAAAGCTGCTTTGAAGGGATGTTGATAAGGTTACAAAAACTAAAATGAATTACAAAATATGTAATATATTTTTAAAAAAATTTTAAAACTGTATCAGCTCTTCCTCGTTACAAAATTTGGGTCTGTAAATAGAACGAATAGCCTTCGTTTGTTGGAATATTATACGCGGATTATTATCTTTTTTGGCCCTATTAGCAAACCCTACGCGTCGCTTTGTTTTCTTTATGACATAAAAAGAAAATATATCTTTTCCGATTGTGGAATGAAGAATATATATAAATATATATAAGTATATATCCACACGTCTCTATTTTTCGCCCTCACACATTTCAGCGCTAGTCGTGATTTATCGCGTAAGCTCTAGAAAAAATAAGTTTTTTTCTCGCCATAATATTCGTTTCTATGATTTATGACAATCGCGGATAAAAAAAATTCACTCTGCATGCGCTAGGCTACAGCATTCACTGCCTTCCTATGAGATGCGAACGAGCGGTTTTCCAGATGCGAGGAAGAGAGAGAGAGAGAATGTTTGGAGCGCCAATGTCCCCCTGTTGGTGGAGGTGGTGGCACTGATTAAAAGTCACCCCCCCCTCACCGAAATATTATGGAATTTATTTAACTCGTATCTTCAAAGGGAGGAAGTTCTTTCAGAAACACAGCGGCATTTCCATCAGAAATTGTAAGATATCAGAAGAAACTTTGACCCGAGAATTACATTTCCTTGGAAAACCCGCGAAGGGTTATCTTCGAAGCTGTTTCCTGTGTGGCATCACTTATTATAAAGTTAAATTTCGGAGATTATGGTACTGAAAATTTTAAAATATTGTTTATTTATATTTCAAATATTTTGTAATTTTAGGTTCTTTTAAAAGTTTATCACAAGTTTTTTACGAATATTTAAAAAACACTGATTGAAGCAATGGTCGGTATATTTGCCCTGCTTAAATTAAAATTTTCTCAAAAATCTAACATAATTGGCGCCATTTTTAGTTTGATGCTAATGATTAAACATATCCTATATATTGAATTGTGAATGGCACAATTTTGCTATGAGTCTAACACGGAATGTTTATCGTTAAATGCATTGAAATATGTTTAGAAACATCTTTGTCTAGGCTAATTCTTAGGCAATTTAACATTCTCTTAATAGCAAAAAAAACACACACACACAACAGCTCAGCGACTATTTGAGAGGCAAGTCAGAAAAGTTTATAAGTTGGTCTTAATGACCTTACATTATCGAAACTGTGTTATTGTAAGGCATTCATTGAAAGGGTCTAGTTATTTGGGATGATACAATCCTTTTAACTCCATTTTCGCTTCGAGCCATTTACGCCATTGTTATATATTGTTAATTGTTCCGCTTCAAAGGGTGCGCGTACTCTGGCCGTTGGTGTAGCTCGGTACTAGTAGACATTTTCGGTAACATTCACGTTGTGAGCCCCTATAGAGAGCCACCTTTCGTCACCACGATCCATAAGGGGTGCAGAGAGAGAGGGCAATTTAACTTCGCTCGAGATACATCCCAGATGGTCTCACCTCCACGGTCTCGTACACACAAACTCACGCAGCGCCTTCCTTACATTTATATATATATATTTCTCTTTTTTTTGCCTCCCTTCTATTTATTCGGCGAATTTCTTTGGGTTTTTGAGCTTCCAATGTGCCGAAAGAGTCGCTTCTTGTGGCCAGATTTTTCTCAGGAGGCCCCGAAACGCCGCCGAAATCTTTAGCCGTATTTGAACCGTCTTACTTTTCGCATTCAGTTTTAAAATAGTTTTGATGCCACCTTTTGCGTTTTCGAGCTTCACCCAGACACGCGACCGGAGTAACGGACCCGCGGAGCTTTTCAGGTAACCCTGACAATGCCCTTATCACGAAGATAAGAGCAATTAGCTCTAGAACAATTTGCAAAGCTCGGGACGCGGTAATTTACGAGACAGAAGTTTCGAATGGTGAACCGAAAGAGTAAATATGTTGATTTTATTTCCCCAAATGAAGGGTTGGTTCCAAAGTTTTCTATAGCACCAAGTTATCCTCATATTTAGTTATATTTTTACATTTTATTTTAACTAATTAGAGATTCTGACAAACTGACGAGGAGACTACCCGAGGTGATAATCACCGATTTGGTTGAAACTAGGTGGGTATGTAGACCTTATGGTAACATGAAATTTCACCAAGGGAAAAATTGCAATGGGCATTAGTTTTGCCATGGCAACCGAAAATGTTTTTGACAACACAGTATGTATATTTTATCATTGAAAATAACATGGGAATCTGAGCACTTCTAAGGGTACCCCCCTATGAAAAATTTAAAAAAAATTTCAAATTTCAAAACTAAGAAAAAATAGATCAAAATTGACAAATGAAATGAATTTTATGATATTTGATGAATTTTGGTCAATTTTATCAAAATATGTAAAAATTGATCAATTGTTATTTTCAATGGGACAATATATACGTACTGTGTTGTCAATAACATTTTCGGTTGCCATGGCAAAACTAATGTCCATTGCAACTTTTCCCTTGGTGAAATTTCATGTTACCATAAGGTCTACATACCCACCTAGTTTCAACAAAATCGGTGATTATCACCTCGGGTAGTCTCCTCGTGAACTCGTAAAGAACTCGGAACAACTTCTCGAGTGATGGGAAAGTCCCCCTAACTCGATAAAGAAGTAATTCCCTCGAATTCTTCGGTATACCCTTTCCATAAAAACTTAATTCTAAGTGTTTGATAACTATTGTCGTGGTTTGTACCCGGTCACTTGAAATAATGACATTTAAGGTCAGTCGATGACATAAGCCTATGGTGCTATTGATTCGTTGGCTATTAACCTAGCCAGTGGCGGATTCGTCAATAGGCGGAGTAGGCTTAAGCCTATGTTCCCGTAGCTAGTCAAACGATATGCTCCCTAATAAGCTCAAGCCTAGTTATTCCACCACTGAGCCTAGCTGATTGATATTTATTAATTTATAATAATAATGAGCTAGGCTAATACCCAACGACTTTTAATGCCGTGAAACAGGTGGTTGGGTTAAAATGCGTATAGTAGAGTGGTCGCAAGCCCTTTATTCCACGCGAGCTAATAGCTCCCTACACTAACTATTACCGTTAACCTCTAAATATTTTATGGAAGGGGAAACTGAAGAACTCGAGGGAAATTCCATTTAAACATTGGGGAGATAATTTGCAAACCCAACGCAGAAATATAGTTCTGAGTTTTCACCCAGTCCCACAAGCTTGGAACGGACACGGCTCCTCTTGCTGCTAGGCGAAAGTGCTAGCCACTCCGCCACCCCACATGTTACTGCAATGTTATTGAACTAACGTTTTTGACATTACCGTTCGTTCGTAGCCTGAAAATAGGCCAGACTTCACCCATTACCATAAGTAACATAATAACAATAAGTATGACAATTAACGAGATTTACAACCAAACTGATTTTCATAGTTATTGCGTAATCAAGAGGTTCTCTCAGTCAGAGCCCTCTAGTGTCTAAAATACGCGAGACTTCCGCTAAGCCAAAATATCTGGTTTCCGATAGATAGGCGGAATATTAGGCTAAAATGATAAAAATTAAAACGTTTTTCTCGGCGCCATGAGTTCATGTTCATCACGCAAGATTCGCACGCGGGCTTCTAAACAAAGCCAAAGCCCCTCGCGACTCCAGAACGTGCTCTCCGATATTAGGCTTAAATTTTTATCAAAACTTAGTCATCCAAAACGGTAAGTCGCGAGTCCAAGTCACAACTTGAAGAGAATATCAGTGCCGAAAAAAGGTTCGGTTAGAAAATTAGCATTAAAGCAATAGGAAGTGTCATACTTATGTTACTTATGCCATTACGTAATTTATTTTAAATGTAATTTTTTGCAAAACGGTAAGCTTTTTCAACGATTTCACTAATATATGTTTTCTACCGTAAAAAAACATCAAAATTGAATATTAGTTTTTGAGATAAAACTCCAACAAATAGAGTTGATTTGGTACAATATTTTAACGTCCCATATGACAGATTTTAATGAAATGGAGTTTTAAACATTTACATCTACATAAACGAAAAACTATATACGCCAATTGTAACATTGAAGGTGATAAATACGGAGCAAAGCGCAAGTTTCAAAATAAGTATGCCTTCAGAAACGAATCGAGTATTCAATTTTAGGTTCCAATTCAATTATTTATTACTATTTCGCCAATTAGTAAGCTTTATTTATTTACATTTATATTAAATAGACCTCTGCTTCAAGTAAAAATTAGCTGGTGAAGGAGATTTGCAAACTTCATAATTGGGTCGTTAATATTTATCATACGTCAACGCGTCTTATAGCCTAATTAATCCGTTTAACCTATGAGCAACAAACGCAAGGAGAAAGCAGCTAGCCTTTAAACACGCTAACGCAGTGTTGTGTACAAATTTCATTGAACGAACCTTTACAAGACAATTTCCGAATTTTCCGCTTCCGACGGCAGCAGGCAATGAAAAATGTACACAAGAAAATGCACGACTTTTGACGGGTTGCGTTCTCCTTGTGTGGGGTGCTGTATTTGTTGCTCCCAGGTTTAACAGTACACGCCATTTAAATTGAATAACTATTACGAAAATCCCATTAGGCTTAACGTATTAAATATAGTGCCAGCTGTGGCAATATTTTAAACTAAATCTGAGTGTGAGATTGAAACCTCTTTTCCACAATTTAGATTTTTTTAATATGCCCTAAATTAAAAGGTTAGCTTTACTAACGAGATATTATTTTGATTGAGCAGACGACTTTTCCAAATTGAACTTCAAACTCAGTTAGTGTAGGAGGCGACACATCTGACCAAACTACGCTCAAAGCCTATAATAGAGACAAATTGAACATAATAATTCTTTTTAGTAGTCCTTAGGTATATTCGCCCCAAAATCAGTGTGCCGCCTTATAATTCAATATAGAAGAGCTCGTTCAATTTCACACGTGCCTCCCGAAATAAAAAAAAATGCGCGCGCACTATCATCTTTATAGCCTTACAAATAAAACTAACATAAACACGTGACAATTTTATTCAGTGACTCGCGCATGCGCGTAGGGGAGGAAAGAAAAAGAGAGCGGGATTTATTGAAACACCGTTTGACGCTCCTGTAAATTTACGTTTCTAGCCGCGCTCCAATTTATTACAAACTGTTTGGATCTATTTTTATGGTACTATCCACCAACCCCATTTTTACCTATCCGAGGGGACTTTGTACCCTAGGAGGGGTTATACAACCACCGTGTCTGTCTGTCTGTGGGTGGGTCTGTCTGTCTGTCAGGCCTGCGAATGCGTTCGCATTTTCGAGGCAAAGGGTAATCACTGCGTACGCAGTTTCTTAGAACCAGGGAAAAGGTTTTTCCAAAAGCGCCTTCTTTTTGTCATTGGGTGTAGTATAATTTTTTAATTGGCCGGGATTCGAACCCGAGCCCTCTTGAACGACAGGTGAGCGTTCTACCGCAGAACCACGGATACAGTTACGCTTCACTGAAAATTAAAAACTCTTCCGAGGAGAGGTATATTTTGGCTTGCCAACTTGTTTCTTATATGATATTTCCTCCCGTAATAAACCGATCTACGGTAAGTTTAAGACAAAATTACGAGAAGAGAATAATTTATCTTTCGAGTGGATTTTTTTCCCGAAATTAAATTTAGCAGGCTTTGAAATAAAGTTTTCGACTGCTCCCGATGCAGTTGGCATCTCGCAACGCGGGGACGAAAGAGATTAGTCTTGCCATCCGCTCTCGTCTCTCTCTCGTGACTTTTGGAATTAGCGTGCGCGGATTCTTTCGCTCTCGGAGCGGAGGATCGGGTTACGGGGACTGAGAAAGCGCTGACATGATTTGCGAGCATTTGAAAAACATCACCGCGAGGTTTTGAGCCGGGTAAGAATATTTCTTTTTTAAATACTAAAATTATATTTATCGTCGACCGCGAACAGCGTCATCATCAGCCTACTTCCTGCGCATCTGCCTTCCTGCCACTACATTACATTCTTTAAATGCACTTTAAAAAAAAATACCCCCCCCCCCCTTTTAATAGTTTTTTTTATTGTAGGGTTACGAGTAATAAATTTCATTTTTATTTTTAAAAGTTTAGCAAACATTGTTTCCGAGAGATGTATCTTTTTTATTAGACTGAGATTTACCGCGTTCTTGAGGAACTTAAGGAATGTTATTTTCATTATTATTCTCTAATCGAAGTGATTAATTGGAACGGAATGACTATTTTTTAATAATTTAAACAATTTTTATATATTTTCTGTAGAGTTGTTAATTTTCCGGAAAAAATAAATACGAAAAAACGAAATGCGGAAATTTCCAACCCTGGACAGTAAATTAAGGGGACAGGTTTTCGATAGCCTTCCACAGTGCATTTTATTTCTCCCCGCGTATCAATCAGCTCGAGAGATTCCGAGAGAGTCTTGCAAGGTCGTTTGTACCACGTGATCTTAAAATTTCAAAATGGCAATCTAACGCGGTTGATATTGTTACGTAATTTTTTGCGCTTTATATTTTAGTAATTTTTAATTTTGGTTTTTTAATTCAATAAAAAATATCAACTGATATTTAGTATATCATATTTAATCTATAAAAACGTGAAAAAATACCTTTTGGCGTAAAAATGTGCTTTGTGTTTATCTCTTAGCGATACTTGTTTTTTTTTTTTCAAACAACTTGGACGACTCCCTTAGTGTGATTGGTTTACGGGGGCTAAAAACCAGGCTTTTTACCGATCCTCTAAAATCTACTATCCATGTTTCAACAAATCGCCAAAATAAAAATTTGAAACATATATAACTTTTTAAGCGTTTTTATTCTAGACTTGTCGAGAAGTCTAGTTTTTCTTTTGGATTTGACAAAATCAGCCAAAAATGCCGCGAAAATTAAATTTGCGAAAAATATTAGGCTAATCATAGAATGAAAACCTTTTTTTATTTTTTTCAGAAAATAGAATTTGGTAATTTTCCGGAAACATTTTCTGACTTACAACTCTATTTTTGTGTAATCGTTTTGAGAAACAACCGATTCAAATACGTAATCAAAGAAAAAATCAAATAAATGATTTAGCCATAAATACTCAGATTTTGTTTTTAAAATAAATCCAAATAAGAAAGACTCTTTTTTTTTATAAATTCAATTATTTGTCTCAAAATGAAAGCTTTTTGCGGGATCACTAATTAATGTTCTTTGGGTTTTACTATAAGTAACATATTAATCAAAAGTATGACACATCATATTCATTTAATTACAGAACCTTTTTCCAACACTGACACTCTCACCCAGCTCCAACTTGGACTTGCAGCCGAACGGAATAGTATATTATCGACCTCAGTAATGGTATATTTCTCCTTGGCTATATTTAGGCACTAGGCGCTTTGTGCTGAACTAAACCTTGGTTGCGCAATAAATCTAGTTAAACAGCTTTCACCGTGTAGCTAAAATTTAAAAAAATAAAAGACAAGGCAGACCTCAAAGCTAAGGTAAGTAGCGTATTCATATCAAATCCTAAGTACGTTCTTGCTATGAATTATATTATTTCTGTCTTTTTCCAAAAAAGTGTCTAGTCCTCTTTCGAGATTTTTCCTTTCGATCTAATGTGTCTCAATAAGTTGATAATTTCCGTTAACTACATGGCTATAACGAATGGTTGAAGTAGCTGCAGTTGGAGTCACACGTCACTGACAACATTTTATTTAATGTAAAATGTCACGGTAACGTATTTAGAATCCGTAAAAATAAAAATACATTACGTTTCTGTTTACGTTTCGTGTTTGGACACGCAATTCAAAACGTAAATGATTGCAGCCATTTGAAATTCTGCCGCAGGTCCATCTCAAAGTCAGTCTTAAAACGAGAGAAAATCACAGAAAAATAATATTAGTAGAGATAAATAAAAAATGGCGTGTAAAAACACCTGGTTTGGTTTCAATACGATACAGACTGCTCATTGGGTGACGGAAAAATTTCAGTTTTGTTTCACTTGTGACTTAACGTGTGTGTGTTACAAGCTCGGTTCAATGCGGCGCCAAATTTGCTGCCGTTAAATGTTTAAAAAAAATGCTTGAAAACATGTTTATTTAAATATTGTCGGTAGAAGAAATCTTTTACATTAATTGGTCAACAATCAACAATTTAAAAAAAAAAAAGCAACAGTTATGTATTTCAGTTATGACATAATGTGAGTTCCATTCCATTTGCACTCATAACTTTAAATCAAGCAATCCGATTTAAAAATTCGGAGGAACCTCGGATTCTGGTTGATAAGCGACAGTTAAACGCTTGATCTCTCACGTTTGTTTTCCCCGAAATGCAGGTGTATAAATGTTTTCGTCAAGTTCCTTTATCTATATTATCTATTTCTTTGCCCTTCGCCGTAGGATCCATGGACTCTGAAAACAGTGATCCTAGTTCAAATCACGGAGGAACCTCGGATGCTAGTGATAACCGAAAACTAATCGCTTGATCTCACACATCGAGAAACTGCTAATACAGGGTTAGCGCTATGGAAATCCGCGATAACTTCAAAGCAAGAGGTTATTCGGATACTGTCCTTACCTCAGCGTTAGATCGCGTTAGCCAGATCACAAGAGCTAAACCGCTAGTTATCAAGAACAATACCGTTACGGCTAATATCCCTTCTGTGGTTCTAACTTTCCACCCACAAATTCGGAAGGTTGAAAATATTATCCGAAGAACTTTAAGCTACAGCAACTTAACCCAGAGACAAAATACATATTCCCGGACCCCCTCCCCTCAAGTTTTTGCTACTGTCACTCGGGACCAGAATCTTAGATCTGTGTTGGTATCTATCACGGTGCCTAGTGATGTTTGTTCCGCAGCTGCAATTCATGTGCGTATACGTAAGCTTTAACTTGATTGTTACAGCGCAAAAGTCCATTTACACTATCACGTGTACAACTTCCAACATCCTTTACGCCTTGTGCTACACTGTTTGCGGAATAGTCTACATTGGGAATACTGGCTGTAGCCTGGCGGACAACTTTCGTGTTATACGAAGCGACCGTGACGAGAATCACGGTACTCGCCATTTTAATAATCTTCACAATATCATGGAGGAATAGACCGCTAGATCACGCCGTGATCGCGCTACCTTTGTTGGAATGTATGAATAGATAAAAGTCTACCTCGACATACCCCCCCGTTTCTACATCCCCCTTTACGCGATTTCTGAAGAGGAATGTCAGTGCTTAGCCCAATCAGAACTATCAATACCACTCCAGGGCTATTCCTCTATGACAATATCAAAGCTATCTCCATCCTCGTCCTTCAATTTTTAATTTCCGGACTGGCCCCCTTTGGGATTGAACACAAATTGGTTTTTGTAATAGTGCTCTATTTTATTTTTGTAAATATTTAATTGGTTTAGGCAACGTTTGATTATTGTTGTGTAATAACAAACGTTAGACCTAAACTGATAATGATATGTAAATAAAGGGCTGTAACACCGCGCTTTTATACCATATAAATATGTACTCTGAAATGTAGGGGCATTGGATCTGGGGCTCTCGACTATGTAACGACTATTTTATTTATCATTGTAAATATCATCATCCATGTAATAAATAATTATCTTATTATGGTCTGTTTGTATCGTCAAAAGACATAACAAATATGGGGATGGGATGGAAATGAAAAGGAAGACTGCTGGAACCTCGGACGAAATTTGCTACTTGACGTAAGAAAACCTTTATTTTGGCAAATTTGAGTCCATTTGCAACTTTAACAGTCGCGTCGAACCATGGTCACTATTCCTGGAAAGACTGGAACAGTTCTTGATCGTCACCAGTGTCACGGAAGACACGATGAAGAAGGCTCAACTATTGACCTTCATCGGTGCTGAAACGTACGTTATCCTGAGAAGGCTAGTTGCGCCGAAGGCTCCAAAAGACGAATTAACCTTCGCAAATCTGACCGACGCCCTTAAGAAGCCATTCAATCCAATTCCTTGCGAAATCATATAGCGATACAAGTTTAATTTTCGAGAGATAAAATCAGGAGAGACGATAGCAACCTACATTTCTGAACTTCGCAAAATGAGTGAGTTTTGTAATTATGGAAATGCACTTGATACCATGTTACGAGATAGGCTGCTCTGTGGATGCCGAGATGATGCACTGCAGAAGAGCTGAAGATACTTTTGTCCGAAGAGGGCTTAGCACTGGTAAAAGCCGTTCAAATCGATCAAGCGATGGAGTCCGTCAATCGTAACTTACAAGACATCAAGTATCAAATGTTATCGTCCTCAATTGCAGAGAATGTCAATGCTATTTCCGTTCTTCACAAGAAGAGACGATCGAACAGAAAAACGAATCAGAACCAATCCGGGGGATTTCAAAAAGAACCAATCAAGAAGCACTTCAATGGGCAACACGCGAGACGACATTCGAAATGTTTTCGATGCAACGACACGACACATTCGCCGTCTGATTGTCCGTTCAGAGAATCCAAATGTCACAGTTGCACGAAGCACGGTCACATAGCACGAGCATGTCGCAATCCAAAGCAAGGCAGAGCAAATACAAGCTGAGAAAACACAAACCAGATCAATCATAGCAGCCCTGCCTACGACGTTTTTCCGGAATACAACGATCTCAGTGTAAACCACAACACCTTAATGACGAGAAAGCTAGAAGGTGAATCTAATGCTGAATCAGAAAGTAACTTTCTACCAATCGAACAGATTTCAACAGGGATATATCACTTGATGGAATCTAGTAAGTGTGAAAACAGAAATCTACCCGCACCGTACTAGATTACGGTAACCATATACCATCAAGAATTCGATATGGAAGTTGACACAGGGTAAGCATATTCACTTGTTCAAAGCAACGAAGCTAGAGACCTCTTGAAAATCTATGACCTCGAGCCCTTCAGCACGAGACTAACATCCTTCTCCTTGCCAGAGCAATTTATCCACAAGTCACATACAAGAACGTACAAGTCGAATTGCCATTAGTCATATACTGCGGTCATAGTCCAATTCTCTGTGGGCGAACATGGACGTCATCAAAACTACCAATACTACAGAATGGAGTCGTACCACAAGCCACGAGCCCGATCTCGCTTATAGCACAGAAGACACCGTTGGACAATATCCTGGACAAACACAAAGCGCTAGTCGATGAAGCACTTGGGTGTCTCAAAGATGTCAAAGTTCATTTTATAAACGACCAGCTATTCAGCCAACATTCTTCGAAGTACGATCAGTTCCGTACGCTTTAAAAAACAAGTCGAAGTCGAAGACGAGTTACAGCGAATGAAGGATCAAGGTATTATTACTCCTATACCTTTTGCTAAATTTGCTATACCCATTGTTTTAGTGATGAAACCAAATGGCACATTCCGGATCTGTGGAGATTTAAGCGTGACGACCAACAATATCATAGATGCAGACCAGTACCCTCTTCCGAAAGCCGAAGACATCTTTGCGAAAATGTCCGGCTGTACTGTCTTTTTTACGAATCGAAATGAGAGACGCGTACAGTCAACTTCAACTGGATAATGAGTCGAAGAAACTTACCGTAATAAACACCACGAAGGGTTTGTACGAATATAATCGACTTCCTATTGGTGTCTCGTCTGCATCAGCGATTTTCCAGAAACACATTGATATCTTGTTGGCCGACTACAAATCCGTATCACCCTTCCAGGACGATATTCTCCTTGGCGGAGTGGACGAAAAAGACCATCTTGAGAAGCTGGAGAAGTTATTATCAACTTTACACACGGCGGAACTCAAACTCAGACAAGACAAATACCAATTTATGCAGCCTAGTTTGGATTTTTTGGGGTATCACTTGGACAAAGACGGCCTGCATCCGCAACAGACCAAAATGAAGGCCATCATGGAAGCGCCCAAACAGTGCAATTTAGAAGAACTTCAAACGTTCATTGGGTTTCTAAACTACTATTCCAAGTTCATTCCTAATCAAGCTACTGCATTATCGCCTCTGTAGTCTGTACGACCTAATGAAGAAGTCAACCGAATGGAGAAGGACTTCAAAAAAGAGGCAAGCTTTTATCAATGCGAAGAACCTCTTGGCAAAATCAAGATTCATGACACACTTCGATCCAGAGAAAGACGTAAGACATGCATGCGACGCCTCGCCACAAGGTCGTCAACGGTGAAGAGTTCCCGATCGCATTCACCTCGAGAACATTGGCGCCAGCCGAGAAAAACTACTCACAATTGGAACGAGAAGCTTTATCACTTGTATTCGGCGTCACAAAATTCCGCGATTATCTACTGGGTCGACGATTCACATTAATAACAGATCATCAGCCTCTCATTTATCTATGGTCTGAAAAGAAAACCATACCGCAAATGGCTGCTGCAAGACTCCAGAGATGGGCCTTAACCTTATCAGCGTATCGTTACACCATCGTATACAAGAAAAGAGTACTTCACGCTAACGCTGATGCTCTTAGTCGACTACCATTACCAACACCAGCCGAAGTTCCACTACCAGTCGACTCAGTCTTTGTCATTCAACAGTTAGACTCAGGACCAGTAACTACGACACACCTACGAGAAGCAACAACGAACGACCACACACTGACGTTGGTACTGCAACAACTCCGAAGTGGATCTAAATCTCAAAACACAACGGGAAACTTCTATAAACGACGCACCGAACTATCTACGCTTAGAGGCCTTCTAATGATGGGGAGAAGAGTCGTTATCCTGAACAGTCTACAACAATTGATGCTACGGAACCTTCACGAAACGCATCAAGGAATGGCGAAGATGAAAGCAGTAGCGAGATCAACATTCTGGTGGCCACACTTTGATAAAAATATCGAAGACATCGTACGCCAATGAGAAACCTGTCAAGCACTCGCTTCCGATCCGAACAAGACGTTCATTCCGTGGCCTATCCCAGCTCTCTCTTGGCAAAGAGTTCATATGGACTTTGCGGGACCAGTGGAAGGAAAGATGTTATTCATCGTCATTGACGCTCATTCAAAATGGGTCAAGTGCGAAGGGATCAATTCAGCAACGTCAGATGCTGTCATCCGCTCGCTACCTCCAATGCTATCCAGGTTCGGAATTATGAACACGTTGGTATCTGACAATGGTACTTGCTTCACCAGTTCCGAGTTCGCCACCTTCACGAGAAATTACGGAATAAACCACCTAACCATTGCACCATTTCACCCTCAAACAAATGAGCAGGTGGAAAGAACAGTCCGTATCGTAAAAGGGTCTTCGAAGAAATTATCTGGTGGAACGAGTACTGAAACCGAAATCTTCGAAATGGGCTTGGAAGTCTTCAGAGTTGGCACTCTTGAAGCAAGAACCAACAAAATCTTGATGTGATACCGAAGAACCCCATTATCAAATGGACTATCACCAGCGCAGATACTTTTGGGGCGAGAGATCATGACAACTATCGATCTCTGTTATCCTCGATCAGAAGTCACTGTCGGAAAAACAGCCGCAAAGAAGTTGCAACGTTTTAAAGCCGACGACGACGTTTACATTCGCAACTTCAGAAGAGGTTCTAAATGGGTTCCTGGCCACGTTACCAAGATCATTGGAAACAACATGTATGAAGTCCGTCTAGGAGAACGTACCCTACGTAAACATGAGAATCAGCTCCTAAAGTTTCGATGACCGATATCACTGAACCAAATCACGTTGAACGCTCCACGATCAGAGACAACGAAGTCCAACCATTAGAGTCACCAGTCATAATATACGGCCGACCAGAAAGAGCTAGGACAGATTCAACGCAGGTTATTCCTGAGATCAACGACGACTCACGAGACGTTCCTTAGGTAACCAGTGTTTATGTCTTAAGGCTTAAGCGCCACTAGTTTTGAAATCCTGGTGACGTCATTGTTTACTGAACTTAGCCCGAGTTTAAATCTCTTGTGATGGTTGATAGTCGATTAATAATCGTTTTTTCCTCTCGTTTGTTTCCGACAAAAATCGTTAGCTAGATTTCTTTCCTTTTTGTCCCAGTACTTTGTTAGTTATGGTGTGATGGTTAGCTCTGTGAACTCTTGAGTGCAGCGATCCAAATTAAAATTTCGATGGAACCTTGGGTAACAGTTGATCGCCGATTAATAATCGCTAGTCACTTCCATTGGTTCTAGACAAAATTAAGTCGGCTATTAAATTTTCCAAAGCAATTCAGTTGGGTAACCTACCATCAACCTTTACTTGTCATATTATCCGAAATCAAATCAGTACCGTCTACCACAGATTCCCAAATTCAACGATAGGATTTTCTTTTTTCAGCATACAAGTGCAAAATCAAGTATAAGAGAGACTCCACACATTGCCACGCCGATACGTTAAGTCGCTTGCAAGTTAAACAACCAGCTTTCAAACAACCGGAAATGATCCAGTTGTTACGTTCGGGAGAGAATGGTCCAATAACTGTGTAAGTTGTGTAACAAATGACGAAAATCCCTAAGAATGGCGCAACTATTTCGCGAGTAAAGGAGTTTACACGCAATGTTTGGCCTTAGACAGAACTAAGAGGAGAGACTAATCGAGGTTTTTGATGAAGCCTCGAGTTATTGATCCATGATGATATTCTCTTAATTGGAAATAAGCTACCATTATAAAAGAACTCCCCAGTACCCATCAATGCTTTCGTTCTATGAAAGAGCTACCTGGACTAGACCAAGATTTAGAATCGTGTATGTAACTGGTCTTACCTGCCTAAAAACACCGGATCGTTGGAGAATTTTAGCTACCTTCTAGTAACAGTGGACTCTTTCTTGAATAGAATGGATATCGACATAAGGAAATCAACTGTCTTAGACAGCATATTTCCCATTTTGTTCTCATACTTGCTTTACAAGTTATGTATTTATGTACTTTATGACCATGAATGACATCAAACCCACTACCACGGCTTCATGTCAACATACCTCAAATAGTCAAGTGGAACACTCCGTGAGAACAAGAACAAACACGCCCATGAAATTAAATGGTGGCTCGATTTAAGAAATCGACCGTATTGTGATCTCTTGAAATACGAATTGTCGCCAGCTAAACTTATGTCCAACAGCCCAATACATACAAGACTGAACACTTTCAATCCAATAAGTCGGCCCAGGCCGTAATATTAGTTCCGGTGGGCAAACTAATACAAAAGCTGTTGAGGCTACGTGATTTCTTATCGTTTGATATATAAATTTCCATCCTAAGTTAAAGAGTGCATGCCGCCCCCCATCAGGAGACCCGGGTGGGCAAACTAATATAACAGCTGTTGAGACCATCTGATTTCCTATTGTTTGATATATAATTAACCATCCTATATTAAAGAGTGGGCACCGCCCACCATCAGGATACGTGGGTGGGTAAACCAATACAAAAGACCTGACAGTGCTGAAACATTGTTCCCCCTGTTTACCGGACAGAGCTGAAACTTGCACACAGCTTAGAGGTATAGAAGTAATATAGGTGTAGTAATTTTGGAAATACAGATTCGGAAAGGTATCGTTCGGCGCGAAAAATGAGACTTGACCCTTGGAGAAAAGAAGATGTCCAGCCTGTGGAAGCTATGATGACGATATTCACGCGACAGAAAGGTCGCCTTTTGTTGGCTCCACGTGTTTGCGGGGGGTCAGAGGTTTTTTGTCCACTTTTAGTTTCGTTTGAATACCAGCAGTTTCTATTTCACGAGCTACCACGATGTTACGGATACCAGGTAAGTCGCAGACAAAATAGTAGTGTTAGCTCCCTGCCTGGAGACAGCCCTCACGGCTTCATTTGAATTTATTTGTAGTAGTCTTTGCAATGAACAGGAAATTTATTTTGCTTTTACATTTTAAGCTATAATGACAACGAAGCCGGAGTGAAAACACCAACAACAGAGAAGGGAGACCAAATCGGTCCGCGAGATCTTATCATAGGCAGTATAATGTTGAAGTACGGATTTATGGTCTTACAAGGAGAGTACCCGAGGTGTTTATTTCCGATTTTGTTCAAAGTCGGCCATAATGTAGACCTATATGAGGTATGAAATTTCCCATTTTGTTCAAAGTCGGCCATAATGTAGACCTATATGAGGTATGAAATTTCCCAAAAGGAGACGTCGCACTACCCATTCGTTTTGCCATGGCAACCACTTTAAACTAAAAAATCTCCATTTAAAAAAGCATGGGATTTTTTCGGTTTTACGAAAATTTAAAAAAAAATTAAACTCACGAAATGGGTAATTTGGCCTACATTTAGGAAAATTTAATCAAGTTGGAGTAAATTGGAACATTTTTGGGTTAAAATTGTAACAGTCTTTGGGTAAAATAAGGAAAAAATCTTATTTTTGTTATAAGTGGTCAAAAACATTTTCGGTTGCCATGGCAAAACGAATGGGTAGTGCGACGTCTCCTTTTGGGAAATTTCATACCTCATATAGGTCTACATTACGGCCGACTTTGAACAAAATCGGAAATAAACACCTCGGGTACTCTCCTTGTTAGTTAATGTTGAAAAATAAGCATACACACGTTAAACATAATTTCTTGGCAAGTCTCTTAAAAACAGGTATTGACCGCTAGTATGAACCGGTGTTTTTCATGACCTTTGTGAAAAATTGGCCATTTTTGAATAAACCAATTTTATTTGAATATTTTTTCATTATGCGTTACAACTTTCTCATTCAAAAGTTTTGTTCACAAACTACCTGTAAAAAAAACAAAAAAAATATATTCAATTTCTTGGAAATTTTAAAATTTGAGAGGTCCTTCCCTATTCAGAATAGCGATGGCGAAAAGTAGAAGGTGTCAGTATCTGACACAATGAGTTGAAATTTTACACAAAAACTCACACAATGAAACAAAGGTCTCAAAGAAATACAAAAAATGACCTAAAATGGTACAAAATAAGAAACAGTTATATTGAGGTAAAGTCGGGTTTGGAATGCTTTTCGCAAAGTAATACAAGCGGCTGAAGTCACATCTTGATGCCCGGGGACTACAACATGAGAAGAACCGATATACCCTCCTCAGAGGTTATGAATGAGAGAGACCACGGGGTCAGTAGAGCACTTTTGAAGATAGATAAGGGTAGTTTTAGAGTCTGTGCATGTAACTAAATCTCCTTGAAGACGAGCCGACGCGTAGAAAAGCGCTATTTGTAAGGAAAACAGCCCAATCCGATATATTTGGTGCCCAGAGTCCCCTATTTACTATATATTTGTTTTTATTGTGCTATATTATACCATTTTTTACAAGTTTAATCTATTTCCGTTAAATACGATGTCCGTAGGTGGGGTTTATAAATGCACCCATGATGATTATAAAGAATGGGTCGGGGGGTGCCAATGTATAGTCTTTGGACACTTTTTAATTAACTATATCTCCTTAATTATTAATTTCCGAAAACAAATTGCCCCGTGATCAGGACCCCTTGGCGGTTTTTTGGAACAAATAAAAAAACGCGACATAATAATAATAATAATAATAATAAAAATTTTACAAAGCTTGACGGATTGTAAGTCCCTATTTAGGGCAGAGGAGCGCCTGCTAAATGTTATTGGCCTTGAGAGACATTTGGCCAAGATGAGGTTTTAGAAGTCCCGCAGCCTCTTCTATCATGGCACCACCTTATTCAACTCTTTCTGCACTTTCTTCTCATCATTTTGGCCAGCATTCACAAGTAATACCTCAAACACCTCCCCCCCCCCCCCCATTGCGTAAATCTTCAAGACTAAATACCCCTACCTAAAGTCAGCATTCTCAAGGAACGCAACAAACCCCCAATTTCTTAGATCTTTAGTGGTAAATATCTTAATGGCTGATCAGCAGTCCCGTGAAAATTCACACCATTCTCGAGTAAAAAATTATATTAGACCAGCTGCACAAAGTAAGTATAAATAGCTATTAGAGAGGAATAAAAACAACGTTTTACTATACAGTATAAAAGCTCTTTAATTTTTAGGAAAGAGGTGCGTTACATGTGGCGGCTAATAAGGTGATTACAACAGCGACTTACAAATCCATTTCTGTACTTTATATGGTTAGTTTTCAAAAAAAGGTAAGTTAAAAAATACAAATATATTTGGTAAGATTATATTTTGTTGAATATTTACAATTAAGCTAGTAAAATTTTTAAAGAATTTAATTTATTTTTGTTATTCATACAACCCCATACTTACCTTTATAATAAATAAAGCGATAACTAACCCAGCAACCAAGAATGCTAAAGTTTACGGTTCAAGTATCTCTTTTCAAGGTAACTTGAAACAATTGATGCGTTAAAAATATGAGCATCATGGAACTATGCATTCAGATTACTAATTACCAAACCATAATCACAAATCTTTAAAAAAACAATTAGAAATATCTAGCATTTAAACATTACATATAGAAATTCCTTGAAGCTATAACTATATGGCTACAATCAATTGCCTCAGGAAATTTGGCCTGCTCCATAATTCTATAGTTACATTTCTTAGTTAAAATTTTATACAGCTATACTCTACCAATAAATATTTCAATAATGATCTCAATTTCACGGCTTCCCTTTCCACGTTATTTTGAGGAAATTTTACATCAGTTACTTGGTGTAAGAAACGGCTGACAGTTCCTTGACTCACATCTAAAACAAGTCTTCGCTACCAAAAAGGTAACTCCCACCAACACCTAATGTACCATATGATTAATAAAACTTTATTGACAAATTTTAATTATTGTAAAACAATCGACCTACTTTGGAATCTACAGGGAGATCCGTGCCTCTTGAGCCTGAAAAGTAGGACATCAACATTTCTTTTAATTCCTCAATTATTTCAATAATAAGAAATGTATCAAACCGAAACAAATCAACTTCTATAATTGCTTTTCGGCGAGTTCAAAAGCTTTAATCACGCGTTTTTGTCTTAAGCTTTACTTTTTCTCCATCGCCGCAACACACAAGAACTCAAAACATGCCAGCCATTTTGAAAATACCGCGATTTGAAGCGAAAAATGACGTCATAACGACAAGAAAACGTGATTCCGACACCCCTAACCGCCGAATCTGTAGCCAGCGAACCATCCGTAGCATAAGGTTCCAGTGTCGTGAATAAAGTTGAAACAGCTCGTCGGAGCTAAAGACCACGAGGCTCTAGGTGCGCGTCTAGTGCGCCTGTTGAATAATCCGTCACTGCTTAAAAGATAAGAAGAGATGAGTATATCCGTTGCTCAACGCAAAAGGAGTGGTTCGGAGTGGTCACCCAGTGCCACAAGCTGGGAGGTGAAAGTGCTAACCACTCCGCCAACCCATATATACGTATTTGAAGAAGTTGACATTACTACCGATAGAGGAATGAGAGGAAGGGAGTAGCTGGTATCGGCCCTGCACTTCTAGTTTGGCACCCATCATATAAACATATATATTTCGAGTACGTAATAAATATTTTTATAAATTTAACTAATGAGTTATTCTTACCAACAATTAAACATAGCTCACTATGGCACATTGCGCAGCCACAGTAAGTCTAAGGTAATTGTTCGTTGCCCGACAGCCTTTATGAAAGCTTTTGATCTAGAAGTGGAGCCTTGGGCACAGTATTCTCAACGTTTGGAAGGACATTTTAGAATAAACAAAATACCTGATGATGTTAGGCCAGCGGTGTTGTTAAGTGTGTTATTAAACAGTTTAAAATTCCCAGAAACAGTACTTTACCAAACTTATTTGATAAACATTTTAATCAAAAACCGACTAAGAACGTAGAGAGATTAAATTTCAACAGGCAGATACGCAAAAAGATCACCCAATAGGGCAGTATATAGTGGAACTCAAACAACTATCCGTACATGTGAATTTGGAAAACATTTAAAGGAGATGATAGTGCATCAACTCGTTTGTTTCATTAATGATTAGGATACCAGGCAGCGTTTATCGGAAGAACCGGATAACATCAAATTGCAAGTTGCCGTCAACTGAAACCGCAAGGCTCAACGCCAGACAATTTAATTCACACAGACAAGTTAATGTAGTCCGGTTTTAACAGAAGAATCCGATGAAACTAACTTAGTGAACGAAACCGTTTACTACGCAAGATCCCAGTTCACAAGGTCAGAAAGTTCAAACAGAATGCTCGCGATGCAATTGTACAGATCACCTGAATTCTAAATGTCCGTACATCAACGCAATTTGTCATAATTGCCAGAAACAGGGTCCTATTTCACTGGCATGCCAAGTGCATCTAATCCTAAAATAAAGACACATACAAAACCAAATTTCAATAAACATCAGCCGATGTGGAATCTGTACCAATGAACGAATATCCAGTTCACCAAGTTAAGTTGGATCAACGTAAACTTAATGAAAATGATCTTCCACCGAGAGAGATAGTTAAGTGTCACCTGAATGGAAAATAATTCTAGTTTGTAGCTGAATCTGGATCAGGGCACACGTTGATATCTTATTCGTATTACAAACACCACAGGTACACCCTAAAAAAAAGCATTCAATTTCCTTTCAAAATGGAATAACACTATTCAATTTTGAATGCCGCTTCAAATAGGCATTCAAATTTAACCGCTACCATTCAATATTAAAAAAGCTTTCAAATTGACGTTCTAATTTTACTAATTCCTTTCAATTTTGAATAAACATTCACCTTGGCGTTCAAATTTAATAAAAACCTTTCAAGTTCAATTCAACAGTCATCCTGGCGTTAAATTTTAACTACAAGTTCTACATCCATTCAATTTAACAGCAGTTTACACAAAAGCAGTGGCGTCGCTAGGGTGTTTTAGGCGGCGCTTGAGCCACCTGTCAAATTTCTGAAGCGCCACCTAAAATTTCTGAGAAGCGCCACCTAAAATTCAAAATTTTTCCAATTCACTTGTCGAAAAGTTTCTTCGAACTTAAAAATGGGCATCAAAAATTTAATTTTTCATAGTCGGCCTCAATATTTCAACTTTAAAAACCTTTTTGGGAGCTCCCCCCCTCCCCCATATCACTCACTATAGGACGCCCCTGACCAGTGCTAATGGCTTAAGCGCCACCAGTTTTGAAATCCTGGTGACGCCACTGCACAAAAGATCGTTGGTCGAGTGAGCTCTCGGCTGCTGTGTCGTCTGCTATAAAAAGTGACGACGCTTACGCGAGCTAAATAGTGTATCCAAGCGACTTTGTGAGCAGCCGAAGTTTAGCAGACGACGGTTTGCTCAACCTTAACGAACATGCATAAGCCTCTGCGTTCAAAAATCTTTCACGATGCTTTTGACGTCTAAGCATCCAAATGGCAAGGTTTCCAACAAATGTTCACGGTCTACTTGTGATCGCATCGGGTGGGTTTCGAATCCGAGTCCTCCTGCATGACAGGCGGGCGTTCTACCAGTACCAAAGAACCTCCGATACTTAAAGGGGCTCCAAAGTTCGGTGGCAAAATGTGTGTAAAGTCAGTAAAGTGCGAAATATACGGTTGACTCTGCCCGCCTCTGCCAAGGCCGAGTGAGGGGTTGGGGGAATGAAAAGCATGCTCAATTTTCTTTTTTGTTGCCACCGAACTTTGGAGCCCCTTTAAATCCACTTAGTTGAAAATTAGAAATTCAGTTTCATCAAAAGCGTATATCAATAGTGTTTTATTTTTCGCTTCTTATGTAAATACATGGAAGAAGAAAGCTTTATTCTTCCATGATAAATATAACGAAATTTTGGGTTCGATTTAAATTATTGCACAGAAGAAATTGAAAAGTTGTGACTCGCGTATTAGTAATTATACAAATGAATTAACAAATCCGGCTACCGGGAATAGAACTCCCGGCGCTCTGCACTCCGAGCGAGTGCTTAACCGTTGAGCCACCGACACTTACTGCATCGGACACTTTTTTTAAACATAAAGCTTAACGTTTCTCTGCCATTCTTTATGCTTTTTAATTTTGGAAGAGACAATTGTTTCTTTAATAGTTTTGTTATACATTATTTATATAATTAATAATAAAATTTGAGCTGAGCTTTTTTTAAAGACAATTCAGTGCAATTTTTACCTAGGAGGGGTTATACAACGACCGTGTCTGTCTGTGGCTCTGTGGGTGGGTCTGTGGGTCTGTGGGTCTGTCAGGCCTGCGAACGCGTTCGCATTTTCGGTGCAAAGTGTAATCACTGCGTACGCAGTTTCTCAAAGGGTTGGCAAAACCACCGTGTGACGGTGAGCGTTAACGGATGCATTTGCGGTTTGGTTTGGATGGTGTTTTTTCGCTCACCGTCGTGACGGTTTGGTGTATTACGTTTTTGTAATGTTTATGCGTAGGTTGTGAGTGTTGAATTTGTTGTGTTTGTGTTCTAATGGTTGTGCATGTTGAGTCTGTTGTGTTTATATGGGCGTTTTCTCTCCAACTTCTTCTTAATGACTTTGGGACGGACCGAGTGCTGAGTGTAATGCTACCTCTCAACGTCCAATGGCAGGGTTTCCACCAGTTGTACACGGTATTCGTCTTAGTATCAATTTGCGATCGCATCGGGCGGGATTTGAACCCGAGACCTTCTGATTGACAGGCGGACGTTCTACCACAGAACCACCGACACCAGAAGAAAATAGGGGGAAGTACGCTTCTAGTCAGCTTTGGAAAGGCGTCACTTTTCACGAATTTTCGCGCCAAAACGGTTTGGCGGGAAATCGCGGATGAATACATCGTTTAAAAAATCAATTTTTCTTAAATAGAACAATTGTAACATAATGTCCTTCTCATTCTCTGCTAATTGAGCTAAGGCGTATTTGCTTTCGTCGTTTATAGCCGAGTTGAATCAAAACAAAAGTGGAACTACTTTTTCAGTTTGGTTTATTATGCGTAAAAAGGCATTTTCGTGGGTCACACGACGACTTCTATGGCTCAAAGCTACAGATACGTACTTCCCCTATTTTCTTCTGCCGACACTTGTTACGCCTTATTGAAAATTAGACCTTCAACTTTATCGGAAGCGTATTTAATAGAGTACGAAATTTTGGTTTAATTGAAATAGAATTGAAATTGAAATTATTGCATCGAAGAAATTCTAATTTAGCGTTTCTCTATTGATTAAAAACAAATGCGCCACCCAGGTTTCGTAAATATATTTGGTGTGGATATTTGGATATCTACGATTTCTAACGCAGTCAATGATTTCTTGGGTGTGCGAGTCATTATATGATATTGGAAATTGGACGGCATTGGTCTTTTTCATGCGGTATGTGTCACAACGTCAACTGGAAGTTGAAATAAAATGAGCGTTAAAGATGCGGCAAGTATTTCGTAAGCGAGAAAAATACAAATAACATCTGTAGATGTTTCTTTCATTAAAATTTGCTTAGTATTATATTCAACTGATAAACATGTACTGTAAAAAGGGTTAAATTCAATTGTGCATTGTTTTAGTGAATCTAACTCGCTGTTGTAACTACTTAATTTATAATATTCTGAATAAATTAACTCGATTGTTTCGTCTCAATTATTTAAATTAAAATTAAAATTTTACAACGGGCAGGGTTTGAACCGAGAATACGTTTTTCGTAAATAACTCTGAATTGCCGAGATATCTTTGGGGGTCGTATCGAGAAATTAATACCACTAGGGACCATACTTCCGAGGAGAGGTATATTTTGGCTTGCAAACTTGTTTTATTTTAATTAGCAATATTTAAACGGTATGGAATCGAACCCAGATCACTAGATTTAGGCGGGTAATGGCTAAAGAATTAAAAAACTCGGACTCTTGGCTAAGATCATTGTGTATTATCTTGTATATAGCGGATACACCTTATTATTAAATTAATTGAATTAAACAAAGTTGTTTTGCCGACCGACCGTAACCATCGAAAACCACATTCAGGGTACCATAAATTTGTATACCAAACGTGATCGGGCTGAGCTATTTAAAATACGAACCAATTAATTAATCTAAAATGAATATTACTTTAACCCTCTAGTAGCACAAATTTACACGATTAAAATAATTTTCAAAATTTTGAAATTCATTTTACAATATTTTTCGATGTTCAGCCCCGCTTTCTCGTAACGGCTGCGGAAGCGCTCGGGCCTGGAATCATTTGCGTTTTAAAACGTGGCAGCGATGCGTCGCTACCCACTCCAAAAAGACCCTGCTATTACTTAAGAGCATCGTGGGAACTAGGCCATTTTTCCCGGTCGTGTTAAGCCTTAGCCTATTTTGTTGTTCAACTACCACGACTTCACGAGGGTACCTTTTAACAAGCAGGTAAATATCAATTGGTTTTGCTATTCTAATTTTATATTATTCTTGGCTTAGAATTAAGCAATGAAATTATTTGTTCTTAAAGAAAATATAGGGTTCCCCGCTTCCGGTAAACAATGGCTACGTTAAGCTTATGGAACGAGATTTTTTAAACACTAGTAAACGTTTAGTGTTGAAATGAAAACTATTGACTTTACAGATTATAAACAGAAATATACTTGATTTAAATTTAAATTGGGAATTTAGATTTCATTTTATTTCGCTACCTGATCTCCAAAACCTGGTAACTCGAAATTAATGGTTGGCGTTTTTAGAAAGAGCTTTTCAGCCTTCACTAAATAACAATCAAGATAATTCACCACTTCAGTAACACGATCTGCGCAAACGCAGTGACTGACGCGCCATCTACTATTAAAGAAGAGAACTGCTTAGTATGCAATTTCCTTCTTCCGTTTCTACAAAATTTATATAGTATGTGCTCTCGGAAAACTTCCGTAAATGGCACAATAAATACTGAAGTGGTGAATTACCACATAGTTTCATAGTTCACGTTTAAAGTGAGAATAATTTTTTTAAAGCAGGCGGTTTTATATTTTACAAAATTTATATTTTTATATTTTTATATTTCATACAGGATCCAATTGTGAATACACCGAAAATAGTATTCCAAAATGAAAACATTAGATAAATATTCAATTCTCCCTTGGAGGTTAAAATTGACGGGGTGTCATTTGACGTCAACTCTATAAGAATGACAGTCGCATCCTTGTTTTCTGGATACCATACGTTTCAACTTGAGTATCCGACTTCCTTGAGAAAAACAATGGATGAAGAATTTCCAGAAAGTGTTTTTTAAAATTGTAACAACGGATGTTTCGTCGCCGGTAGTAGGCATTGTTAATAGACTTACAGAATAACTATAAGTTTATGGATCATGCTTTAGAATACACTTTAATTTTGTTTAAAGAATAAAGTTTAAATTTCAGTAAAAACGTTTTTTCTAAACTATGAACTTATTAATGCTGTAAGCTTACTTGTTCCCTTTCTAGCACATAAACAATTAAACATATTTGTCGCCTCAAATTCACCATATAATAAAAATTATTCACGCACGCCTGTATACGCGTTAATGTGAAGCTCAATTGTCGTTATATTGAACGACATATCGCTTAAATTTGAACAGCAATTCAGGTACATTTGATCGCCAAAAGACTTAAATTTGAATGCCGGAACGCTTAAATTTGAGCGCCAAAAGACTTATGCCTACATTTGAATGATAAATCCCGCACATTTGAAAGCCATTTCAGGAAAATATGATCGACCCAAGACTTAAATTTGAACGCCAAAAGACTTAAATTTGAACGCCAAAAGACATTTGAATGATATATCACGCATATTTGAACGCCATTTCGGGTAAATATGATAGACCCAATACTTAAATATGAACTCTAAAACCTACATTTGAACGCCGGAACACTTAAATTTGAACGTCAAAAGACTTAAATTTGAATATTAAATCACGCACATTTGAACGCCATTTCAGGTAAATATGATCGCCAAAAGAGTTAAATTTGAACGCCGGATCGCTTAAATTGGAACTTCAGCAATCAAAGATGAACTGTGCGACTATTGGCTTTGAATGCTTTACCCATTCAGGATTGAATCTTCGCTTTCATATTGAATGTTAACCTAGCCGTCAAAGTTGAACGCCCCCGTGAGCACTTACATTTGAATGGTAAAGCATTCCACCACAGTGGCAAGGCATTGAATGGTGATGCATTCAATTTCTAGTGTTGTGTTTTTAGAGTGTATTGAGCCATTCTCAAAGACATTACGATCCGTTATTGGGAAATTTCTGGAAGTCATGTGGAAAACAAAGATATATGTCGAGTACGACAACAAGGAAGAAACATTACCACTTTTAGGTATACGCCAAAATAAAGAAAACCACTGTCGTTGGATTTGGTTATACTACAAACTCGATGTAATACCATCGGTATTAAGAAGACATGAGCATATCAATAAAGTTAAAGCTCCATTATAACAATCTTTAGAAGATACTCTTCGCAAGCACAAAGATCTATTCTCGAAAGGTTTAGGAGAACTAAAGGAAGTCAAGGTACGATTATTATTAAAAATGGATCATGTACCAAATGGTTTCACGCAAGATCAATTCCGTATGCGATGAAAGACGTGGTGGAAACAGAAATTCGACGTTTGGAGTCAACGATAGTGTTCCGCATTCAACATTCACTTCCCCAATAGTTCCAGTCCTTAAACCACAGCAGCCTGGAAAACCAAAGAAAGTACGAGTCTGTCGCGATTTCAAAGCCACCGCTAGCCCGGTAATCCACATTGAGAAATATCCTTTGCCAAAAACAGACGGCATATCCGCTACTTCGGAAAGACGCAAAAACTTTGCAAGGCTAGACTTGAAAGATGCTTACAATCAAATGGTTCTTCACGAAGACTGATGTGATTTTAACGTCATAAACACCACCTTGGGACGTTTCCGGTATATCCGACTAATTTTGAGATAGCATCCGCTTTCCCCTTTCCAGGACGATATCCTTCTTGGATTAAAGACGAACCTCTACAACTTTTGCGGGAAACCACTAATAATCTATACCAGACTTTTAATATACCAGTATACCTTCTGGCCAATCATTAACACTGAATCGGATTTTTAGAGCTTTCGACGACTATTATGCTCCTTACAAAAACCTCATAGCTGCTCAATTCAATCAACCCTTTGCAGACTTTCTCACATCATTAAGGACCAAGGCTCGGCGATGTGACTTGGGTCCAGCCCGGAACAGTTTATTATGCACTCTAATCGTTATGGGAGTTTGTAACGATGACCTTCGGAAATGAATACTGGCAAAACGAAATGCCACATATGATCAGATTGTTGCAATGTGTCAGGCTCAACATGCGAAGACTATAGCCACATCAAAAATGCCCACACATTCGGAGATGCCTCCAGATATCTCACTGGATGCTCTACGTCATCACATCCTTCTGCGAGGCCACGTTCCTCTGGTCATCCCGCACCATTTCATCAACCGCAGTATTCTTCCTTATAGCGCTATTCGCAACCACGGTTTTCAAAACCACACCTTCCCCGATCATCATCATTTCACAATTCCTGGCTCTTTTCTACCTCGCCCATCATACACCACACCATCATGTCTGAATTGTGGTATCTCGCGTCATACACAGACCTGTCCTGCATCACAAGCCACCTGCTATCATTGCAACCGCAGATATCATTTGGCTGCTTTTTGTGGTAGCCCTGCTGGACATGCACTTACGGCGGAAACCTATCACACGCCAGAATACTTTGATCCATCCGACTCTATAGCTATGACTGCTGCTTGTTCTGCTTTGGAATCAACGAATCTACGCATCAGTATCATCACTATGACACAGATGAGTCACAGTACTTCAACTCCGACTCATATCAAACAGATGTACTCACTATCGACCAACCACCTGACTGCCACCCTGTGTTGTAACACTACACAGGTGAATGAGCCACCACCCTTTGCTGATGAATGGTTCGATACTTTATATCTATGTAATTCACCGATATCCTTTAAATTGGATACTGGGTAGCAAGTAAATATAATTCCCAAAACCATTTACGACGCTATGCTCGTTCGTCTACCGTTGCAACAGACTCAGTACCATATCTCATCATACTCTGGCCATCGTGTGCCGATGATAGGGATTGTGACCTTCCAGTGTGCGTTTGCCTCTCGTAAGATTACTTGTAGCTTTTATGTTACAGCACACGGCAACCACTCCTATCCTGGGCGCCGAATCTACAGTTGATTTTGGATTTCTACTCCGAGTCCCGCCAGTTTCTAATTCGCCGGTAATGGCTAACCCTGTACCTCAGAGGTTAAATACAACAACTGTTTCTTCACTAAATTGCCTTAATCACTCATCCACAGCTCTTGAACTGGCACAACCATTGCAAACCACTTATAATGAACTTTCCTTGATTACACCTACTCCGTCGGGAAGAATAACTGCCGCAGTCACGCGGACTTCTAAAGTTGTATTTTTATTTATTTATTTAATTACAGAAAACTGCTCAATAAGCCTCCTCTTGGCTTCTATTTGAGCATCGATACAACGAGTGAAGGGAGGACATATAAAACAACAACACCAAAAGAAGTTATAATCAATGAAGTTGAGAAACATTACTAGGGACATTTGATAATGGTTAATTGAACTAAGTTTAGAAACACATTTCGTTAATATTAATATTAAAGACTGGGATCAAATAACATAAAAATACTATACATGTATACTATTCGCAGCTATAAAGTTCGAATAAAAATTTAAGGGAAGTATTTTAACGTAAGTATTCGGAGACGTGGCGGAGAAATGTGTGGCGATTTGGGATGGATACAATAACTTTGGGTAAGGAGTTCCAACAAGAAAAATGACTTTGTCGCTGAGAGGAAGAAACTCTAGGCTTGGCCAGCTTTAAGGGATGACCGCGGGTACGAGAGTGGTTAATGGAAAAGAAGTCAGAAAAGTTTAGCGATAGGTTATTGTAAAAAAAGTCATGGAGCAAGCGTAGGCGGGTAGGGGCAGGGAGACGATAAATTTTGTGAGAGAGTTTAGTAAAGGAATTTTGAGTCTTTGGAAGGGGAAGAATGTCTGATTGAAGGTGGGGTTATAGTATCAAAGAGTTATAGAGAGTTTGGATAATTTTGGGAGAGCGAAAGAGGAGGTTGCGACGGATAACACCAGTGGTGGAACGAAATTTTTTAGAGACTTTGTTGACTTGACTTGAAAAACGAAAGGAAGGATCGACTATTACACCAAGATCGCGCTCGGAGAGCGTGGTTCTAATAGGGATACCAATAATGCTGTAGACATGATTTGGGTTAGTTTTTCCAAGGTAAGGTATTGAAAGAAAGATCCTTTGAGGTAGCCCAGGAGACAACAGCATTAAGGTGTGATTGCAGCTTATGACAATCAGCGAACGTTTTAATACACATATACAATTTTGTGTTGTTAGCGAAAAGGACAACAAAGGCGTCGCGAACAGCGTCGTGGAGATAATTTATTAGCACATTAAAGAGCAGGGGTTCAAGAATGGACCCCTGTGGAACCCCAGATGGGACAATTGACCAATCAGACTCCTCGCCATGGACCACAACGCGTTGTCGGCGGTTGGAGAGGTAGTTTGTGATCCTAGCTAGCGCGTCGCCACAAACCCCAGCATTATGGCCGCATGGGGGAGGGTGTCAAAGGCTTTAGCGAAGTCGGGAAAAATCACGTCAACGCTAAAGCCCCGATCAAGCCAACTTGACCAGTGATTAGTAGCGGAAATAAGGTTAGATAGATAAGAACGCTTGGGAAGGAAGCCATGTTGGGCACTATTAAAGAAGCTGGAGTTGTGAAGAAAAATACTTAATTGGTCAAAGACAAGGTATTCCGATAATTTAGCGACAAGATTTAAAAAACTAATAGGACGAATATTTTGGGGCAGGGAACGGGAGCCCTTTTTAATGAACAGGCGTGACATTGGCTTCCTTCCAGGAAAAGGAGATAAGCAAGTAAAGGGGGAAAGCGAGATATTGAGCACAATTACGTTGAAGAAGTGGATGGATACCGTCAATTTTAAGTTTGCCGAGTAAGAAAAGGATATCCACTGGTTCACAATTAAATTTTTGCAAAGAGGCAAGTGGGGATGGTAGGGGGGCTAGGAATTAAAGATTGAGTCTGAACTGCGGTAGCAATGTAGTTGTTAAAAACATTAGCAGCCTCCTTAGGAGTAACTGTAAACGTGCCGTCAGGTTTCTGAATTTCAAAAAGTTTATGACGCGTCACACGGAATTTATTAATGTGGGAGATTAGAGAGAGCAGCCTCAGACTTTCTTCTGATATTGCGCAAATGATTTGAATGTCCATTACGAGCTTTGCGATAAGCATCTAAATGACGGGATATAGTGGGAAGGATAGCTAAACGTTTTTTGGATAAGGATAAACGATGCCAGGCTTGGGCTTTAGTCTTACGGCTCAGGACGGTGCGATGCGCTAGAAAGGTTCTGCGTTTGGGACGGGTGGTATGGATAAAGGAAGAGATGCTTGCCTCGATAATAGAGTGAAAAGAGGTCGAAGAGTCAGTTATAGAATCAATAGAAATCATGAGTGACCAATCTATCTAAGAAATTTGGCTTGGGGTGGGAAATGGGGGAGTCACAGGCTAGGGCAAAAGAAAAACTGAGTACCAAATGGTCACTAGAGCCCAAAGGGGGTAGGGTTGTAACATGAGAAACAAGGTCGGGGTCTAATGAGAACACTAAATCAAGAATATTTTCTTGACACAGTGCACCGCCATTTCTAGTGGGAGACCAAAACAAAATTGAGTAAGGGAATTATCGTAAATACAATCAAGAAAAATTTTGGTATGAGTATTGGCACCAATTGCCGAAGTAGAATTAAACCAGTCAATAGAGTGGTATTTAAAATCGCCAAGGAGAAGTAAGGGAAGACGATTAGAATAACAGTGGGAGCAAATTGCATTAATTAAGGAGATAATATAAGGGCTGTTTGAGTAGTTGACATTGTTAGAGCGGTATAAAACACAGACAATAGTACTCAAGGTCGGGGTAATAATTTGCACAGCTTCAACACCATATTTGTCAGTCCCTGCTACACAATCTACGCCAACAATATTAAGACTAAAAGGTCGAACACGTAGTGTGTCGAATACATAGAGAGCGCAGCCCCCTTGGGGGTTCCGAATACCGCCACGGGGATCACGCTTACGGTCAAAACGGAAAATAGAGAATCCAGGGATTCCGAGTTCAGAGTCAGCGATATCACAATTCCACCAGGTTTGGTGTCAGTAACAATGTAAGTGAGTTCGTCGAGTTTGTAGCGAGAAAGACCAGCAGCATTGGTCAGAAGGACGGTGGAGAAAGTGGAGTAGTCGGGTTGCTTCGATAAGTTTTCATGATCAATGGTTGTAGAGGAAATAGAGTTGAGTTTGCAATAAGAAAGCGAAAATAGGTTGCACTCGACAGACGAAAGTTTGTGGCTAGTACGTTAAGAGGGTGTTCAATGAAGAAACGGCTGTTGATGGTAGATTTGAGGGAAAGCGGTCGAGCCATTAAAAAAGTTAAATGAGGCTGAAGTGTCCGAACTGTAGAGGTGGGAAAGTGCAGGGGGACCCTGAGCAAATGACTGCACTTGGCTGGGGGAGGGGAAACGGGGAGACAGTAAGGCCTGGGCCATGCGAGTTCAACCAGGGAGAAGGACCACGAAGGCGAGGAGGTAGATTGAGGAAAGTGGCCTTCGGGATGGTGCCGGTAACAGTGGAAGAACAAGACGACTGGTCCGGCTGGGAGAGGTGAGTTGCTGTGGGCGAACAATGCGCAGTTGGACGAGG
The DNA here is from genome assembly GCF_980474605.1 of Leiobunum rupestre. Classification (NCBI taxonomy): domain Eukaryota; kingdom Metazoa; phylum Arthropoda; class Arachnida; order Opiliones; family Sclerosomatidae; genus Leiobunum; species Leiobunum rupestre. The sequence continues at coordinate 25,197,973 of NC_143387.1, forward strand.
AGGAAGAGGTACGTAATCTTCAAGGATCGGCGAGGCTTCCACAACCTTGAAGTTACGGATTACCAATCCATGTTCACCTGAGTTGATTTTAGCGTCAAGCTCCTCTTTGGCTTTGGCAAAACGTCCACGCTGAAAAGTCGTCACGCGCTGAGTAAGGAAAGTCACCATCCGAGAGACGCTGTTGCCGGATGTAGTTGTAGAGTTTTGATTTGTGATGAAGAAATTCCAGCACAACTTTGATGGGACGAGGGCGATCCCCAGTAGGAGGTAAGACCCTGCCTAACCTGAACAGTCGGACAAAGCTGGGAATTCCACAGCCAGAGAGAAAGCCTGAAATAACTCGGTGATCGTCATCGGCCGAAGATTCAGGAAAACCAAACAGTAGTACGTTGTTGCGCCGAGAGATAGAGGAAACATATTGTAACGTTGCCCAATCAGCTCAGCCATCCAGATCCACAAACGGAGAGAGGATTGTGCGACACTCCTCTCTACGAGGTCCGCGCTCCGAATATATATAGAGGGGCTGCAGCCGAGAGAGGGCAGACTAAAACCAGTCTCAGACGTAGACGCATCGCTCACGGAGCCGCCCTACGTCGACGTCCAGAACCTGCCGCCCGCCGACTAAACAGTCCTGCCGCCCGCCGACCAAGCAGTCCTGCCGCCCGCCGACCAAGCAGTCCTGCCGCCCGCCGACCAAGCAGTCCTGCCGCCCGCCGGCTAAACAGTCCTGCCGCCCGCCGACCAAGCAGTCCTGCCGCCCACCGACCAAGCAGTCCTGCCGCCCACCGACCAAGCAGTCCTGCCACCCACCGACCAAGCAGTCCTGCCACCCACCGACCAAGCAGTCCTGCCACCCACCGACCAAGCAGTCCTGCCACCCACCGACCAAGCAGTCCTGCCACCCACCGACCAAGCAGTCCTGCCACCCACCGACCAAGCAGTCCTGCCACCCACCGACCAAGCAGTCCTGCCACCCACCGACCAAGCAGTCCTGCCACCCACCGACCAAGCAGTCCTGCCGACCGCCGACCAAGCAGCCGAGAAGCCGCCGCCAACGTAGCCGTTACTTGAACCGCCGTCGAGTCGCGCCTAACTATTCCCATGTATATATTCAATTGTAAATAAACACTTGTAAACTAAATCCGACGTCACAATATTCGGCACACGCTGTCTCTATGTTGGAAGAAAGTGATGACTTTGCTTCTGAGATAAGTTCTTCAACTTTTGCGGATGAGCAAAAGGTGTCTTCAATCTTTTTAATATACGTGCCCCACAACGACTGGTCTCTGATAATGACCGCCGTTTGATTCCCATCAATTCCCTCACTTCCTTCTTCAATGAGGTGTGGAACACACCACATCGAGCCCACACTACCCTCGCTCCAATGGAATGGTGGAACGTACGGTTCAAACGATAAAAAAAATGATGTTGAAGGGCACAGAGACGAGCACGATCTCAAATATCTTCTGATGGAATATTGATCCACTCCGATCGGTAAATTACCTTCACCCGCCGAAATGTTAATGGGCCGTCGGATTAGAACCCGTTGACAACCACACTATCCAACTGATCAAATAGAACAGGAACTATGTAACCGTCGCGAATTCATGGTTTCAAAGGGTCAAATGCGACATCTCACCCCACAGACATTGCTTGTAGACCAAGCGGTTCTCTATTACACAGCTCACCGAACCTGGCTTCCGGCACACATTATCGCTATAGCCTCGGAACCACATTCATGTAGCCACACTGAATAGCCTACCATATTGGTACCAAACACCACTGCTCAAGATACGCCTTTAATAACTTCTTCCAAGACCTGTCCACTTCAAACGAAAAACAAGCCTACATCAGACACATCAATATCTCAAGTCTCCACTAAGGTGCAAGATTTTCAGCAACCACACATCACATCGATCCCAGTGAGCCCAGTACCACAAACATTTATCAAACCATCACCAATTCTAGTCAATAATCCAACTCAACAAATCTTCCAACAATTAACACCATTAAATGTTAACACAACCATGAATCAGCCTAACAACAAAGCAGCCTATTCTCCAACTATACGACCCTGAACCCGCGCATACTGTTAACACCACGAACACCCTCGACTATTCACGGCTTCCCAACGCTTGCCGTACCAGGGAATTCAGCGAATCCTCATACGATAACCCGCATCCTATAGCCAGACAAGTTAATTCCCTAGAATTCTACAGAATAATATTCTACCCTCACCATCCGTCCCGATCACCCTTTCCACGGAATAAGCAATCAGCACCTACTATTCGTACAACCCGGAAGATATAAGTGGTATTATAATTAATCGGGTATTAAAAGATGGCGCCACCTCTGAGATGTAAACTCAGTAAGTCACAATAAAAATATCTTTATATCTTTACTACTATAAATATTAAATACTGTAACAAATACTACAACAATGTAGACGAACACGAAGCTCGGACGATTCCAACGAATGGCCTATTACCAAGGCACGTAGTATGGGTAGCCCGTGGAATTTACTTATCTGAGGTGGTGGCTCTTACGAGTGGACTGTCCGGCGACAGGATCCAAGTTCCCTTCCTCATCGGTTTCGATGACAGGAGCAGGGCTGACGACTGACGATTGAAGCTATTCGACCCCCTGTAGCACAAAGAGTCGATTTAGGGTCGGGCTTTGGTTGAAAAGTCGCTCTTTGGTCCTAGTCCAAATCTAAAAGTCTTAAACGTTTTTTGAGATAATTCCGCGTGAGTACGTTTTTGATCGTTTTCAAAGTGGGTTTGGCAATCTTACATTTTGAAAAACAAGCCTACATTTTGGACCACTTGCCGACTCAAAAAATACCTTACAATGTTTATAATTAATTTATAAGAGTTAAGGGTTCCTGTAAGTTTATGGATTGTTTATTTAATTATTTTTTAAAATTAACAAGGGAAAGTAGTATCGAGGACATGTATTGCGAGCATTAATATTCTATGTAGTTCGCCAAGCACTACCAAAACATTTTATGTCTTTTATATTGGTTCGATTAGTTCTTTGGAATTACGATAAATCGTTGATTTATGTTTACAAATTCATAAACAATAATTGTGGATATTGATAATAATTGAGATATTTAGCTGTGATTGAATTATTCAATCACAGGTAAATATCTCCTAGAGCATCAAATTGGTATTAATTTTGAGTCCTAGTCGGAAATACTGCTAATTTTGACGTCGGCCCAACCTCGCTGCGTAGTCGTAAATGTGTCTACTTGAAGTCATTTCAGATTCGGCCAATAGTCATTTAAGAGTCGGTTACATATTTATATTGAGTAAAATTTTCTAGTCGATCGACGGTCGACCGACCATTATTCTACTAGGACATTTCGAGTTTTTCGACCAAACGGAGTGGTGTGGCCCGACTTTAAAATGCTACAGGGGTCGTCGTAGCTAAAACTAGCTACATAGCCGACGACGTTTCGTAGCTCCGGCACGTCATGACTTTTACACAAACTCAACTGTAAACTATATATAGTTTAAGTTTCGGGACTATTGGCGGCTTGGTCTAGTCGAGAGGTTGCTTTGGACAATGTGGTTTCGTTCTCGTTTTTGGAGACTGATTAAAGAAATTGATTGACGTCCGAGTTTTTCCTTTTTAAAAGATTAGCTGGTATTGCACCACATGTAGACACTAGCTTGGGGCATTTTCCTACGTCACTACCAACCAATTTCAGCTATGGTTTTCTATGGGTCACATGTTTTAAAAATGCAACATTATCCGTGGTGCAAATATGTATACAATGGAAATAGATCCTTTGCGTTCGAAAAGGGGATAATAGTAAAAACCCACTGGTCACGGTCGGAAAATAGAACCTACTTATAGAACCATCCTTTCCCAATACGTTTTAAAAATAAGAATAAGCCTATATACATTATGTACAATATTTGATCTTTAATTTTGATATTATAAATTATCATAACATTACTCTAGAAGAAAGGGTTGCGAGAATCCTGATGAATTATCGTTGCACACCAAATAATTCTAGAAAATCACCAGCATAGATATTTGCAATACAAACTTATTTCCTTTAAAAGACACGGTAGATAAGGATAAAAACAAAACCTACTACAAGGCAGATGATCCTGTATAGCTGTTAGAAATTTAGGAAATGAACCCAAATCGATTGAAGGTGTTGTACGAAATACAATCGGCAACATCATGTTTTAAGTAAACAAAAAGAAAGTAATTCTCAGAAGACATCGCAACCAAATGAGACCGTTACGGAACAGTCCAGATAAACCAATAAACACAAGGATTCAGACGAGAGTTATCACTGTGCCAGTTCCTACCATTACAAAAACGAATACGACAGTAGTTACAGTACCGCAACCAACGGGTCCACAAGCTAGAGCCAATCTATTAACAATCGCAAATCCACCAGAAGTTAGTCAACCACAAGCGAGAGTTCAGTTCCAGTGCAGAAGCTACAGAAGCGGAGAGACCCAGGAGAAACAGAAAACCCCCGTCAAAGTTACAAGATTATGTTGTAAAATAAATGTGAAACAATTAATGCTTGAAATATTGTATAGACAGCTGTCTAGTGAATTTCCTCATACATGTATAGTATTATGTAAATTTTATGGGGAAGGTATTCCTACCGCTGGGGAATGGGAGGAAGGGGTTAGCTGGGATTGAGCCGGCACCAGGCGCGGTTCTAAAACATTATTCTTAGGTAGGCCCATACTTCAGGAAACAATAGGGGGTGGGGGAGGAAATCGTATGGAAGTTTATATAAATCTTAAAGTTTTGGGTGGGCACGGGCAGTGGCGGCGCCAGGAATTTTCGCGAGGGTAGGCAAACCAAATAAATGGGCCCCCGACCCGGGACCCCACTTTTCTCAACGAAATGCTTCAATAAAATAAAGTAGTGATGTATATGACGAACAAAAAGTTCTAACAACAGTAAAACGAGTCCAAATATAACAGAACTGGTTTTATTTACTAGGAGATACCTAAAAAATTTCTAAATTCATTATCGACAATTGTTTCATTGTTATTTATAAATAATTTTATCTCGTGGGACAATTTTGAGACCCTTTCTAGATCAATTTGGGGCCCCTTATAGGGTGATTTTGGGGCCCCTCAAAATTTTAAGGTAGGCAGTGGCCTACCTGGCCTACCCCCTAGCGCCGCCACTGGGCACGGGCCAACTGGGCCACCCCCTAGAACCGCGCCTGTTTGGCACCCATCATGTAAACATATGTAGTCGGAGTACGTAATAAATATTATTGTACATTTAACTAACGAGTTATTCTAAGTAACAATTAAACATAACGATAATATGTAAAAATATTTCCACATTATCTTTCGTGGAATTCATTCCAAAATTTGGGGTCTCTGGAACACAGTGTAATGGTGTCACGCAGTGGCGGCGATCCCCGTGCAGTAAAAACAAACGGAGCAGAGCCCCCACAGAAATAAAATTGAGGATAAATAGCATTTTAAGTAAATGCCATTATTAATAGAAACAATAGGTCGGGCCCCCACCGCAATTTTTCCGATCGCCGCCGCGGAGTGTCGGTGTAAAACTCTGGACTTAATGAATCCAACAATCCGCCTTCAAGTCATGGTGGAACTGTGAGAAAGTGGATAACATCAACGGTCGTATATCTACTATAAACTCATTTTAGCCCAGTGCATTACTTCAAGTTCTTACACAGACTTATATCAAATACGAACTTTTTTTAGACTAGTCAGTGTTTAACTTTAGCACAGCAGTTTATATCAGTTTTGAGTGGGTGGACATAGGTTCTATAATCTAATGGTTAGAACTCCTGTCTTAAAATCCAGACTATTGATACATTTCGTTTGTCTACTAAGGATTTTTCTAAACATGATAAATAACACAGTAATTTATAAGTTTGCCAGGTTCCATGGTGTAATGGTTAGAACTTTGGACTTTGAACCTACCAATCCCATTGAGCTTGAATAATAGTTGATTGGCTAGATCCAGTATCAGTAGGAGTTGAAGAGGTAGAGTTACTTAATTTTCATTCATATTATTCTAACACAATTGCCACCTTTTAAACATTTATGGAAGTAACAAGATAATAAATTTTTTCTTGTTATGATTCTTTGATTTAAAAATGTTTTTTTATTACCTTCAGTTAAAATTTCCCGATATTGGTTGTATCACACATTTTTTGGATTTGGTCACAAGACTTAAAATATTGAATTACAAATTTAATACAAAAATATTTAACAGCACAATGCACAATATATTAAAATTTCACCAACTTAAATAAAATGAACATAGCTATTCAGAATCCGAAAAATCTGGCATAGATATTTCAATGAATTGTTGCTGTATGTCACTTATATGAGGTAATATGGATGTTTCGAAATTGAGTTTAACTTCACATAGTTGACGGATTGGAGATTCCGGGATTAGGGCAATGGTAGGACTATTAGGAGGACTACGTTCAAATTTTTCCGCAGTCCTTGAAAAAAATCTCAAGTCCCAATCATCGTCTTCTAGAAAAAAGCATAGCATAGTTAAAAGTCAAAAAATTACATAAGTGGAAAGGTTAAACTCCCAACATTACGAACAATAACATCTATGCTTCCACTGCACCATGGAATCAAAGCTAAAAATTATTGTTTTATTAAAGCATTCTGTTCTCGCTAAAGATTCTACAGGGCTTTGGTTAACCTTTCCATCGTAGTAATAGTCTATACCTTCTTCTATCCTATTACAGCTGTCAATCCATTCTGGGTCATCATTAAATTTGAGAGTTTCTTTTTCAAATTGTGATACGGCCTCGTGAAGCGATAGAACCTGTGGAATAAGAGTATGTAGTTTGTTTATGATTTCATTAAAACTTGTACTTTGTAATAATCAGCTACTTTAGAGTTGTTGCCAATATTTAAACAATTAAACGGTTTTCTTCGTCGGTCTGGAGATTTTAGTTCTTTGGTGATTATCTTTTGAGTTTCGATGCTTTGAACTGCTATTAAATAGAATAATCCATTTAAGACTAATTTCAACTTCATTTCACCATAAATATAAATACCATTTTCTTTTTCCTTCATGGAATCAGTTACGGATACGATTGATTTTGCCGGATGCCCAAAAGATGGTTTAACTACGCTGGTAGTAAAATTGGTGCTTCTTAGACCTTAAAGAAATATAAATCAATCCATTAAACATACTTTACATATCAGATTAAAAAAATGACAGACATACCAAGTCCTTGTCTGGTTCCACCAGAAGCCATGATGATTATTTATAAAATATGCTTTTACTTTATGATTAGTTATGACAGCGCTTTCTAAAATAAACTACTTTTAGGGTTTCTAAAATTCAAAATATTGATTTTAACGATAATTCAACTGTTTAAATACTGGCGCTCGTGGGCATTTAAGAAAGCTCTAAGCAGCCACCATTGTTTTTAATTTAATATTTTTTAAAGCTTCGAAAAATGGCCAACTTCATTTTCAAAGAAATTATTTACGCCGTGATGCGTAATAAAAGTTGGCAGTTTTTGTGCCGGCCTCTGTAACGTAGCGCTCTCGGTGGCGGTTATTTAAAACTGAGGAAAATAAAAATAAGGAATATAAACTATATTGCGAAGAAGTTAAGTTTTAAAGTTAGTGGTGGCTATGAAACAACATTTTATCCTTTCCCTTGAGGATATTTAATATTATTTATCAACCAATATGTAGACATATTATCACATAATTAACGTAAATATACTCATACGATTTTAAAGGTAATTACTTTTTAGCTTCAAGCTTTAAACTCGTGTTGTTTGGGATTTCTAGGCGTTGATTTAAAATGATAGCATATGTAACATAATTTCTCATAAGTATGCCACTAGCTCTATTTCTTCACTAACGGTTTGTTTCACAGATTTTGCGTCATCCATATCGCTCGTAATATTTGACGTCATATTTGATATTATATTTGACGTCATCGAATCTCAAATGCCGATTATGCCGTTGCACAATTAGCTCTACGTCTGATAAACCGACGGCCATTATTTTAGTAAAAAACCTGTTTTAATAACCAAAGAGCTAAAACGAATGAACTACAATATAGTGTCAAAAGCTGTTAATGCAATTAATTTGAAAATTAATTAAGTTTTCGGAGACTCAGGTTCAGCGCCGTAACCAGCCTTAAAATTTGAGTAGGGCACTAGTAGGGCACTGTTTTCAGTGGCGTAGTATGAGCGAGCGAGGCGCTCCGCAATGTATATTTTTAAATAGACCTTTCCTAATGTTCGTTACGGGGAAGGAAAACTGTTTTTGCAAGGATATTTTAGATCAACGTTATATATATTACTCCTTGTTTTTACCCTCGCTCGATTCTTGAGCTCGGTATGTCGTCTGCTGCCGAGTGTAAGTATTTACAAAACAGGGCGGATTAAAATTAATCCCAGTAATTTTAATAAATTTGTTATATCAAATGTTTAAAGTATAAAATATTTCGTTTACTTCACTAGTCATAATAGGAGGGGATTTAAATATTTAAAATAACGAAAAATTTTACATGGTTTCGATGATGTTTAACAATTATGTTTATAGTCTTGTGAACTAAGGCTTAACATTTCATTGACAGCCACAGTAGTGTATCGGGTTAAGATTAATTGTTGTTTATCATAAAATATTAGCTAATAAATATATTAACAATACTTTCACAGAGTTGATATAAGTATTGCAATAATAATTCATTCAATTAGTATCAAAATAAATTAAAATCAGTTTGAATTCCGAAGTCACTAAGCCTAACCCGAGCTCCGCGTAAAATGTTTGGGGACATTTTTACCGGAAAATGCAAAAAGTACAGCCAACTTTTTGTTTAGTTTGAGCGAAATTGGTGGTGTGTGACGTAGAAAAACAGTGAAAGCACGTAGAAAAAATTGATGGAAAGGCCTATTGATGAAAATTATAATGTTTTAACTGTCATCCAATGTGCGATGGGCAGTCAATCAGAGACTGTAACCAAAGCTGAACGGGCTCGTCTCACACTTAGAGCCCGAGCTCGATTTGAGACTGAGCCCAAGCTTTATTAAGAAAATTATTCGAGACCGAGATGAGACCAAAACGTTTTGTTCATTTAATGTGAGACCGAGATGAGACCATTTTAATATAGCGTATTTTTGTGATCTCGAGATGAGACCATTCAAATATAGTAAATTGCTGTGAGCCTGAGCAGAGTAATATTATAAAGTCCAACTGATAGCATATTTTTGTAACGAGCCCGATATGAGACCTTCTAATTTTTAAGAGACGCTTATGTGGCCGTTTTTCCACGATTATGTTTCCCTTGGCCACTAGGGAGTGCTGCGGCGCATAGCAACACGTGCCGTAACCGTACCACTTTGGTTCTCTCCGATACGACCAACTTTGATTACGTGCTGTTTGCGCTATAGTTTGGCGTGACATTTTATAGCTAAAGCTCGAACAGCGCGTGAGCACAGTTGGCCGTGTGAAGAGAGCTCTGGCCTACAGGGTTAATTCGGAGTTTACGTAAAAGACGCTTCAATAAATAATCCTCCCAGGAAATCACCTAGAAGGAATATTTCGGAATATTTCTGAGAGCCAGGACCTGCAAGTCACTGTTTATATAGTGCTTGTTAAAAAAAATTGACACTTTTTACCTTTACAAGCCACAAGCGTTCCCCATGGCGTTATATTTTAACCCGTTAGCTTTTTCGACTTAATAAGGCTTGGCAAAAACACGACGTTCTGTTTACAGGTGAAAACTTTCCATTATTTCCACAAGCACTATATAAACAAAAACCTTGCGGGTCCTGGCTCTCGGAAATATATCTTCTTGGCGATTTCCTAGGAGGATGATTTATTTAAGCGCCTATTGGCTATTTCGGATAACGTGACTTAGCCCAGTCGTTTTCTGATTGGTCCAAAGTAGTATACCTTCTGGTATTTTCGAAGATTGTTGTAGTGAAGAGAGTACCAAGCCTGGTCGCCCGGCGGTTTCGTTTGACTTCCTATTTTTCATATTGATAAATAAATCATAAGAATTAAAAGAGATATTAAGAGACTGGAATGAGAACCGCGAGTTATGCAAATTATTATTAACTTGACTGATACGAGCCCTTGTTAGTAACAGAAATAAGTATGAGCCCGATACAAAGCACTAATGTTTATGGAGAGGAATGAGTTCGAGACGAGCTCTCGTAGTTAAGAAAAAACTATGATCCCGAGACGAACTCTCGTAGTTAGGAAAAAAAACTATGAGCCCGAGACGAGTTCTCGTAGTTAGGAAAAAAAAAACTATGAGCCCGAGACGAGTTCTCGTAGTTAGGAAAAAAACTATGAGCCCGAGACGAGTTCTCGTAGTTAGGAAAAAAAAACTATGAGCCCGAGACGAGTTCTCGTAGTTAGGAAAAAAAAACTATGAGCCCGAGACGAGTTCTCGTAGTTAGGAAAAAAACTATGAGCCCGAGACGAGCTCTTGTAGTTAGGTAAATATCTATGGGCCCGAGACGAGCTCTCGTATTTCGGAAAACAAACTTATGAGCCCGAGACGAGCTCTCGTGTTTTTGGGGAAATTCTTATGAGACCGAGACGAGACTAAGGCCAAACAAAACGTTTGGTGACACTGAGCGCGAGACCAAGTCTTGGTGTGCAGCTATGCCTGTAACGAGTGACGGGCGCCCCGTTTGTATTAGATTTACTGCAAGTTCATAATCTTAACTTTTCGAGTGGGGTAGGTACACACCGTTTAACTCACACGATAGAAATATCTTTGTATATCAGGTGTAATGACGAAGAGAGATATATAGACTATGGAAAATTTTAGTTTATATTTTTTTTATAATTTTATTTGTTTATATTAATAATTATAATAATAAATAAAAGAAAAAAAGAAAAAGAAAAATGCGTACAACTGAAAAACTTTAATGATCTCCAAAATATCTGGGTAGGGCACTTTCCTCAGATTTCAATTTCATCTCAAAATTCTAGGTAGGGCACTTCAAATTCCAGGTAGGGCACGGCCCGTGTGGCACCCCCCCTGGTTACGGCCCTGCTCAGGTTCTAAAATAAATTTGCATTGTCAAATAAAAGAAGCAGGTTTATTGGGAAAAATAGTTGAAATTCAGGTTGAGCTTTTCTGGGGCATCTACAAGATACAGATTCTTTTGAGCCTAGGCCTAAATCTTCTACGATGGTGGAATATCCCACTTCGACGACTTGTTCCATTTTCGGAAAGCGATCTCTGAACTGAACCGTATTGGTCATTTTCCCCAACCTTTTCTTTTTCTAAACTACTCATTATTTAACTTCATTCGCCCAAACCGAGCGAGTTTATGAATTACAATAAAGCTACATTTAGCTGACTAAAATTCCGACACAAAAAATTCTTTCTCAATTTAGAGGGTTTTCCATTGGCTTAAATACATATGTTAGTAGCCAATAGTGTGACTTCCAAATTTACTAGGATGAATAAAAAGGTTAAAATCTAACGTAGTCCACCTTTTTACTGATTCGTGGTGAAACAAATCGTTAGTGAAGATTTTTGCATGGAATAAAGGTACAGTGGCATACTTATCAGTAATTGACGGATTTTGAAATGACGTTTTAGCGCGCGACACTACCCGTACATGTCTTGGGCACACAGCCTTCTTTGCGTGCTTTTTTGACCATAACATGTAGAGGTATTTTCACGCGCAAAATGAATTTTAAAAGCCGTCAATTATGTTACATATGCTGATAGTAGTAGACAGTTTCAGCTAGGAGCAACAAACACAAGGAGAACGCAGCTAGCCTTTAAACACGCTAACGAAGGGTTGTGTACGAATTTCATTGGACGAGCGTCACTAGCCTTTACGCTGAACGTTTTACGGGCGGGGGGAAGACAATTTCCGAATTTTCCCCTTCCGATGGCAGCAGGCGCTAAAGCGTCTAGCCAATGAAAAACGTACACCAGAAAATCCACGAATTTTGACGGGTTGCGTTCTCCTTGTGTGGGGTGTGGTGTTTGTTGCTCCTAGGTTTCAGCAACTCATGACAATGACGGTTACGCGAACTTCAATGAATCTCGACACCGTTGTAAATGTTCGAGTAAACGTTATTTCATGAGCTTCTAAAACTGTACATTTTTTTTCTGGTGATACTGTCCTATGGCGAAACAATTAATATCTTATCTTATCTTAATGGACAATGCCGTCGATATGGGGCCAAATGCGAGACCGTAATTTATGGGGACCTTATTTGATGGGCCCATCGTTGGACACATAAGCTAGATTTTTATTATTGATCTTATTGACCTCCCTCTTAAATAAATTCGTTTAGTTGGTGAAATGAGTTCCAGTTGGCAGAATTAAGTTTTTTGACGTTCTTTTTTTATGGAAGATTTAATTAGTTTATAGTTGGCCAACTCCGCTCTACACCCCCCCCCCCGATTCAATCCCTACGGTACGCCCCTGTATATTGCCTATTGCTTAATACGCCTCTGGGGAGATGAGTTATTACTGGGTACTTAAGTAAACACCAACAATCAGCTCTACTCGCTGAATACAATGACTACAGTATTCCGATCTGGAAAAGGTGGAGCTTGCGAAGGTACACGTTTCATTTAGTGGCGTGCGTAGATGGATACTTCCTTCACAATAAAATTTTATGTACTATTAGGGATGTTTTTGTATAAAATTTGTCAACTACATTTACTATTTTATTGCATTATTGTAAAAACCATACTGGTATTACCAAAAACATAATGAAATAAATACCATGCTTTTTCTCGTGGAAATCCAATATCCATTCTTTCAAATTCCTGTCCTTATTGGCCATAGATACATTTCCATCCGTATATGGCCCATAGTAAATAATATACGGATGGAAATGTATATCATCTTTTTTCACAGAGTCTCTGGGGTTAATAACTATGTTTATTAGCTGCCAAGGAAAGACTATTTATTTGGGCTGCAATACAGATACAAAATAAATATTTTTTACAGTTTAGCTCCATTTATCTTTTTAAGCCAGCCGTTGAAAATTACGCCATTAATAATTAACATTACGCACCTTATATCATAATATTGTTGTATATTTAAACATAATTCTGGCATTATTTTAGTAATTCTCTTTACGAATATTTACATATAAATTAATTGAAAATTTATTTAGCATTGATGCCTATTATAGTTGGGATATATATTTTTCAAACATTTTACAATAATTAGGCACTTTGTCAAAATGTTTACAATTTTGAATTATTTTTTATTTCAAACTTTGAATGGGCTAACATCAGTACCATTAAACGCCTTTAATTTTTCAATAATGAAAATAGCCTAAAATTAATCAACAATTTCACTTGTCTTTTTTTCACACTAGATTTACTTGGTTTTAATGAGACTATTTATTGCCATATAAACTCCGCTAGATAGCAGCAACCTCTGTTCGGCTCTTAATGCACCCTATCGGATTTGTGTGAAAATAAATAGCATCAATATATTTTGAATGGTTATCAAATACTATAATTACTTTATTTTGTTTATTTATTTATAAAAGAAAATGACGCGTCATATTAATTGAAATTTAAACTTCATTTAATATAATTTAATAGCGCTAAAATTAAAAATTCATAAATAGTTCTATCGATTTAAATTTTAATAAAAATTTGAAACTTCACAATCGTATAAATTGATTCTTGGTTCTTGGGTTTCCAAACTACTTCGGATATATCTAAAAAACACAAATATCACGATTAAAGAAAAAATTAAAATTAGACAGGTTAATTAAGCCAGCGTTAGAAAACGTGAACGGGGAACTTGTAGCTGAGGGTAGACGTACCTTTATTCTGTACAATCTACATTCCTACACGTTCTCCCGTTCACGTTTTCGAAGGGTGGCTTAAAAGATTAGGATTTCTTCTGCCTGTTTTCCTTTAAGTTTTCTTCCCGCCGCACAAATATCCTGGTGGTAGGCCAACCACAGAACACGTTGGCCTACCACCAGAAGATTTGCACGGTGGGAAGAAATCTTAAAGGAAAACAGGCAGAAGAAATCCTAGGCCTTTAACAGGGACGTCATTTGGGTGGGTCAAGCCCTCCCCCCTCTGAATTTTTATGAGCTTAAAAATTCAAAAATTTTTCTAATATGAACTCAGAATCGGATGCAGGGTCGTATTAAGGCATTTACACAGGGGCCCCCGTCTTCAAAATTAATGTTTAATATATTTATTTTATTCGTAAAATTTATTTATTTTTAGGGACCCCAATTCTACTTGGCACAGGGCCCCCAATAGTGCTAATCCAGCCCTGATTGGATGAAGTACAAAGAATATCTTGGGAAAATGTATTGTTCTGTCTATTATCCTGAAAATACATAGTAATTATCTAATAACTATTTAGAATAAAAATCAAAATAATATTAAATTTGATAATTTTTTGCCTTTTAAAAAAACTGTTTCCCGGGGCTCAAATTCTGTCCCTTACTGAAAAATCCTGAAATGACGTCCCTGTGGCTCACTCTGTCTATTAATATTTAATAGTTTAAAATTTTATTAGTATGAGAAGTCTTATAAAAATCCATCTACAAAAAAAAGGTAACTAAGTAAGAGCTTCTTTAGGATTGCTGAGAACGTATAAGTCAACCATTTTCAGTGTACCTTATCACGAATTTATTTAAATACATAAAATTTATATAAATACTCCCATGACAATAATTTTTATGATATTTATAATAACATTTAATATTAATAATGATATTTATATCAAAAGAATAAAAACTAAGTAAGCCAATTAGAAAACAAAAATTCTGAAACCAACGAACTAAATTGGGGAATTGAGTATTGAGTGACATTCTCCCTGATGTTACTAGGCAAATTACACTAAACAGGATGTTTCAAAAGGTTATGCAAAATGTTTTAAGGAGTTGTAGGGGTGAGTTGAGAAGTATGCCTGTTTTTTCCCCATTTTCCTACGATGAGTGAAAAGAGCGCCAGAGAGCTTCAAAGTGTGGCCTACTAGACCTTGGAAGTAGGCTGCAACAAGCGCAAAACCAAGCAGCAGGGACTTTAAATACTGACAAATTTTACCTTTTTACGCTGGTTACCTCGATTTGTTTACAAAGTCATTTTTTATCTATCACACGAACCCAAACCTTAATGTCCGCGTTTCCCTGCTGCTTGGATTTGCGCTTGTTGCAGCCCACTTCCAGGGGGTAGTAGGCCACACTTTGAAGCTCTCTGGCGCTCTTTTAACTCATCGTAGGAAAATGGGAAAAATACAGGCATACTTCTCAACTCATCTCCTACAACTCTTTAAAATTTTTGCATAACCCTTTGAAACACCCTGTATTTTTAACACCCTTATGAAGCTACCCTTTGTAGCCCATTAGTACTATCTCCTACCTAAGTCCTTCATTGAAATGAAAATATTCCTGACGTCGCGTCGTAGTGAACTAACATCCTATCAAATATCTATCCAATTTTCAGGGCAGTGAAGAACACACGTTTTTATCTCAGCGGACCTAAGCTATTTTCTATAATATATATTTGAATAGTAAAGCTCGGGTAGTCCCTCTTTTACTGAAAAGGCTCGATTTGTAAGCTCTCAGTAATCCTATAAAGTCTCACATTAATGCGTACACGTTAATAAGGTTTAGTAGACTTACCGGATAAACCCGTTCCTCTTTTGGAAAAATCAGCGAATCAATAAGAGTCAGTTCGTCGCGAGAACATTTTTCAGTCCATCGAAATAACGAAATTACATATGAACGTAACGCGAGTCTTTCCAAGTGACGATATAGTTTCATCTACAAAATCCAACTTAGAAACGAAACGAGGAAAGTGAATGTCAATATCGAATGAATGGCGGATACGACGCTTGGAGGAGAGCAGAGAAGGTATCGAGAAAAATTCTAAATTGGTGGTTAGGTGGTGGTAGTAACGTATCCGGGGGTTGATCGGATAAAAGATCTTGGTGGGTGGTGGTTTTCAGCAGCCATTGGAACTGGCCGGACGAATTCCAAAAACATTGAGCTCGCCCACAGTCAAAAAACCATTTTGCGAGATGGGATTAGAAGGGCTCGGAAGAATATGGCCTTTTTATCCGCCATTCATTTTCAAAAAGGTGCCAAGGTGGCTCGCTTCTTTTTCGAGTTGACGCGCGGCGCTTTGGCCTTGCACGCGCAGTCGTACTTCTCGAGGATCGTGACGTCCGAGGCCCGGTGGTCGCGGGGGTCTTTGCGAAGGCTTCCTCCTCCTCCTTGCTTGTTGGCGGAGGACCTTCCGGCGCCACCACAGCGCAACAAGTTCCGGAAAGCGCGTTTGAACTCCCGGCTGGAACAGGCGTAGATGATCGGGTTAAGGCAGCTGTTGCAGTAGCCAGTCCAGAAACATATGTCGAACAACAGGGGCGGCACGTAGCACCACTCGCACAGGGTACCTGTGACGGAGAAGCGGAAACAAAGTAATATTAGCGCATCGCTATAATAATAATCTAAGGTCAAAACACTCGAATAAGAGTTGTACCAATTCTTAATGTGACTTTATCTGGTTGTATCATCTATGATAAGACCTCGTGGAATAAACAGGTCCCGAAGATTAAATGGCCCAAAACAATTTCACAAAAACACTGTTCCTCATGACCAGAACGGGCCTCAAAACAAATTTTGCTGGCGGCTCATGGACACCGTAATTACGCCACTACTTCTACAATACATCCCTTTATTAGAACTTTATGTAAAATTTCCTTTATTCATCCTTAGCTAATTTGTTTCTTAAGCATAATCAGCGAGAGCAAATTATAAATAGCCGCGTTAGCTTTAGTTTCAATTACATTATTTAATTCACAGACTTATTCCACCTAGATTTGATGTTTTGTAAGTTACAGTTACCCTCAAACTCTACAGGGTGTTCCAATCCAGCCATTTTTCGCATTAAAATACAACGTAGAATTCTGATTGTATACATCCAAAAGACATCTTTCTATTTGGTTAATTTCAGAAAATTAGAATAATTTTTCACGGTTTTGAAAATATTCATTTTTCACCGACTATAGGTGGTAGCCTAAGACTAGCAAGGCCTAATTGATAGTCTTTTTATGGTAGACTCTAAATTAGAAAGTTTGTACGCCACTCAAAACGTGAAGTAAAATTTATTCGAACGAAAATGGTCGTTTTTCACTAGAAAAAAAAACAACAAACACAACGAGAACGCAGCTAGCCTTTATAAACGCTAACGCGGTGTTGTGTACAAATTTCATTGGACGAACCTTTACGCAGAACGTTTTACGGGCGGGGGGGGGACAATTTCCGAATTTCCCCCTTCCGACGGCAGCAGGCGCTATAGCGTCTAACCAATGAAAACTGTACACAAGAAAATCCACGACTTTTGACGGTTTGCGTTCTCCTCGTGTGGGGTGCTGTCTTTGTTGCTCGTAGGTGATACTATCCAAAATAACATTTTGGGGTGATGACAACAAAAAATACAGCCTCACATGAACCCTGAATCATGTGGTAACTCTTCAAGGCTCGTCTAGACGAATGCTACACTAGGCTCTTTATGAAGCCCCAGAAGAAAACGTTCATCGGTGTTAGGACTGGAAACCTTTGCGGCCATGAAACGGTTCCGTTCCGTTTAATCCAACACTAACAAGGAGACGACCCGAGATGTAAAGCACCAATTTTCTTCAAACTCGGGGGTTTGGTAGACCTTCATGTAACTTGAAAAACCCTAAAGGGAATTTATTCAATGTGCAACCGTTTTGCCATGGAAACCAAAAATGTTTTTGACAACACAAAATGGAAATTTTCCAATTGAAAATAACATGAGAATCTGACCAATTTTAAATTTTTGAAAATTCTTAAAATAGAAAATATAAATAAAAAATAATGAAAAAGTTCGAAATTAATTAAAATTTTTGGTCAGATTCCCATGTTATATTCAATAGGAAAATTTACATTTTGTGTTGTCAAAAACAATTTTGGTTGCCATGGCAAAATGGTTGCCCATTGAATAAATTCCCTTTAGGGTTTTTCAAGTTATATGAAGGTCTACCAAACAACCGAGTTTGAACTAAATCGGTGCGTTACACCTCGGGTCGTCTCCTTGTAAGAGATATCAGCGTTTAGAGGTCCTACAGCTAGAAGTTGATGTAGTGGCGTACTGTCATGTTGAAATCCCCTCTTAAAATTCACATACTTCGACCCCCCCTTGACGAATTTCTGGCTACGCCACTGTTCGCGGCTTAAAGATTTTTAAGTCATGTAACTTGGTTGTTGTTGATAAATAAAGATTCATTTTAAAACTAAAATTATACCCCTTGAATTCTTTGTAGCGTAGATGATACAATTAAAATAATCAATATATTGAAATCACGCGATTTTTGTTGCAATCAACTCTCATGAAAGTTCGGAAAATATGCACGTAATATAATTTATTCTGATACAATATGTATGTTGGTCCATACCAAACTTACTCTGTTCGGCCAAATAAAGGTATTAACTAATTCTTAGTTCAATATCGTGAACTTAAATCAGGAGTTAATTTTTTTTAATATTGACGCGGGTAAAGCTTAAATTCCGAATAAATCATTCGTGGATTTTCCAATAATCTACTCCTTTAGCTTTTAGTTCAATATAAACGTCCCTTTAATAAGTCAAAGTAATCTTAACGAATTTGCGCGTCGCCAATATTTCCAGAGATCGTGATGGTTTCCCTCCGCGCTCCTGTCGCCAAAGGGGGGTTACCGATTCGTTCGAAGAAAGAAAAATTCCCGAAGATGTCGCTATTAGGAAAAGCTTACAAATCTTCGTCTTCGTGTGCTAAGTCGGAGGAAATCACTCCATTAATGAAGTTGTATATATTTGACGTCTTTCTTTTTCCAGTATTTGACCCTGGGGCCCTCTTAAACAGCGAGTCATCCCCGCATACATCGCGTGGCAACGATGGTTGTCGGAAAATCAATTCATTCCCACATCGAGCCCGTGGCGCCACCAACCTCTGAACAAAAATAGCGCTCGAAGTTATTTGTTCGCTTTCCCTCCGGTATATTTTGAGAAAACATCCCGCAATTTATCCTTTTTCCTTTTTCAGTATTTTTTGTTTTCCAATATGGTTCCCACAGTTGAGTTATCCGTTTCTCCGAGCGTTCTGACCACCCGTCATCATTATAAATTTAGATGTTTACTAGTGGTGATATTGACATTTCATCCCGAGGGTTCAGACACGAACGATTGTATGGCGGCATACGTAGGCGTTGCCCCGAACACCGTCTGTCCACGTATCGCGCATCTTCTAAAAATAACTTCAACCTTTCATATTTTGAGCCTAAGGGTTCCGAGGTTTTTTAAAGGGTTTGATTTCAATACCGCCTTCTTCCCACCAATAACCAGGCTACCAAACGCGCTCAACGAAGAAAGTTTAAATCGCAGTTTTGGGGGGATTGGAAAAAAGCTTAATCCTTTTTGGCTTCGAAAGTTTAATGTAGAATTCCTTTTAACGGTAACAGAGGGCTCAGTTCGATCAGAGCGCTCTGCTAATGTAATCTGAATAAGAATTGGAACGAGGAATGTTATCCGAAAAAAGTTACAAGATATACTACAAGCTCCTTTGAAATAACGCTGAAACTACGGAAGGTCTATGAAAAGTGCTTAGCGATATAGTCGCTATACTGACCTTAAACCATAAAATCCACGTCAGAACCTTGTTTATCAGAGCCTTGCTAACAACAACAACAACAACAACAATCAGCTAGGCTATTACCCAAGGCACCACCTTAGGCCCAAGTCATCTAGCGACTTATAATGCCTTTAAACAGGTGGCCGGGTTACAATGCTTCGTCAAATAACCAAAATTCGCTTTTACAGACAATCCCAATTGAGGATTTGTATGTAATACTTTCACGTACCATGTAACTAACCTCCGTATAGGAGATAACTTCAAACGTTAAAGTGAAAATGGTAATGGTAGCGTAATAACCATAAGTATGTCAATTATTAAAAATTATAACCGAACTGATTTTCAGAGCTATCACGCAATCTATTTTTAGTTCTCAGTACAGATTCCCCTAGAGTCTAAATATGCCTAAAGCGAAATATACTGCCAAGGACGATTACACGCTACTCAGTTCGAGTCCAAGTCGGAGCTTGACCGAAAATTACAATGCTTTAATGTCGCCATATTAAATATTGGCCCATATTTGTGATTTACAAAACTCTTCTACCAATATGGCTAGAAGAGTCAATGACATGTGTACTTAACCCATGGGTTAAGCATACTTGGAATTGGATTGTGTGCTCTCAGATGTCCGTGACATTTTGTTATATAATATGGTCAAACCATTAGATAAAACTAACCGACTCCGTTGACTTCTTCTTATCCACTTACGCGAAGTATTTATGATTTTCACTTTGAAGTTTTAAAATAATTAGTAAAGAACTAATCAAAGTTTTTGGATGAAATATACGGTCAAAGATATTCATTATAAAATACGACGATTAATAAACGACTTCATTCATACCTTGATTCTAATATTTGATTTCAAACAATAAAGTTGTAGTGACGTTAGTATTTGGAATGGTACAAGCATTAATATTATGACTCGAAGTGAGGTTGACCGCACGAGAAAGGTTCTCTAATTTGGTATATTTGCGCGCAGTCGTAAGCGATAATGTGTATTTAACCACTTCCCCTGCAAGCAAATTTCGGGCTTTCCCACTGAGGTTCCTGAATTAAAGCTTATAGGTTGATTAGGCTAGGATGGGAGGTCAGTGGATTTAACTCTTAGGGAATGACCATTTCTTGATTTATAGAATATTGTGTACGATACACGTACATCATAAGTACACTGTTAAAAAAATTCGTTCAGAAGACGTTCAACTTAGAACAGTCTGTTCAAAAATGAACGATAGCGTTCTAAAGGTATGTAACAGAGAACGGTGTGTTCAAGATATTTTTTTCGTTCAATAAAGAACGAATGCTCTTTCGCCCTCTGGAGGAAGGCTTGTAAACTACACAATAGAATAGATTCGTTCCCCTTAGAACAGGTTTTACACACAATCCTATATGGATTTCTTTGTATTGTCTTCATGTACATGTACTAACATATAAGAGTGACACTTTCAACATATGACCAAAAGTAACAAATAAGTGTGACACTATTTTGCGGAAAACGTCGTAAGGCCAAAAGTAACAAATTAGTGCGACACTATTTTGCGGAAAACTTCGTATGGCCAAAAGTAACAAACAAGTATAACATACATATAGTAATAAATGAGTGGTTTAGAGTGCGCTTTGTTATATGTAGTTTTTTCGTACATTATTATGTTGTTTTAAGTTAGTGTACTGGTTGATTAAACTATTACTCGTAGTTATTTATTTACAGTGTGAGTAAGAACATGTTGTAATGAAGTTGTTTTTGTAGTTGTATGTACAGTGTGTTTGGAAATTTACTGAAGTTTCAATTTCATTGTTAGAGCGTAGCTCCTTCACTAGCGACTCAAATGGCGTTGGGTCTGTAACGCCTTTTCTCAGAAACTACCCCACCTATTGAAAAGAAACTTCACACAAATAACCTCCGTGTCCCAACGAAAAAGGGTTGTGAAAGGTCCGAATTTATAGGACACGCACCGTTTTTTTTAAGTATATTTTTATTTGATTGGCAAGGTAGACGAAATTCGTTCGGAAATGTAATTGCCCAAGTTCCAGAATTAAAATTTACAGAAAATATTTCGTAATATACTGCAATTTGGTTTGACGTTTTCAGCATAGAAATAAATTCTAACATCGTTTGTTACCAGGTCTCGGCCTGTAGATTGAGAATAGGATGTAATATCGTTTGGGCTATGAAAAGGTTTTATTTATTTTACGCGTATAACTTACGTGGTAGATATTTTAAGCTTAATAAGATGGTTGTAGTTGAGGAAACTTGAGGTTGGAACTAAATTCAAATAATCTAGTTTTAGGCCTGGTTTTTATATTCGGTGGGCATTGGGATAGGTTAGGTTATTTTTATTAATTTAGCATGATGAACTGCCGGCAGGAACATGAGCCATAATATAGAAAGCAATAACGATAAAGCATTAAAAGTCGAACGAGAAAATGATCCACGGCGAACGACAAAGCGTTCTACCGCAAACGGCAAAGTGTTCCACCGCGAACGACAAAACGTTCTAATTTGAACAAAGAAGGTTTGTTCAATATAGAACATCTAAGTTCAATATTGAACCATCAACCATCGTTCTTTATCGAACGAATATTTTTTGTTCATATTAGAACAAAATGGCGTTCTGTTACAGGGACAACCTTCTGAACGGCGATTTGTTCAAATTAGAACAATTTTTTTTAACAGTGTAACATAATAACGATCGTAAAGGTTAAAATTCTTGAACATGGTTAAATATAATCATTATTTTAACCATGAATGAACGGTTTGGGTCCACTTGCGCAGTTTTCATTTGCGCAGTTTTCGTTTGCGCACGTTCCCAATTGCGCGTTTCCCATTTGCGGAATTGCTATTTGCGCAGTTTGTCATTTGCGCAATTTACCATTTGCGCGCTTTTTCCCGATTGCGCAGTTTCCCGCTTGCGCGGTTTTCTCGTTTGCACAGTTTCCTGTTTGCGCGATTTTCCTGTTGCGCAGATTTGTTATTTGAACGGTTTTCCCATTTGCGGGGATTTTTATGACTTAAATATTCACTATTAATCCTTTTTCCTAGAAAAAGGGTTATTTCTAGCCGGTAAACTTTAACATTACCTTGTTTACCATCCAGCTGCGCTGCTAGTGTTTGTTTTATGTCCGGTTGGGCTGTAAATACCAAAAAAAATTAGGTTTTTCTTAGTTAAAATAGCATTCGTTGAATTAGTCTCTTGGGAAAATATATATAGTCCAACAGCGACCCGATCCTTCTCGGCCTTTAGGCTAAGATCATAGTGTAATAACTGTTTACTGACAATTCCAGCTTTAAGGACGATTTTAATGATGGCCATACCTCTTAAACAATTGTAGGCGGCACAATAAAAACGATACAATAAAAAATGATAAAAAATAAAAACGATGTTTAAAATCTAAAATTAACAGGAATTAAAATATGTTTCAATTTCAGATAAAAATGCTGCTAATACCTTAGCACCACTTTTAAAATGGCTTATGTCGTAGGACAATATACGTCCTCTGTAGTAGAACCTAGGAGGATGGAAATTATGGAGAGGAAATGAAGGGGTTGACTGGTTAGGTAGGTTTGGCAGCGTTAAACCATTGAACCTAATACCGTATAGACATCTAACGGAAATAGTTTGAACTGAAGAAAATATTTTCGTCTGCTAGATGTTGGCACGCCACGTGTTTTTAGAGTTTTTAGAATGAAACAAGGAAAAGCAATCTATTTAATTTTCCAAGAGCACAATTATACTGTTTTTTCCAAAAGTAAAAAAGAGACCAATAATGGTAAATATATATTGTTTAATTAGGTATTACAATATTGGTAATAGCTATTGAATAGCTATTGTTTCCAGTCTTGTTCACGTTTATGGAAAATAATGGGCCACGCACTTCTTTTGTGAGTTGTGAAGGGAAATTACAAACGTAATGATGTTGTTTTAAAGTGGTCACAGTTATAGTTTCACGGTTAATTGCTTCTATCCATTTTTGACATGCTTTTAAATTTTTCCCATTCCTTCCAGGTTTAGGAATTGGATAAAAAATAATGTTATTATGGAACCTAGCGTCACTGCGACAATTGTCAAAGCAACAATATTTTCCCATGACTAAATTTTTCTACCTTAAACCAAACATTCAGCTTTCTCCACTAATTAAAATCATTTTCTACTACTAAGCAAAAGAAAAACCGTTTACTACATTGTATTTAAAACGTCAAGCAGACGAAATTATGTGTACACGCATATATGTTAATCTAGTAACACTGCCTGTCGTCAGATGGCGCTACAGGCTTAGGTTAAAGTTTTTTCTTGAGATACGTTACCGTAGGTGTGACGGGGAGCCCGTATTGGGGGAATACAATTTTCATTTCCAGGATACGGGTCATTCATATTCCTAGGTAGAACACCTATATGAAAACGGTGCCTACGCGCCTGCGGCGCCACCGGCTAACCTAACCGTTAAACAATATTCTTTCTGACCGCCAGGAAACATGCAGTGCAATAAAAAAGGTGCATTTTTGGTAGAGGCACTAAATTTAAATAGCAGCCAATATACTATCCTCAGTGTTATAGATACTACATTTTCTTTTAGCCTAAAGGCTGAGAAGCTACGATTCACTTGTCGACCGAAGATTTATTCCCAACAAAATAATTCAACAACCGATATGTCAACTTCAAACAACTTTAAATTATTGGTATGGACAGCGCGACCGGTAATTAAAAATACACCAGCAGCACAGTTGGATGGTAAACAAGGTTACGTTAAAAATAAACTACCTGAAAAAATCTTATTTCAAGGAAAATTGCTTAATATAGAATATTCAGGTCGTGAGAAGCCGCGCAAATGGAAAATCTGCGCAAGCGGAAAACCACGCAAATGACAAACCTGCGCAAATGAAAAACCGCGCAAATGAAAAACCTGCGCAAATGATAAACCGCGCAAATGGAAAATATCTCCGCAAGTGGAAAACTGCGCTTACGGAAAAAGCGAAAATGAAAAACGCGCTAATGGAAAACTGCGGAAATGGGATACTGCGCAAATGAAAACTGCGCAAATGGAAAACCGCGAAATTGCATTTGCGGAAATGGGAACTGCGCAATTGGCCCATTACCGAATTAACATAATGAATGAAAATTATCATAGTTATCACCGAACTGATTTTCCAAGTAATTGCGCAATCACGGTTTAATTCAGCACAGATGCCCTAGTGTCTAACTAAGCCCAAGGTGATGATAATATTATACTCAGTTCGTTTCTGAGTCCGAGTCATAGCTTGACGAGAGTGTCAGTGTCAGTCGCGTTGCAAAGATTTCCCCTAGAAACTCTTACCGGTATCTTTAGCCATAAGGCGAAAACTATTCGCTAGTTTTGGAGTAATTTTTTAGGAAATAACGAGCAACTTCAAAATACAGTTTGGCTGTTATAGTATGGAAGAAGTTGGTAGTTTGGGGTAAAAGGTGTACTCTTTTCGTCCCAAAGCGAGCGAATAGTTTTGGCCTAGTATGTAGCCCACATATTGAAAGAAATTAAGGAGCCTATGAAGCTGGTCCTATTTACGCCACTGGTCAGTGTCGATGAAATATTCGGTAAGAAAATTAGCATTAAAACCATTGAAAGTGTCATACTTATTCTTATTATGTTATTTATGGTGACATTATATTGTTTCATTACAAGTCCAAAGAAGTGATTTATTTAATTCAGTGGCATAGCCAAAAATCCTTCAAGGGAGGGGTTCAAATACCTCAGAGGGGTTGAGAAGGGGGGATTATTTTAGTACAGGCAAAGCTACGCCCAAAGGGGAAGGGGTGGACACGGAAACCCTCCCCTAATCTACGCCACTGATTTAATTAGAAATATTAATAATATTAAGGTAAAGCGAGTGAAACATCGCGAACAAGAGACCGAACATTTTCGTTAGCATTTATTCCGTAAAAATTCTTGTCAACAAGGTATATTTGTAGGGTGGATTAGATGACGCTGTAAGCGAGGAAATGGATTTCAAGAACATCTGCTCTTAGAAGAACGACCGAAGATCTTTTCAGTCGGAAAGGGAAGAATTGGAGGGAAAATGGCGTGACTGCAGTCGCGTAGAAATCTTTCCTTTTCGCCCTTACTCGAGACAGGGAGTCGCGTGAATCGTGGTTGACCGTTCCGCGAAAAGTGCTCTCGAGCGAGTGGACAACCTCAATCCCCACTCCAATCCAAGATTGCCGGCCGGTTGACCTCGCTGACCATTACTCTGGCAGTCACGCACTCGCCGATCCTTCCATGATAAAGATAAAAATGTCTAGAATCGGGACAAATCGATTCTCATAAATTCGTATTCATTTTCGATTACAAGGGGTCCGTCATTCGGTGAAAATGATCAAGGTCAAAAGTCAATCTCCTCGAAAGAGCTCCTCCGATGACATTTCGCGTTTCATTTCTAATTCATAGTGTAGGACGTGAGACATCAAAGCGATCTAAGAGCGGTAAAAGGAATTCCACATTAGGAAGTGAAAATGCGAATACCATTAACGGAAGTCGAATAAATACCGGGCTCTGTCAAATATCTGTTTAATATTATTAATGATGGCTCGTTCATTTCTAAGCTTTGAGATTTTCTCCATTTACTGAACAAGTTCTTAATGTAATCCTAAGTAGCGTAATAACCATAAGTATGTCAATTATTAAAAATTATCACCGAACTGATTTTCAGAGCTATCGCGCAATCTATTTTTAGTTATCAGTACAGATTCCCCTAGAGTCTAAATATTCCTAAAGCGAAATATACTACTGCCAAGGACGATAACACGCTACTCAGTTCGAGTCCAAGTCGGAGCTGGCTGAGAATGTCAGTGTCAAAAAAGGTTGGACTGTGACACGGCTCTGTACAAGGACCTAGCGAGTAAAGTTTCGTAGGCGCGTGCAGAGGACCATGTTCTGAGAAAAATACTAAGCGCTTTTGGTTGAAAAATTACTTCGTTCTGTTAAAGGATTTTTGACTAATCAAAATTTGTAGGCGGTTAAAGGGCAGGAGTTATATACAATGTCAGCAAGTTCTGTTTATCGCTACAAATGATATGTATACTGCTCTGAAATTAGCAAGAACTAATTTAGAAAATTAAAATGTGAACAGCCGGAATTATTTTTATAGTTTCTTCATTTTTAGTTTGGTCGTTTACTTAAAATTTTAAGACATTTTAAGAAATTAATAACAGAGATAACTTTTATTGTGTATGGTCTCAAGGAGGATAGCAAGGGAGGCGAAGTCGGAGGGATGAACGCGCCAGCATCCTTGTAAGAAGTTTAGCGCGAACTCGGCTGGAAAATTATGGAAAAATGGCGGCAACACGTAGCGTAGCGGCCGCAATCCCTCCTACTTCGCCTCCCTTCCTATCCTCCTTGATGGCCTGGATTACAGTTACATAAAACTAAGCCTTTTTGGGGTTTTTTTAAGAAAACCCCTCCCGCATTCTACGCGTGGTCATATTTTTATTCTTCCAAGCGCGTGCGCGTTAATTTTGAAGTTTAAAATAGTAATCCGTTAATATAAAGGATATTACACGCCAAAGGGGAGAATAGAGCTAGGACAGCGTAATGGACGTGTTCCGACCCCCCGTTGGGTACAGGTAGCCAATTCGTTTTCATTTTCGGTTACAAGGGGTCCGTCATTCGGTTAAAATGATCGCTACTCCTACAAGGTCAAAAGTCAATCTACTGAGTTTTCCTCGAAACAGCTCCTCCGATGACATTTCGCGTTCAACTGCGCGTTACGATCACTGGGGAATTTCTGTATCACATTGAATTCTTCAAAAAAGTATTGGGATGGAAAGTCTGGTACCTTTCAATGACCCTTGCGATTGCGCAATGCTAACTTCTGTCAGAGTGTTAAGTCCCTTTTTAATAGTACCGAGCAGCTTCAAAGTGCAAATGAAAAGAAGAGCTACTACTAAGGAAAAGCTGTGTCTCCCCATCCCCTGGTACGACACAAATGAAGGACTTAAAAGTACTCCTAACTTTCAACCGATGACATTCTTCAATTAGCTTAATCTGTTAACATAAATTAAACTCTTCCTCATTCTTTCCCCTCCGAGTTCGTTCTGCGGATGAGATAGCGAGTCTGATTGGAATCCAGAGTATCACTTGATTAATTAAAGTTGAAAGTCTTGTTATGATTCCAACTGCCTCTCCCGTATAATTAAGCAGATCCCCCAGTTGAAACGTAGTGGCGCATTTGAAGTATTAAAATCTATTGATTCGACTAAGCAGCAGCTTCACTTTAAAACGAAGACGGGGATATGCTCTCATCGGATGCGACCTTTTCCACCAGAATATAATTATTCAAGCCATTATTCCCGTCCAAATGCCTAATTAATTCTCCCTTTCCCCGTAAAAGTTGACGCGATAGCTGTTCTAGTTGCATTCACGGATTTAAATTTTAGCTTTGACTCTCGTTTATGTAGAAATACAAATACTATTTATAATATACCACTGTTTACAACTTATCCGGGAGTCAATTTTTAAAAAACCTAGAAATGTAAAGTGCTAACTTTTCCGTTGCATAGTTTTTGGTTACCAATATTTATAAAATTTTAAGCTTTAATTTTTACAGTGATGAGATAAAACCCACGTACCATGATTACCTTATTTTTATGTTTAATGGTCAGGAAAGACTTTGGACCCGACAGTGAAACGTGTTTTAGGGCCCCTTCTTATCAAGATTTACAACTCTGGTCATAGAAACTACGGAATTACAGCGGTAATGGGTGATTTTCAGAACCATATCTTTTATTGGTAATGGATGGAAAGTAAAATATCAGGTTAGGATTTGTGTTAGTTAATTTTACGATGAAAATTATGGATAACGGATTTTAGATTTTCTGAAAGTACTTGTTTTGGAAAATTACCGAATGTTAACCGATGGGAGTAAAGCATTGGACGGGAAAAGGATGGGAATGGTAATACTGTTTCGTAAATAGCATGGGAATGGTAATACTGTATCGTAAATAGCATGGGAATGGTAATACTGTTTCGTAAATAGCATGGGAATGGTAATACTGTACCGTAAATAGCATGGGAATGGTAATACTGTACCGTAAATAGCATGGGAATGGTAATACTGTTTCGTAAATAGCATGGGAATGGTAATACTGTATCGTAAATAGCATGGGAATGGTAATACTGTTTCGTAAATAGCATGGGAATGGTAATACTGTACCGTAAATAGCATGGGAATGGTAATACTATACCGTAAATAGCATGGGAATGGTAATACTGTACCGTAAATAGCATGGAAATTGTAATACTGTACCGTAAATAGCATGGGAATTCTAATACTTTATCGTAAATAGCATGGGAATTTTAATACTGTACCGTAAATAGCATGGGAATGGTAATACTATACCGTAAATAGCATGGGAATGGTAATACTATACCGTAAATAGCATGGGAATTGTAATACTGTACCGTAAATAGTATGGGAATTGTAATACTGTATCGTAAATAGTATGGGAATGGTAATACTATACCGCAAATAGCATGGGAATGGTAATACTATACCGTAATAATTCTACGGAAATGGGATGAAATATGTAAAATTTCTACTGCGGATTCGATTCACTAGACGAGGCGTTTCATAGTATAAGCGTAAGCTATCGATAATTATTACTGATTATCTAAAATATTAATATCATGCAGTGTATATATAGACTGAATAAAAAAAGTAAAGAAATCCATTGAAGTCTGCATTGCATAACCGTACGTTGTTTAAATGCTTAAACGCCAATAAAATCTAGGCGAATATGCTGTAATTTTTGCTGACCCTTAAAGGGTTCCATCAGCCTCGTAAGGGGAGAAACTTGCGCCCCCCCCTAGCCAGTCATGTTTTTGATTTCGATTAGCGGAACTATAGGGCGCACGTAACGCGCAGGGAATGTACGATGACCGCGTAGTATTCCTCCGCGAGTTCGCCAGTCTGTTTTTAAATTTTCGGGTTTAGCAATGTCAAGCAATGAAATTAATGGTAATAATAAAATACATGATAAACGAAAACAAAATCAATCACTAAGACAATTCGTTGAACAAGAACAACCTTCCGTATTAATTCTAATTAAATTCCAATACAAGCAAATTAGGCCAAGGTGAAAAAAAAACTCCGTCCGTTGCGACCGATATCGAAATCCGAATTTCCGCGAATTGACCACGCGTTTTGTAAAGTTTCGTATTACCAAACATTTGTCTCCTTCCGCGTTAAAAAAAATAGTGCTATTTCACCCCCCACTGTCATCCCCCTACGACGCTGATGGAACCCTTTCGTATACTCTTATGCTTAGTTCTTCAAGTCCATTAACCGTTGTTGAATTACTTATGTCGAAACTCAACAAATATTCGATTAATTAGGCTTTGGGATCAGTATTTTCTGTGGTAGGTTGTGTTACGGAAAAGGCTCTCGAGATTGTTTCTTCAATACATAAGTATATGTATTTGTACCCCGCTGCTCCGCTTTAAGCACTACAGCGGCCACCTTAAACAACCAGCCCTGGACAAAAGTGCTCTTTGCGAAACAACGTTCGGCCAGTGAGACAGCCATCTTGACTGCCTCCCATATAGCAAACAAACGCCCTCATCATGGCCCAACAAAAGGCGACACCATGGGCTGCCCGAGACCCACCCTCGCACAGCTGAGGACTAGAGTGGCTTCCTCTTCCACTGCAAACTACCCTCCTTAGTAGGTTACAGAATGACGAGTGTGGAACACCCATGAGGTTCCAGTGACCCAGCGCCCCGATCAAATGACCTTGAGAGCCGGGTATGGAGCCCCCCACAGGCTCCAGTGACCCCATCACACCACTAGATAGGGACATAAAGTTATGTATTTGTACCCCGCCGTTCCGCTAGGCACTACGGCGGCCCACAACACTCAACCAGGTCCGGACAAAAATGCGCTTTGCGAAACAAACGTTCGGCCAGTGAGACAGCTATAAAAACCGGCTCACAGATAGGGACAGTTGAATGTCGAGAATAATGGATTTAATTCTGCTAATTCCAATCAATATAATAGATGTTGGAAAGAACCGTAAATGCTTTCAGTCGCCTATTTAATACTGCAATCGTAAACTCGCTCGAAGTCGCAACCTCCCATTATCAGCAATTCAATTTCCAACTGAAAAATAACAATATTTAATTTTCGTTCTCTTATGTAGAAATTTAATTTTAAATCTCCAACCGAAAATCACTTCCGGTCGTCTGGTTTTCATTAACGCCCTTCTATAAAACGATAAATAAACATAAGAAATCTTTTCTTGAAGAATAGTCTTAGTCGATAATTCAAAATAACGGTCAAAAACGCCGCCGATCAGTTTAGTAAAATATTTTCGGCGGCGTAATCGTCGGCCATTTTCGGTATGGAGATACAGGCCATAGAAATCGGATAACAAACTAGAACGCTTAATCGAATGGCTGGCAGACCACCGATTAGAGTCTTGGCTAAAACGACAGTAACACCATCTACACCGCGCGCACGAAACGTATTTTAACTAGTGATCAGGTCTACTATGTGAATAACGTAGGCACTGATGCAAATAACCATTTACAAGTGTTGTTGATTCATTAGTGGTCTTTTCCACTTTCTTTAACGGTTTTAGCTGTAAGTACAAAGCAAGATGTGGTTTTCGGATTCATATTTTTCGAAAGGTATATACAGTATTTCTTTGATATGTTACGAGATGATAGATTATCTTTTGAATAATTGTTGTAACTTATCTTTATTATTAAAAAAATAGTTTATGGTATTTAGGGCTAGTTAGGCTTAGCCTTTGCTATCTAATTCTGTCACTCTTGTAAACTAATGTTATGCAATTATGTAATTATATGCTAGCTCATATCCAAAAGTAAAATTTTTCTTCTCTGTTTGTTGGGGAATTTTACCTTGGTCGCATAGGCCTAACTATTTATAATACTTAGTTTATAGTAGGTTTTCAGTTGGCTTCTGTTAAAATTAGACGTACTTTTGTTTAGAGAAACTGTCTTTGCTAAAGGATTATATAAGGTATTAACCAAGTATATTCTTGCTGGCTCTGAGGTCTACATTTAGCGTTGAAATAATAGGCAATGTATGTACTAATTTAAAGTATTAAATATAATTTATTATACGTTTGATTCGTTCGCGTTCTACATGTTGAACAGTCTCATCGGTGTCGTGTTTTCTTTTCAAAGCATTGATACTGATCTTGTGAATATAATCCTTACGGCAGTAAATATGAACTTAAATTGAAGTGACCCATTATTCCGACTTTCCCATCATTTTATCTCACACAACCTTCACAATAGCTTCATTTTAAAGAGATTTATTCATAAATAACAAGAGTTAGCTGGGTGGTAAATTTTAAACGCGGTTACATGAAGAGCGGCAGGCGCGTTTTAAGTCAACGAAGGCGCCAAATTGTAAGACGCGTTTCGGGTACAACGTTAAAACCGCGAATACGGTTCATAGAATATTTTTTGTAGGAGATAGCTGGGCCCTAATGTTCGTAATTGGGTTTAAAGCCGTACATACACTACTAACGAAGATATTCGCGATAAACAATTACTGTGCACCGGTTTCCCTCATAATCATTGCGGGTAAAACAACTATTTCTAACAGTAACCTGTGAAAAGATATGTTTTGTTTGAGTAATTACTCCTAAAATATTTAATTGACCATTCTACATTTTTTATTTAAACAAAACTAGCTTTCTATGATTTGAAAGAACCGCGTTTTCTAGTGCGTTCTTAGCGATTGGAAATTATGGTAAAAAGAAAACTATTTATAACACTAACCTGTGAAAAGATGTTTTCTTTTGTGTATTTACTCTTACCCGATTTTTCAACTTTAATTAAACATAAGTCGCCTTAAAGATGTAAAAAAACCGCGTTAGCTTCGAGTTAAAGTCGGCCATTTAATCTTAGGCAAAATAGAGTGTTAGTTCACCTGTGTGGCGCAGATGGCGTAACTTTCGTTGCCAGCCAAACGAAAAGTATTGGCCAAAGGCTTGGTTTTTTAAAAGTTCTAATCGGACCTCGCGACAAATTTAAAAAATCGTTCTAGTTTGTTATCCGATTTCTATGATACAGGCCAGAAGGCAGGCAAGGCTGCCAGATTTCGATAGACCGAAAACGGCCAACTCTCTCAAATGTTTTCGTTTTCAAAACGAAAATTTTACGGCGTAGCTATCGACTAAGACTATTTAAAATGTTTTTCACAACATAGGCCTAGTTCTTTTTATAAAGTAACGTGAATTTCTTATTTAAATATTGCTCTTACTTTTACAAGTCTACGAGGGCGTACTACCTAGGAGCAACAAACACAAGGAGAACGTAGCAAGCCTTTAAACACGCTAACGAAGGGTTGTGTACGAATTTCATTGGACGAGCGTCACGAGCCTTTACGCTGAACGTTTTACGGGCGGGGGGGAAGACAATTTCCGAATTTTCCCCTTCCGACGGCAGCAGGCGCTAAAGCGTCTAGCCAATGAAAAACGTACACAAGAAAATCCACGACTTTTGACGGGTTACGTTCTCCTTGTGTGGGGTGTTGTGTTTGTTGCTCCTAGGTGCTACAGTCGCCAGAGAAATATAGATTTTTCTAGCATGCGTGCAAATCGCTCGTGCGAAGAGCATACTAATAAACTTGTGCCGTAAGAGCAACATTTTAACAAATTGGGCAAGACCACTTTTTATTTAAAAAAAAACAAGTATTGTTCCCGTTTCGCATAAGTTCACGTAAATAAATGGTTAAGTCAGGGAGGTATGTGAATTCTAATTCAAACGAAGGCTTAATCTCAAATAGAGATTAGCACATCACGGTGGAAGCGAAAATCTGGACTCAAAACCCCGCCATTTCTATGGAAACCACCTCAATCTATCTCATACATAAAAAAATTATAAATTCAATTTGTGAAAATTTGCGCAGAATTAAAACCGTGATTATGTTATAAAATAAATAATTTTATTAAAATGAAGATAAAAAATTTACTTTTAATACTAATAAGCTACTAATTACGGTAATTTAGCAGTTACGTTTCCAGTTTTTTTACAATTAAAAAAAATCAGGATACTCCAATCTAAAATTCTAATCGAATGTTTCTTTATTTTCGCTAAAGTCTTTAAGTTTCTGGTAAATTTAACGCTCCAAGAGTAAAAATACAAAAGCGCTTAGCTGGGCAGTTAGTCTACTTCGTTGGAGAAAATTGTCACTATCCGCTATTTTATCGCTCCCCCGTCCGCCTCTGATCCCCACCTTTGGACCCAAAATCTCCCGTCATGCATTGCGCCAATTATATTCTCATTAAACGCGTGGAGAGGAGGTGGGGGTTAAGGCGGGGAACAAAGCTTTGATTATGCAATGCACGGGCTCCAAAAAGGGGGAGCGGGAGGCAGCTCACTTCTCGAAAAGACGAGTGATTTAATTAGTCGATAACGGGACAAACATTCCAGCAACCGAGCGAGAAGACTCAGAAGAGAGAATATAGACGACAACTTTTTGTTTCATAAT
Organism: Leiobunum rupestre; assembly: GCF_980474605.1. Lineage (NCBI taxonomy): Eukaryota > Metazoa > Arthropoda > Arachnida > Opiliones > Sclerosomatidae > Leiobunum > Leiobunum rupestre. The sequence goes on from NC_143387.1 coordinate 25,232,099, forward strand.
TTACTTTGACACGCTAGGCGGAATCACAAAAACCTTTCTTTCTTCTCTCTTTTGACACGTTTGGACGGAAAACAGCGATGGGGATGAGGCCGCAGAATTCTCAATGTTTTTATGACCCAATTTAGTTTTTTTTTAATGTAGACACTTTTTCTTATGCGAGGGAAGAACCAGACCTATCGCAAACTTATACCGTTCCACAATGAATTTATTTAATTTCATTAATATATATCATGAATAACCAATAGCAGGAATCTATACCTCGCGGCAGATTAATAATAATAAAAAATAATCAGCTATGGCTAATACCCTAAGTCATCAAGCGACTTTATTTAAGCCATTAATTCAGGTGGCCGGGTTATAATGCATATGAGGGTGGTGGAAAGCCCTTCATGCCACGTGAGCCAACAGCTCCTTACAGGATGTGGCTGACGTTTTTTTTTTGACGTGACTATGTTAACTTAACAAACAAATAAGTGGGAGGGGAGCGCGCGCAAAGGGGATTTTTTTATCTCGTTGACGGGGCCAAACCCGTCAGAGTGATCTTACCATACGCGATACGGCAGGATAAGCATTCCAAGTAGAGGTATGGATTCCTGCCAATAGGTTATAGACAATAGGCGGAGCATATTCATAACGTAAAAATTCGGTGATTTACAATACGTGTCAAGTGTAACAATGGTTAAAGCCAACGAAAGTTAAAATAATTTGATATTTCCAAGAATATATTTATTCATACTTGGGGTTAATGACCATATTGAGACGTGTTGGAAGACAAGTCATTTATAGAACAAGTAAGAAACCCGGCTGAATGGAATTTTATAGAAAGGCTTACTGTTAGGACGTGAGGGGATTGGGAGTAACGATAACCATATAGTCATTCTTCCGACAGTATAAATAAATACATTCTTGGTATTTTATATTTCTAATTCCGAAATTCACTGGGCTAAAAATTCCCTTCCGCCAATCTAGCGATGATTCGCTACGTCTACATCAAAACGTCTTCCCTCTCACTCTCCCAAGGAGAGAGTCTTCATCTAATTCGGGAATGGAATTTTAGGAATTGATCTAGTTATTCCAATTTTCATTTAACGTATCATTACGAAGCCCACATTTATCTCGTGCTTTGTTTCCGTTTTGTTTATTGAATGCCGTTATCATTTGAGCACCCTTTTGTAACTGATTAGGGGATACATTGTACCCTGTACCCCGTTTCTAATTACGTGGCTTGTTACATGTTTTCATAAATACATTTTATGGTTTTTCAGATTTATCCTTTTATATATATTACTAGCTGGGAAGCGTGTCCTTCGGCCGGACCCCAGCTAGAACTAAAATCCCGTGGAGACGGAGTCAGGGCATAAACAAAACTCTATTCCCCCCCCCCCCAGCGCAGCGCAGCGCAGCAACTAAATTGACTGAGGCAGAAAAATATTGGTTGTATAGGTGTATGTAGGTTGCAGGATTCACGGCACCTTTCCAGGGGCAATAATACATAGATGTCGACTCGCTTTTTAACATTATTTAATTAATTAACTTCACCCAAATTGGAAATCGATGAAAATAGCGCGACTCGCTGCCTTTGAGCCATGAGAATAGCGGTGATAAATTTGGAGGTCCTAGGTTGAACGGCTCGGACGTCTATAGAGAAACAGACGCGAAACAGACTTAGGAATATAGTATAAGACGATGTGTATGTATGCCCACAATTTCAGAGGTAGACTGTCGAGGCCTTAGTCTGGTGGGCATAGTAACCTCGTGGCCTCACTTTTTAAAAAGCTTAACCGATGGGGTTAACTTATCAGAGTTAAACAACCGACCTCCAAAGCTAAATTTAGTCGTTTGTGATTTTGCTTACCTGGCCAAGTTTCCAGTCCGTCTCTGACCAATTTACTGTTACATATGCGGTCTAATTGGTTACTAAAGTATTAAAAATGATATCTCCACATATTTTACACTAACAGTATATATCTTTTCCAATCCGAGAAGCGATAAATTCCATAGAAACTTTCTATCGAGACGAAGTCTATGCGTAATTCCGTTAAACTTCCTGACAGCCAAGTCTTCTGCCGAATCAAAAACATTCACGATCACCTCAACATCCAAGTAACGGTATTTTCAGTAATCTAGATAATTGGCTAACAGTTCTAGCGTTGCAATGAGTATAAACGTTTAATGAGGTGGTGATATGCCGGTATCCATTACGAATAGCCAATTAAGTATTTGCTAACGTAGATATACAGTTGCTGTATTTACTACAGTAGCAACACCAATAAAGAGCCAGAGATAGCGCGATTGGCTGTAATTTATGTATACGCGCCTCGAATGCGTCCTCGAATTTCGGCGAATGTCTCTGCCGATGGATTAGCGCCTAATTTTTATTGACCGTATATCACTATAAATCCGTGTGAGGTATCGTGGTTGGACAGGGAAAGGCTGGTATCATTGAGGAATGCTACTATTACAGGCCGGCTCCAAACCCCTACGCGTTTGATGAATTTGGAAAGGTCGCCAGGGCACGCCAGATCCTTCGAGAATCTGTCGCGGCCACCGCCCTCAAGACCGTCTTCCTCTCTGGCCCCCTCCCGCCTTTATTATCGTTTTAGACCAATCCTATAAACGTTGCAAATTAACAATTATCTAATTAACTAATTGAACGCAACCAGCCGTTGCCACTTTACGCTATCTCTCCGCGAATCTCTCAAACGTAGACGAACAAAATCCGCTGGGAACAATTGGTTAAATACGTTGCTTATCTGTTGGTTGCTCATCTCCTCCTACTCCTCATCTATATAAAATCAATAAGTGGGAACCCTTTCTGCTATTAAACTAAATGACATTTAGTTATTCCCTCGTCAGGTTCTGGTCGTACCCTGTAGATCCATCGCTATAGATCTAAATTAACGTTAACTGACATTTGGGTATTAGCCTAGCTGAGTTCTTAAAAATGGTAGTTTCCTAAGAGCGCATTCTGCCATTAATAATGTAGAACACTTCCACCGTCACTTCCGTATAGATGGCGTTAGTAGGCGAAAGCCCTGTAAATTAGCTTCACCCCGAACACCAACGCGCTGCGGGTGGAACACTTCTACAGGCGACTGGCCTATTTTCAACCAACGCAATTTCGAGTATTTCAGTAAAAAATGATATAAAACTTGATAATTTAGGTGGCGCAATATGGCGTAACTCTGGCTGCGGCGATAAAATAAATGGAATGTGACGGCGGATTCCAAACCATATAAAAAGAAAGAAAGCGTAGCTTAGCTTTGACCGCGGTAGCTGGCGCCAGTCACGGCGTAAAACAAAAGGTTCGCGCGTCACTTTTCGTATAAGAATGCCCGCGATTTTCGGCTCAACGTCGGCTTGTAATGAAAGGAACAAGAGAGAACGGGAGAGAGAAATAGAGAGAAGTCCAGATGGGAAAAGAATGGACGGAGAAGATTGACGCCGACTGTTTGGCGAATCGGACAAAGTTACTGGCTTATTCTAAAGAAACGTCGGGGAATTGAGGCGATCCGGGGCCTTATTGCGTAAGCTCGGCCTCAAAGGCGCTTCTACACGGGCACCCCGTATCTCCGAGCGGTTCTTAAATCCTATACGGAACTCGCGCGCCACGAAAATTATCTCGCCAGCGCGTCTTTAAATGGTTGCCTTTTTTTCGCATCGCTCCCGTTGACCCTCGTTAAGTTACAGTTCCGTCTAAAAGGCTATGACAAAAACTGGAGCCCTTTGAGATAACGCGGCCTGGAATGCGAGGTGATATCTCTTTCAGCGGGCTCTTTTATATCTTTTACGCCACCCGGGGGAGGTCATTTCTCTTCCTGTATACGGTTTTTACGCCTCGTGTTTCCTCTCCACTCGTTCGTTTCTCTACCGGGCCGATTTTCACGGAGAACACACACTCGGAATTTTTATATTTCTCCTTTAGTTTTTCTTCGCGCGACTTCGAAACTCTTGGATACCTTTGTTGGCTACCAGAGAGAGTTATAGGGTTTTATTTTCTTCGTGGGATTCTTTTAATATAACCCGTTGTTGCTCCGCCTTCGCCGTGTAGCGTCTCTTCGACTTTTATGGTCGCGCTTCTCCCTTTACGAGCCCGCGAATGTTTGACCCCGCAATTATTGATAACTTCTCTCCACGACAACAATTCGGAAAAGGTACTTTTATAGCGCCCGTTTTTTTATACGTACCGTCTTGTGGACAGTTCATTGAAATGAAAGAGCCACTCGAAACGGTAACCCACCCAAAGATGTCGGGTTACATTTTATTTTACAATTTACGTCTAGAAAGAATCCCAAATGAAAATTTATAACGCTTTTAACTTTATTATAAGTTAATATGCTTTTAAAACTCAGTTAACCATTGACGACAAATCAAAATAATAATATTTAATTTTAAATAAAATAATATCCATTATTACACAATTTAAAATCTTTATTATAAAGCGACGAACGTTTCGTCTCAGGCTAGGCGCCCACTGGCTCTCCGTTTCGTATCCGTTAGGAAGCAAAGGCTTGTGAAAGGTAGGACGGAGACGTTACGAAGAGCAGTGAGCACCTGACCTCAGTCACATAACGTTCGTGAGGTTATAATAAAGGTTTTAAACCACGCAATGGTGGTTTTTCTTTAAGTGCTAACCCTTACCAAAATGTGAGTCTTACTTTAGTCGCTAATTAGTCTCAATGAAGGATCAAGGATTTTTAAGTATTATGTAAGCATAAAAAACTGAGACCCGAATTTTGGGTCCTAAATAAAATCTATTTTAGTCTCACTAAAAGAATTTTATTAATATATATTTAGATGAAACTCATTATAGTCTCATTTTGGAAGACCCAATTCTGGAGACTTGAGAGAAGCTTAATTGAGAGTTAATTGTGGGTTACAATATTAGATTAGAATAAGAGTTATTTAAGACTTCACTTTAGTCTCATATGGGGAGACCCATTTTTAAGGACTTGAAAGAGACTTAATTGAGAGTTGCTTAGAGGTTACAATATTAGATTAGAATAAGGGTTATTTAAGACTTCGTTTAGTCTCATATTGGGAGACTAAATTTTGGGGACTTGAAAAAGGCTTAAATGAGAGTAGATAATGGGTTACAATATTAGATTAGAATAAGGGTTATTTAAGATTACACTTTAGTCTCATATGGGGAGATTCATTTCTGGGGACTTGAAAGAGACTTAATTGAGAGTTGCTTAGAGGTTACAATATTAGATTAGAATAAGGGTTATTTAAGACTTCACTTTAGTCTCATATTGGGAGACTCAATTTTGGGTACTTGAAAAGGGCTTAAATGAGATTTGATTAAGGGTTACAATATTAGATTAGAATAAGGGTTATTTAAGACTTCACTTTAGTCTCATATTGGGAGACTCAATTTTGGGGACTTGAAAAAGGCTTAAATGAGAGTTGATTATGGGTTACAATATTTGATTAGAATAAGGGTTATTTAAACTTCACTTTAGTCTCATATTGGGATACTCAATTTTGGGGACTTGAAAAAGGCTTAAATGAGAGTTGATTATGGGTTACAATTTTAGATTAAAATAAGAGTCATTTAAGACTTCATTTTAGTCTCATATGGGGAGATTCATTTCTGGGGACTTAAAAGTTGCTTAGAGGTTACAATTTGAAGTTAAAATAAAAGTAATCGTAAATATAATGGCCACTTAAGTTTGATATTAAACAGGTTATTAAAAGCTTATTGTTCAACTGTCATGATGGATTGCAACTTGAATCTTGGTTACAAAATGGTCATAAGGGATGGGCTGGCTAATTTTGGTTAAGCTCAACTCACTTGAAACCCTAAAAGTTTTGTAATAAAATAACTGTTTAAAATTTTTAAGTATACTAAATAATATAAATATATATAAATTTTTAAACTAGGATATTTCCTTTCAAGTAAAATTTATTCCGTATGAGTGTGTAAATAAACTGCGCTGAGTTAAAAGTAGCCTAGCATCTAGAGCCAGCCATGAAGTCTGGAGATTTTAGAACTTGCAATCCAGCATGGCAGCTGAACATAGTAGTCATTTTTGATTCAGTGTTTAATAATTATTTTAACGTTGGATTTGAACGGACGCCCGACCGTGAAAGTGGTCTGCTGTATAGCGACCGCCATGCAATAACTGGTGAAGAATTTAACTATAAATCACAGTGGACTGCTCACATATAGGGCACCCTGGTTGTACTCATATCGGCAGATTTACCAGTATATCCAGAGTTTAGATCGAGTCTCCTAAAAATCGCATTATAAAAGTCTTAGTAGTCTCCTACAAATAGTAAAACGCAGGTATAAATAGAGTCTCCTACAAATAGTAAAACGCAGGTATAAATAGAGTCTCCTACAAATAGTAAAACGCAGGTATAAATAGAGTCTCCTACAAATAGTAAAACGCAGGTATAAATAGAGTCTCCTACAAATAGTAAAACGCAGGTATAAATAGAGTCTCCTACAAATAGTAAAACGCAGGTATAAATAGAGTCTCCTACAAATAGTAAAACGCAGGTATAAATAGAGTCTCCTACAAATAGTAAAACGCAGGTATAAATAGAGTCTCCTACAAATAGTAAAACGCAGGTATAAATAGAGTCTCCTACAAATAGTAAAACGCAGGTATAAATAGAGTCTCCTACAAATAGTAAAACGCAGGTATAAATAGAGTCTCCTACAAATAGTAAAACGCAGGTATAAATAGAGTCTCCTACAAATAGTAAAACGCAGGTATAAATAGAGTCTCCTACAAATAGTAAAACGCAGGTATAAATAGAGTCTCCTACAAATAGTAAAACGCAGGTATAAATAGAGTCTCCTACAAATAGTAAAACGCAGGTATAAATAGAGTCTCCTACAAATAGTAAAACGCAGGTATAAATAGAGTCTCCTACAAATAGTAAAACGCAGGTATAAATAGAGTCTCCTACAAATAGTAAAACGCAGGTATAAATAGAGTCTCCTACAAATAGTAAAACGCAGGTATAAATAGAGTCTCCTACAAATAGTAAAACGCAGGTATAAATAGAGTCTCCTACAAATAGTAAAACGCAGGTATACATAGAGTCTCCTACAAATAGTAAAACGCAGGTATAAATAGAGTCTCCTACAAATAGTAAAACGCAGGTATACATAGAGTCTCCTACAAATAGTAAAACGCAGGTATAAATAGAGTCTCCTACAAATAGTAAAACGCAGGTATAAATAGAGTCTCCTACAAATAGTAAAACGCAGGTATAAATAGAGTCTCCTACAAATAGTAAAACGCAGGTATAAATAGAGTCTCCTACAAATAGTAAAACGCAGGTATAAATAGAGTCTCCTACAAATAGTAAAACGCAGGTATAAATAGAGTCTCCTACAAATAGTAAAACGCAGGTATAAATAGAGTCTCCTACAAATAGTAAAACGCAGGTATAAATAGAGTCTCCTACAAATAGTAAAACGCAGGTATAAATAGAGTCTCCTACAAATAGTAAAACGCAGGTATACATAGAGTCTCCTACAAATAGTAAAAAGCAGGTATAAATAGAGTCTCCTACAAATAGTAAAACGCAGGTATAAATAGAGTCTCCTACAAATAGTAAAACGCAGGTATAAATAGAGTCTCCTACAAATAGTAAAACGCAGGTATAAATAGAGTCTCCTACAAATAGTAAAACGCAGGTATAAAAAGAGTCTCCTACAAATAGTAAAACGCAGGTATAAATAGAGTCTCCTACAAATAGTAAAACGCAGGTATAAATAGAGTCTCCTACAAATAGTAAAACGCAGGTATACATAGAGTCTCCTACAAATAGTAAAACGCAGGTATAAATAGAGTCTCCTACAAATAGTAATTCGCAGGTATAAATAGAGTCTCCTACAAATAGTAAAACGCAGGTATAAATAGAGTCTCCTACAAATAGTAAAACGCAGGTATAAATAGAGTCTCCTACAAATAGTAAAACGCAGGTATAAATAGAGTCTCCTACAAATAGTAAAACGCAGGTATAAATAGAGTCTCCTACAAATAGTAAAATACAGGTCTTAATTGAGGCTCCTACAGAAAGCGAATTTTAATGCAGTGTCTTTCAAATCGCAAAAATCATGTCTAAATTGAGTTTCATAAAAATTAAAAAATATGGGTTTAAACCGAATCTCCTAGAAATCACGGAAATAGTGTTTAAATCAAGTCTCAAACAAATCGCAAAAAACAAGTTTAAATTAAGTCTCCCACAAATAGTAAAACGCGGGACTAAATTGGGTCCCTACAAATAAAAAATCTGGGTTTAAATCAAATCTCCCAGAAATCACGGAAAAAGGGGTTTAAATCAAGTGTCAAACAAATCGCAAAAAACAAATCTAAATTAGGTCTCATAGCAAGATCTTAAATAGAGCTAAAAACGAGTCTTCTTTAAGGCTAGCTTAAAGAAACGTAAATAAAACTTGATTGTATCTAGATTTAAGTATTTTTCTAGTCTGAGTTTTGGACTGTGGGAGACTTATTCATGATTTATTATGGGCTTTGAATAAGTCTTTTTTAAGGTTTTATTTTCGAAACATAATTTTGGTAAGGGTAGCCAGTGTTCTTATAGGTCATAATATTTGTTTCAACAATATTTAAGAAAAGTTCCAATGTGAAATAACTTGACCTAGCAGAAACGTAAGGCAAAAACAAAGCTTATAATGAACTATAAAATTAATAAATATTGATTTATGAACGTAAAATTGGTTCAAATTAAGCATTTTATCTTAATCGTGAGTTAGGTTTTTGACCCTTAAGGGATGTAAGTGGCAGCTAGAGACATAACATTAGTGCGCTTAAATTATCTGTGTAGTAGACAAACTCGGGGAAATTGAACGGAAGGAAGCGCGGAACAATGGAGCAACGACATCAGAGACGCAAACACAATAAACCAGAACAGGAAATATACACGTAATTGGATTTCAATGTTATTTTTCTCTATACGGAAACAAATCTAACATTTAGTCCCTCTTAATGAAAAATAACGTTTCCATCGCAACCCATTGAGTGTTTATTGATGGATAATAAGAGAACACGCTGACGTCTCAAGGTTATAGTCGTTGTTGCGGTGGATATTTTTTATCATAGAAATTTTTACGGAACGATTTTGTCCTTGTCCCTCGATCGTATTATAGCCGGGGTAAAAGAACCGCGATGGTTGAGGATAGGATGACCGGCGCCTTTTTAATCCGCCCCTTCTGGTTCCCTCCCTGGCCCTCTGGCGTCGAACTTCAACCTCCGACGAATAAAGTTCCAGCGAATATTTGTCCTCGTCTCGGATGACGAAACTCTCTTAATCTGTCATCGGGCTCCGACTGAGCCAGAGATTTCTGAGAAAACCCCAGCCGCTCTTCTCATTTCTCTCTTTTCGACGAGTGTAATAAGACGACTAGCTAAAAGCCAAGAAGGACGTCGCGGGACGGAGAAGCTTATTAAAATAAAGAGCCTTCATTCGCCCTCTCTCTTCGTGCCACCATTTTTATCTAGTTGGCTATTTTTAAGTAATGGACTTTTCTTGTATTAAGTACCGGCCGGGCTCAAATTTTCTTGTCGTCCACGTCGTTCTATGATGAACGCGTTCATTGCCGCGAAAATGTTATTGATTAATTTTCACTGAAGACGTAATTTTGACAGAGTGTTGTTTGACATAAACGTATTACGTAATGGACTTGAAGTCGTATAGCTTCCATATACGCCATAAACGTAACTTTATCTCCGAAACCAAAGACTTAACGAAGGAAAATTTTTAGCGCAACGGTAGTTAGAGTTGGATTTCTTTTTTTCACCACCCACATATTTAAAAAAAAATATTTAGTTAAGTTTATTTCATGGATAAATAAATTTTACCTACTCCAATAGAAACGTACTAAATTTATGGAATATTTTCCAAGTTGAATATAGAGTCGACCTTGTGTATTTGCGTTACAAATGGTCTCCAAATTTTCAGAGAAGCTAGCGTTATTGAAAGCCAATTGACACCAATAACACTTTATAACGTCGTGGATGTTTTTGGATGAGATTTATTCTTCGGAATCATCAATTTTAAATCAACCACTCTCAACTTCAATTCGCAGTTATTTGGTGGTCATGAAATAATAAGATCTTAAAAATCTTCTAAGTATATCTATTGCATTGTTAATATTCTATAGATTTCAATTCGGGGCTTATTTATTGTTCAAACCTCAGCACCGGTACGCGCAGTAAATTGTAATATTTTGGTATTCCATTTTTACCTCTCCGAGGGGACAAAGTCCCCTAGGAGGGGTTATACAACGACCGTGTCTGTCTGTGGGTGGGTCTGTGGGTGTGTCTGTCTGTCAGGACTGCGAACGCGTTCGCATTTTCGGTGCAAAGTGTAATCACTGCGTACGCAGTTTCTCAAAGGGTTGGCAAAACCACCGTGTGACGGTGAGTGTTAACGGATGCATTTGCGGTTTGGTTTGGATGGTGTTTTTTCGCTCACCGTCGTGACGGTTTGGTGTATTACGGTTTTTGTAATGTTTATGCGTAGGTTGTGAGTGTTGAATTTGTTGTGTTTGTGTTCTGATGGATGTGCATGTTGAGTCTGTTGTGTTTATATGGGCGTTTTCTCTCCAACTTCTTCTTAATGACTTTGGGACGGACCGAGTGCTGAGTGTAATGCTACCTCTCAACGTCCAATGGCAGGGTTTCCACCAGTTGTACACGGTATTCGTCTTAGTATCAATTTGCGATCGCATCGGGCGGGATTTGAACCCGAGACCTCCTGATTGACAGGCGGACGTTCTACCACAGAACCACCGACACTTGTTACGCCTTATTGAAAATTAGACCTTCAGCTTTATCGGAAGCGTATTTAATAGAGTACGAAATTTTGGTTTAATTGAAATAGAATTGAAATTGAAATTATTGCATCGAAGAAATTCTAATTTAGCGTTTCTCTATTGATTAAAAACAAATGCGCCACCCAGGTTTCGAACCCAGACCATTCGGCTTGGCAGTCGAGCGCTCTACCACAGAACCACCGATAGCTGCTTAGATTCACTGAAATTAAGACAGGCATCGTAAGCATAATAGGTAATAAAGTCTTTTTTTATTAATGAATTTATGAAGGCCTAATCTGGTATTTTTTAAAGGTTAAATCTTGTTTTAGCGCAGTCAGCCGAGATTAGAGGGTTAAAGGGTAGACCCTGTGGGTGGTCCACTTTCTTAACGACCTATATATAGTTCTGTTAATTCAAAGGAGATAATTTAACGTTAATTGCTTTAAAAGCTGGCGGTTAGTCAAGTGGTTCTCTGTGCTTTGTTGATGGTAAGGTTTTTGCTTCTTGTAAATACATTTGGTGTGGATATTTGGATATCTACGATTTCTAACGCAGTCAATGATTTCTTGGGTGTGCGAGTCATTATATGATATTGGAAATTGGACGGCATTGGTCTTTTTCATGTGGTATGCGTCACAACGTCAACAGGAAGTGAACGAGTCGTCCACTACCAGATATCTACGGTATCTTCATCAAGGGCGAGTGTTGAAATAAAATGAGCGTTAAAGATGCGGCAAGTATTTCGTAAGCGAGTAATTCCAAAAAGCCTCTGTAGATATTTCATTAAAATTTGCTTCGTATTATATTTAACTGATAAACTTGTTCTGTAAAAGGGTTTAATTCAATTGTGCATTGTTATAGTACGTCTAACTTACTGTTGTAACTACTTAACTTATGATATTCTGAATAAATTAAAATTGGTCGTTTCGTCTCAATTATTTTAATTATAATTAAAATTTTATACCGGGCGGGATAGAAATGGGTTAATATGTTTAACAAATAACTCTAAATTGCGGAGATATATCTTTAAGGGTTATCTCGAGAAATTAATACCACTAGGGACAATTCTTCCGAGGAGAGGTATATTTTGGCTTGCCAACTTGTTTTATCATACAACGCGGATATTGCTCTTAACGTTGTTATTTGCCTTTGTTTTGGGCATTAAATTTATATTTTTTGATCTTTTTCTTAAAACAATTTTTTTAAATAAACAGGTATAAAAATGTATATAAATTCGTTATTTATTACTTATACATTGTAAATTCAAATTACAATTCCCATTTTGTCTTAGGGTCACAAACTGGTGTATACTTTTATTTTATCATTTTCGTAACTCATTTTTCCCAAACACAAACTGGTAAACATCATAAATCCGCGTAAATCGCATCGATAATTTGTTTTGAATTGATTTCGCAATTTCAGGCTCGAGTGAGACGAATGGACACCAACATTTCTTTATTTTTTACGGGAGTTTTAAGATCAAAGTTCACTGATTTCAAGGTGTTCAATTGATTTTTGATATTCCGGCAATAATGCTACTGCTGGTTTGGGATTTTAATATTTTACGAAATGAGTATTCCATATTTTTGTGAATGTCACTGTTTTGGTCATTTTGGGATAACTTTCCCTGCCGTCTGCTTTTTGAGAGTATAATTGTTTTGGACATAAAACTATGATAGGTATTGTAGAATTTGTTCAAGTAATTGTATAGTTATTTAAAAAATATTTCTCGGACCAACTCAAAACCATAGATTTTGATAATTTTAAAGAATAATTTTATGGGAATGGCCTAAGATATGAATAGGTGTTTCTATAAAATAAATCAATAAAAAAATTAAACGTATAAAATGTTTTTTTCCCGCGTCACGAGCTTAAGCTTTTTAGCGCTTTATTGGCACGCGCGTTTCGAACGTCGACTTCAAATACCAAAATCTTTATCGACTCGAGCGCGCACTCTCTATCTTCAATAACTTTAGCTAGTGACGTGGAAAAAACATTTACACGTGACCTCACGTATTTTATAGAAACACCTACTGTTTTATTTTGTTAAATAGGTAATAATAGTTCTTTTTATAAACTAACGTGGCCTTCTTGTTGAAATGTTGCTCTTACGTCACAGTCTCTTACTTTCACAAGCCTACTAGCGCGCGCTACAGTCGCGAGGAATATAGGTTTCTTTAGCGCGCGTGCAAATCGCTCGTACGCAAAATATACTAATAAAGCTGTGACGTAAGAGCAACATGTTAACAAGTTGGGCAAGACCACTTTTTATTTTATAAAATCAACTATTTAAAATATGTTAAGAACGAAATTTCAATTTAGATCCTTCATTATTTTATAAAAATTGTTTAAAGTTGGCGTCTCCGGTTAGAGACAAATTATTTGAGGGTTACTCTAACAATACAGTGCGATTCTGACGAAGTCTTTTTCCCGTTGTTCTCGTTTGTGTTAATAAGAATGTTCGACCACTCGAACCGCAGTATAACGATGAAGTGCTTCGAATGAGAGATTTGAAAGAAAGTGAAACAATGTCTCGTGCGCGACCCACTTTAGGCGTCAGCGACAAATATCCTTCCTTTCTTCTCCGATTTTCATTGATAAAGCGCAAAACCAACAATAACTGTAGCGCAATTTGAACTCTAACCCCGGGCGAAGGAGCTGCTACATTTCAGTCGACTTAATGGAAGAAGATGCGGGGGGGGGGGGGCGTAGGCGTGAAGGAGGACCGCGATAAAATTTCGTTTGGGAAAGAGCGAGGGCGTATTGGGTAACTTTTTAGTTTGATTCCGAGCAAAGGGAAAAGGACGCGAAAAATATTTTTGGTGGTTTTTGAAAGACAGTGTTTACTTTAGCAAAAAAAAACGATTTGGTGAGCGGAGAGGGTCCCGCCGAAAACCCCTTCAAGCGATTTTTATAGATAGTATATATTGGTTAAAAAAGTTATTTTCGGTGGCTCGGTAAGGCAAGAAGGCAATGGCAGAAGCTGTTATAAATTATTTATGAGGGCGCCTCAACCAGCAAAATGGGAAATTATTAACGACATATTGACGTCATATCAACAAAACTCGAGAGTGGTACGAAGACTAAGAATGATTCCCCTTTTATTTTTCCCTGGATTTTTTTGGGAACCGGCGAAAATATGAGCCAATTTTGATGACGTATAAAGTGGTGAAAAGTGGCATTTTAATATTAACGCTTTACTTTAGTTACGAATTGGATTTAAGGCTGTTTAAACTGATCTATTTGGTCTATTTGTCACGTGTGGCTTTTAACCTTATCCCGTAATAGATTAAATAAAAAAGGCTTTTATCAAAGCAGATGGAAGGTTGATTTAAGGGGGAGTAGTTGGGATCTATGAAGGCACAGGTATTGGAAATGTTTTAGAATTGAAGAGTTATTTTTTGGAATTATTTTAAAAAGCAAAATATATTTCTAAAATAATTTCCATCGATTTTCCTCACCTTTTATATATTTTAAAACCCTTTCCTTAAATTTGAGCCTTCAAACTGTAACAGTAAACCGAGAAACTTTTAAATTGTAAAGGAATTGTATCGTTGAATCTTAATATACTAACCTGCCTTTTGGTCCGGAACAAGTCCAAGGGGTCAATTGAAAATCGGTATATCTTTCTGATGTATCGAAATCAATCGTTTGGGGGTGTATCATCGTATCGCTGCGTCGTTGTAGATTGGTTAGCACTCCTTTCTTGCCGGAAGAGGAGCCCGGGTTCGATCCCAATTGGTGGCGCTAGTTAAAATACCTGGTACCCAGACCTTCCACTTTCATTTCCCCCGAGAACCTCGGTTTCCTCTTTTCCATAGACTTTAAAAGTTTCGAAATAATTCGAAAAAGAACACGACACTAACTAAGCTCCGCAATCTCGACAGGGATTCATGGTATCTAGAAGCGTGCAGAAAAAACATAAAAACCGCTTCCGGTAATAGCTATTGTGAGATTTAAAAGCTAGGCTAAGTAGCGGAAAATTGAAACAGATCGAAATGAAAAATGAAAATTCTGTCAGAGGAAGCGGATTTTAACTATTTTTTTCCGCTGAAAATTGGGCTTAAGAAAGGGAAAGTAAGAGGAATTTATCGTTAAATCTTCCGCTTTCTTGAGCTGTGTCGTTATGCGTTAAAACTTTAGGCATTGTAACCCGGCTACCTGTTTCAAGTCGCTCTATGACTTGGGCCTAAGGTGGTACCTTGGGTATTAGCCTAGCTGATTATTATTATTATAATTATTATGATTAAAATGGACGTTAAAATTATTAAACAATTTAAAAAAGACTGCCACTTCATGAAAAAACCATGGAACAGAATTTTAAAATTTATAATGTACGTTAAAATCATGAACCTATTTATTTAGTTGCGTTCCATTTTATTGAATGAAAGAAGAACATTATTGCTGGTGATCTAGCATCTCACTCTATTCTATTTATCTTAGTGATAATCACGAGCGCATCAAACCCAACTTTGCCAACGACTTTTCATCTGAATTAAAATAATCTTTGTCGTGGATAATGAGGAAAGAATTAAAGCAAGAGCAATGCCTCGGAGTGAGTTCTGTTTATGACCAGGATTTGGTAATGAATGATGTAACCAGGACGAGGTTCCCTTGTAATTACTAGTTCCGTTTATTGTCAAAGCGCCCCGGAGGGGAGGGGAAGCACTCGCGGGAAACCGGAAGCGTGGTACATTTGTAAAAAGACGCCCCACCCTTTTTTCTTCCTTTTTTCATTTTGGTCGAATTTCTGAAGGCGGCCTGTAAGAGACAACTATCCTTAAGCCATCATTTTTATTTCAAGGAAAAAACCCGACGATAGAAAAATGGGTAAGGACAGCGAGCCCCACGGGGGACAAATGGAAAACCTCGCCTCTAGGTTAAGTTGGCAGTGATGCGGGAACAAGCACTGCTGCGAGAGTGGTGTAAAGACAATCGGGGCAATAATGTTGTAACTCAATTTTTTTTAAATCCAATAATAATTTAAGTTACACTCGCTAGGTATGCGCCATGGAACGTTTAAGCTTCAAGCGTGTCGTACTAAATTGCTCGTTTTCTAATTTTGGTGTAATCAAGAACGTGTTTAGGTTACCAAGAACGTAGAATCCACTTTCTAGGCGCGCTAGCGTGAAATATTACCTAAGCAAACGGAAACTTCATTTTCGCAATTGTTTTCGGTGTTAGCGCGCTGCGTCTTAGGATCTACATGACGTTATTTAACGCCACATGCCATGCAAATAATCACGTGACCATCATAGGCGTCTAGCCATCATGGCAAACCTAAAAACATTACCATTGAAACTAGTTAGCTAGTTTCGTCGTATCTTTCGATAAAACGCGTATAACTAGTTAAGGATAATTTTACAGATAATTTAGTTCATGCACCTTTAATTAAAGCTGAATTTAACTATATATATTTTTTAATACATCATAAGTAATAAATTAGTCGTAAGATTGTGTCAAGAACAATATTTGAAAGTTCCCGACAGATGGCGCTACGGTTTCAATTTGAATCGCGATTTTCAGTCAGACCTAGGTAGTATTTCCCTAAACGGTTGGACTCACACGTCCTCTGTAACTTAGATATATTCTTAGTACCAAAATCTAAATTCAACTCGCTAAAATTGAAGGGCCTTAATTTAAATTTGCATTAATTTAATTTTGGACAAAAATTGCTTAAAAATAAATCAATTTATAATTGTTTTATAAATAGTTTTTGCTTGTTAAGTATCCCAAAACGCTGTCAGAGTACTGTTATTGATCAAATGCAACTATAATTATAAGGGATTCCATTGTCTAGTTCATAAGTGATCGATTTTATAGCCATTGAAATTACGTAGAGTAGAAAAATCGACGCTACTCGTTCTGGTTGATTTAAAACATCCCATCGATTAATTATCGCGAGAGAGATACTTGATTTTCCTTCCGAGAGTTATTCTAGTGGAGCCTTTGTCGAGAGTATCGAGTTAGCCCGTGGGGAAGTAAATTCCCGAAGTCTCTTATAAAATGTAGGCACTTCACTTTTACAGAAGGCAGTGTCCTGGGTTGCCAGTGAGCCGACATAGGTCGAAAGTACGTTTTCCAGGTTTTCGTTGGCGGGGGTGGGGCGAAGTATGATTGTTCGGTGTCGGATTCGAGTCCCCTTCCATATTGAAGGAACTTGATGCAGGGACGCTGTCTTTCGGTTTGAATTTAATCAACCGTTTTCGTACAGTAATATACTGCGCAGAAATGACAACCTATTGAACAATGACCGATTGCCTCCCGGGGAGAAACGCGATTGCCAAATTGTTGGCCCGACACTCTCTATTGTTAACGTCTTCGCCATATGACCCCCCCTCCTTTCCTAAAATATGGCAACTGAAATAAAAGAAAATATAGCTACAAAACCTCATTGATTTCAAATTAAAAAAGCCTAAAGCTCTACGAATAAAGACGTTTGATTTTTTTTGAGCAAACTTATGGTGTCGGCCAAAGACCTTAGGCACCAATAAAGACGTTTGATTAGAAAGACTGAATCCATACGCGTATATAATCTACAACATGAATTACATATACACACACGTATCTAATACTCCGTTGGGAATGTACCCGGAAAAACGGGCGAGGCTTAAAGTAGGTTATTTTAAAATTCATTGACTGACTGCCTTCGCTAAGATGCTAGCGCCGCGGAAAAAATGGAAGACGTTCACAAGGAAAATGAACTTACCAGAAAATGGTTTTAATAAATCCGATACATTCTCGCAGTGAAGCGGTTGAAATATGTATAATTACCTTTACGAAAATGATCTTATTATGCTTATATTGACTAATTAGAATGGTTAGCCGAGTTTAGCGGTGCGAGCGAAAATCTCGACGATAAATATAGGAATCATAGAATCATCTTCTTTAGATATATGTCTATTATTTCTTTGTTACAGAGTTATATAAATGTTTATTTTGAATACAGGTACCAACAGATACATACATCAATTTATTTTTGATAAAAAGTATCTAATGGTGATTAACGCTCGCAGAGCGTTCTCTGATGTCTTTCGGTGCTCCATTGCCTAACGAGATCAATCTGGAACGTCCCTCAAAAATCTACATAGTTTAAATAATTTATTAAATAACCGAAACGGGATTTCTTACCTCGTGTTTTTATATTTTAAAGTTATAAACCTGTTTATAACTTATTAAAAAAATAAACCGAACGGAATTGAGCAAAGAGTAAGTAAGTACTTTTCCAACTTAAAATTAACTTGATGTTTCTAAAACGAAGCGCAGCAGTTTAGATTTAGATTTTGAGTTTCTCAACGAAGTAAATACTTCAAAACGGTAATATAATAATAATAATAAACAGCTAGGCTAATATCCAAGGTACCGCCTAAGGCCTAAGTCTTCAAGCGACTTTTAAAGCCATTAATGCAGGTGGCCGGGTTACAATGCGTAGGAGGGTGGTGGCAAGCGTTTCATGCCACGCGAGCCAACAACTCCCTACACTCACTATTAGAATAACGCACCTGAGTTTCCTAGGTATTTATTGTAAAAATATAGCGGTAAGCCTTTAAAATTCCAAGACCATCTATAATTTATACGATAGACTTTATTTTGTATTTGTAAATATTAGATTAGAGTCCTGGATCCCCCTTTTTTTTGGAAAATGGTCCAAGTTGGTCACCAGTCGAAAGTTAATAATAGACGTAAAGCTGGCTGCCAAACGATAGTGGAAGCTGATAGATAAATATTACCCTTTAATACACAACTCGGGTCTTATCGTGTCGCTCGAGATATCATTACGCCTGAAGGGACCAGCTTATCGCGGCAATAAGGCAACAGGAACGGAGCCCAGATGATACGTTGGTCGGTTGCCGTGGAAACGGAATCTCGAGATCGGACCCCTTGCCCCCCCTAAGTCCCTTTAACTCGGCCGCAATTTTGAGTTTTTGCCACGAGCGAAGACGGTCGAACTCTAAACTTCAAATGCGGAATGAAGGAAACAAATACAAAGTTATCGAATAGAAAAACAAAAGCTCTATTTTTGCGTCCACTTTTTCCAAACGGTGCTAATCCTCGCCAAAAAGGTTTCGGAACTGGACCCTAATGCGTCGTGACAGCCCCGGATTTGCTCCAACTGACGCCAATTCTCAGCTGATAGTTTTGTAGAAAGGCGCGTTTCTATTACCCAACTACCGGCTGGTATGTCAGCTAATTCATTATTCAAGTAGTCTGGCAACAAGTTTACTCTGAAGTCTGCTCGAGTCACAAATGAGGCTTTGCATATTATACGAAAATGGAAAAGCGTGTCTGCCATCTAGCCGCAGGAATCTATACCAAATCTTGATGATTTTTATTAAATTTTCGTCTCAGATCTTTCCTTTTTTATGTTCAATTTCGTTTTGTTTTATTTTGATGTTTGAAAAACGAAATAATATAATTTCTTTTGATGGTTTTTCACTGGATTCTGTAGTTGTCAAAACGCCGCTCAGATTTAAGACAGACGTTGTTTAATAATTATTTTCTTTTGAGTTTCGCAGAATCAGTTAAATTTTTTATTTAATTTATTTCAATTTTGGGGGGGTGTTTAATTTTTTGCGAGTTTTCGTTTCTGGACCTTTAGGCAATTCGTAGTTTTTTTTCTTTTTGTAACAGAAGGCGTGAGATATTTTTGGACGCTTATAAAATAAAGTGGTTCACGTTATAAGCTTTAAGTGACTTAAGCTTTGTCAAGAACCTTAGTAATCACGTCGAAATTATTAAATGAAAGATACGGTAATTAGGTTCCGTTTCTAGAATATTTCGATGATATTTTAAGGAGAATTAATTAAACTGGGAATTTATTTAGTAAATTAGAAACCGAAATGTTGGAGGCACTTCTGAGCTATCTGTTTATAGATTGAATGTCCTGTTTTATAGGATGGGGTTTGTTTAGACAGGCTTAGAAAGTAGAATTTCTACATCGGGATTTTATGAAATTCCATTTCGATCATTGTTATGGTATCGTAGTAGTCGAAAATTCTAAGGCAGTTCTTTTACTTATCTATTTCATTTATCCTGGAAATGTTTTATCGTAATGTACTGAATTAGCAAATCTAAATAGAAACAGATATGACATTGTTTGGATTCATTTGGGACTGTATTTACTCAAATATGACTGTATATGCATTTGAAATCTTAGAAAAGGAAAAATTGTTTTAAAATTTGGGCATAAATATTTGAAGAATTTCGAATTTCAGTTGAAGTTCTTGTTCTTCAGTATACATGTTCGTGATTTCTTATTTTGGATAAATAAAGTCCACTACGGATTATTTTAATAGATCAAACTGATTTAAATCACGATTTTAAAAATCCATTGATGTAAATCACCTATTACACTTCTATGTATTTATGAAAATGTACAAAAATGGTTGCAATAGCAGATAATTACAAATACTAATTAAATTTAATTGCGAGTAAAATATATGCAAATTATTCATACATTTTCAGAGGAAAATAGATGTATATAAAATGTTTAAATTTATATAAAATAAAAAATAACTTAAAATACCGATTATAAAAACAACAGCCCCGTCGAAGTCAACATCATAAGTGGAAATCAACATGAAATCGAAATCTAAAATGTCAAAATCAATTTGGGGTCTCCGAAATAACTTTGACATTCTGAATCTTGTACGCAAAATTGCGGGTGTCCTACCCCTAGAAATAGATTACCTTATCAATCACATCACCATCTCCATTCTTAAAGTGGATAATCGTCTTTGCTGTTAAATAAAACCTTCAAACGGGACATAAATCGCTATAACTTCTCTATTCACCTAATAAGTTCAATAAATTTGCCTAGTGAGGACGTGAAAAGCTGGTTTCACACTCGACGGAAAATTAGCAGCGGAAAGTTGAACGTTAGCGGTAAATGTAATGGGAATCAATTTTCAGCTCGGCGTTTATTATCGTCTTTCCGTCATATTTTCGGTCGAGTGAGAAACCAGCTAACTACGAAGCCCAAATGATGTTTCCCCCCTAACTGTTACTTTCCCTGCCGAAGCTAATCCACTAATTCTGTTTTTTACTGGTTAAAAAAATCTAAATTTTCTCGGGGTTTTTTTTTTAATACGTGACCACATTTTGAAATTGAATAGTGCCAGCGCTTTAGCCATATTAGCTAGCCTTAAATATCACACGCATATGCTATTCGGGGGTGCTACAAAAAACTAGCTTCTTTATAAATGGATATAAAATCTTCCCCCCACCTCTTACCTAGCCCAAACCTTTAAGCTAAAACAGCCAAAAGCTCGCGCTAAAAATCTAAAATGTCTCTTAGTAATTTTATGCTTGGGTGCCCTTGTAAAAAGAAAATAGATGTTGTATTACGCTATTAATCATGCTTTCTGGGCTTAAAAACACGGCGGACAGCAAACTCGGCCCGCTTTTATGATGGAGTTACAGACGCTTACTCAACTCAGCAGACAAAAACATCCTCCCCCCCCCCATTACCTTCCCCGAGTGTATTTTTTTTTCTTTATTTTTTCCGTACCGCAAAACTTTTTGTTTCGCGCGACGGAATCGATATTTTAAGGGACTCTCCGAAAAATCTTTCCCCGTTACTGTTTTTTTCTTTCGCTTTTACCATCACATCAACCCATTTTATTTTTGCTTTTTCCCCGATTGGGTTCTACAATCTGGGGCCTATAGTTTCTCTCTGTTGGAATTGGGGAAAAGGGGAGGAAAGGACTCAAATTTGACAGCTTAATTGGACCTTCCGGTCTTTTGAATTCGACAATAAAAATTATTTCCGTTACAATTGAAGCGAAAACACGGAAGAGCGTACGACGGGAATTTCTGTTTCTCAGAATGTATTTACATTTCTTTCAAATGGCACTAGTCGGGAGAGATCGTTTTAAAATCAGTAGATTCCGTTTCGTCTGAAAATCGGGACAGTTTCAATAACGCATTGGTATTATTAACTGGGTCTGGAATTGTTGATTGAAGTATTTATAACTGTAATAATAATTAATTTCTTTTAAATTTTACGTTTTTCGAGGGGCTTCCTTAAATTCGTTACACCGATTACAGCGAGTACAACCTTTGTTAGTGCTAAATCTGTAATCGATTACGTAATAACTCAGTCAAAGCTACTGTCTTGTACAGCGATTATGGATAGTTGTTTATGTTCCAATACTCTGACTTTCCGAGGATATGTTTGTCTAAAATGTTAAACCAGTTTTCTTATCTATGGTATTTCTTCGTGTTCAAACCCAATGCTGCCAAACAATCAACAAAAAATAAATAAAAAATTGTAGACTAATTTCTAAATAACTAAACGAACAAATAAACAACGAGTGGGACCTGGCAGGGACCCGGGAATTTTCCCAGACTCGCTGCCTCAAAGCGAAGTCTAGTTTTCCAATGACGTCACTGAAGTAATTACTATTAGCATTCGCGTCATCGTTGTCTTTAGGTAACGGTAGCACTCAACGTTGAATAAGTACAGCTTATAAAATCCTTCAGGATATATTTATATTTAAATAGAAACTCAGACCTGATATTTTAACTGAGAAAGTACTCGCCACTTTTACATACGACTGAAATGGAAACAAATTCAGCTGGCTTTTCCTCGTACAAAATCTAATACGTATAAGGTTTTCTAGACAAAAGCTTTTAGCAAAGTCCCTCGAAAGATATTAAAATAGAAATTTCCTTCCGCTAGCGAAATGGGGAAAATATTCTTTTTTGTAAATATTTTTTTTGTAAATGGAATATGGTCCTGTCCCTCGGGGTACATTTTTGTGATATCTACGACTTCAGAGACAAATATTCGTCGATTTATAATTTTAGCTTTTTGTTGAGTAAAATCTCCGCAGTGCGGACTGCGTTTGCCTCTCACTCTCTTCCATAGTCTGTCATTCTTCGCAAGAACTTCCGAAAGAAGAGAGTGACTCGAAGGGGGATATTCATTTTCATTAAAGCTAATTAGAAGCGATGCCAGTCGCGCATTCTTTTCCGGGTATCAGCTTGCATTTTCCGAATTGCTCGGATTGTTTGAATACCGTTATTTGTCTCGAAAGTTTAGCTTTTTTCTTTCTTTTATCAATTTTAGTTCACCGCAATTTAGGATTATTAATAACCGTTATTATAAAAATATTTATAGGCTTATTAAAACTAAATTAAATTTAGTGTTTTATGAGAATATCCGATCCTATAAAAAAAGAGGGATCCACGGCGGTCTCCGTTTTGAGATCTAAAGAGTATTAATCAAATTTGAAGCGTTAATTCTTGATTCGCGGGCCCAGAGCAACTGATCGCGACAGTGTTCGTGGGTTGCAGATAAATATTCATTTATCCGAAATGTGATTACGTACCCCTAATTAAAGTAGATGCGGTGGTCTGACTCAGAAAAGTCCATTTAAACCAGATGCACTTTTAAACTGGAAGTTGAACTTCCTAACGTAAACTTTCGCGGGTGTATCGTCGAGAGAATAGTTTATCACGTCGGTAGTGTAAGTACGTGAGCCCACTTGCCAGTTGCGAAGGACTGGTAATTTATCGCGTCCTGGAATAGGATCTTTAAGTTGTAAATCGCGTAACGAAACTTCACGAGCTCTCTCGAGTTATGCATTTACAAATAATAGTTATCTTTTAAGCTCGTCTTGATTATAGAACAGTAACTCCTCCGTTGGATGGAAATAAAATCATTGCCATAAAACCCATTTTTTCAGTCTATATCATTCTGTTTTATTCATATTTTGTTGTTTATAAAAGAATAATACTAACATTAAGCCTCGGATTCAGCGATGTAAAATGAAACGAGTACGATAAAAGTTATGATTTTTTACCGATTACTTTGTTGTTTAGCATCCAGTGAAAACAATTCACATTAAAAGTTAAATTGAACGACACAAATCTCTCAAATGTATCCAAAATAGATTGCTAATAGCGTATGATTGCGCAAGAAATCGGGAAAAAATTACTTTGGTTTCGCGTCTGATTCTCATCAACTGATTTTCATACAACAGAAATGTTTTTAATTCACAGAAGTGTTTTTGATTAACAGAAGTGGTTTTAGTTCACAGAAGTGTTTTTAATTAACAGAAGTGATTTTAGTTCACAAAAGTTGTTTTTATTTCTGAAACAAGAAAATTACTTACTCGGTTGCTATTGGTTTGATAAAGCTTGAAATTTAATAAAAGAAAAAGTGAGATACTAAGGAGAATTACGTATACTCTCCAATAACAGATAAAAATTCTATAATTTTTTTTAATTCTTCTTAGGGATAATCAGTAGCGGCGCCAGCAACAGGCCTGGGCCTACTTGAAATTTTGGTAGGGGCCTCCAAAAGTCGTCTTAAGGGGCCTCCAAAATTTAATATATGGGCCTCCAAATTATTTCATATCAGAAAATTATTTAATTTGTTTGCGAAATAATTTATTTATTTAATAATTTTTCAATATTTAATGCGAGTGATTCGCTAAACGACACTGCTGTTTTTATTCCTTTCAAAGGTACGAGTAACTTTTATTTGACAGTAGTTTTTTTTAGTTTTAATTTTTGGCGAGCGATATACAAATTGTATCTTTAATTTTATATTTACAAATAAATGGTTTTTTAACTTACTTTACTTACGAGGAGACGACCCGAGGTGGTTCTCCCCGATTTGGTTCAAATTTGGGGGATTGTTAGACCTAGATGTAACATGAAACTCGTTAAAGGGAAAAGTTACGCTGGGATTCCGTTTTACCATGGCAACCAAAAATGTTTTTGACAACATGTAAAATAACATGCGAAAATGACAAATTCCAAACTTCAATAAATCAAAAAAGAAAAATAATAAAAAAAATAGTAAATTTAACATTTTTGGATTACTTTGGAATAAAAACCATTTTGGGTGAACTCGAGCTAATTTGAATAAATAGGTCGAAATTTTAGGTATAATACAAAATATTTGTAAAACTTATGCCGTGATAACTGCCATATATTTTCGCCGATAAATCTTAAAATTTATACATTAAATTATTTCGACGATGTAAACAGATTTTTAGATTTCGATAGATAATGAAACGTAGAAAATTTCTGATTAATCGACGAATATTTACGGAACTTATCGCACGATGAGTTTTATTGATATCCGCCATTTTCCAAAATGGTGTCGGATTTCTATAAAAATCTATAGTACGAATTATTGCACCATGATTTATATTTGTATCCGCCATTTTATAAAATGGCGTCATTTTTATATCGAAATCTAAAAATCTGTTTATTACCTAAAATTTCGACCTATTTATTCAAATTAGCTCGAGTTCACCCAAAATGGTTTTTATTCCAAAGTAATCCAAAAATGTTAAATTTACTATTTTTTTATTATTATTTTTTTTGATTTATTGAAGTTTGGAATTTGTCATTTTCGCAAAAACATTTTTGGTTGCCATGGCAAAGCGGAAGCCCAGCGTAACTTTTCCCTTTAACGGGTTTCATGTTACATCTAGGTCTAACAATCACCCAACTTTGAACCAAATCGGTGAGAACCACCTCGGGTAGTCTCCTCGTTAGTGTACCTATGTATATATTCATTTTCGTAAAGTTGGAAGTTCTGATGCAAGGGATGTACATGCGACATACCGAAGTAGTGAATGTGAATTGATAGACTTGAATTCAGTCGTAGAAATAAGTAAATAACCACTCATTTGTTAAGTGTTATTAGTTCTAATTTTTTTTGTCGCGTACCCATTTTACCCAAAAATTTCACCACTCGCTTAAAAAAAAATAACTGACGGATTTGAAAAAATTGTGGTGGGGGAACCTCCATATGGTTGGCCTACCTCCCCAATAATCCTGGCGCCGCTACTGGGGATAATGATTATGTTGATGCGATTTTTGCGTTGTTCCCAATCTACCCCATACTCGAAAAGTAAGAGCCTAATTCCCCCTAAAAAATCAATTTGGTTTCCTAAATTGTACGTCTTCCGCCGCGATTGAAGTGCCCGCCAGTGACGTTTTTCCTCCCTCTCTCGTAAGCTATATCATTTTAAAAATAGCCGCCATCTTATTTTTTTACGATTTTCCCCAATTATTGGTCAAACCGTATGTGTGTCTGTTTTTTTTTGTTGAAAAGCAAAGTCATAGAGCGCTTAATTTCCAACATAATGGCGAAAAATATGTAAAGGTGCGTCGTATACTCTGGCGCCACCTATAGGTGAAGTATATTCGTTTTCCTCTGCCCCCAAATTTAAAAACGCGAATTTTGATCCTGAATCGATATGAGGCAAATCTCAATAAAGAATAAAATCGGGTCTTTTTTATTAGATCCGAAATCGCGATGATGATAAGAAAGGTTGAAAAAATGGATACATTCCATATTACATATTTTCCCCCAAACCTTCATCTTCATCTTAGGACTATCATCTATTGAAAGAGCAAAAAGTGACACCAGATTTTTCCCCTATCGAGTTTTTGGCCTATAGAAATCTACAGTAAAAAATATATCGAATCGTGGGAGTCGATGTAGATCTGTCTCTCGCTTTTAAAAAAACGCCGTTAGAAATATGAATAGACGCAATTTTGTCCCCATTGACGGAGCTTGTACGTAACTCTCTTCCTATAGTTACTTGTCAGCTCTTAAAAGTGTCATATATGTCGGTAGGAATGCGAATAAATCTGACGGGTCGCGTTCGACAAATTGGAAAGCATTCTTTTCAAATTTAAAAGATCGGAACGAATAAAAAAATATAAAAATCGAAAGAAATTGAAAAAAAAGAAATGATAATATATTACGTTAATGCTTGAATTGCCGGCTCGAAAAATATTATAAATAATGAGAACATTTATTTATAAACGGTATATACTCTTTTCATTTTAGGTGCAATTGAAATTCGAATGCTTTCCTCAAATTAACAGGATAACCCTTTCATTTAGATTAATAGCACTTCACTTTTGGTTTTCAAATTATCTTTAACTAAATCATAAATACGAAAGTTTGGAATGAAATATTACGTCTAATATTACGTAATTAAGTGTTGTGAAGTAGGATATTATGTTTAGGCACTTTTTCTGATAGTAGATGGCGCGATAGTCACGTACTTACGCGGACCATATTACCGAAGTGGAGTAATACTAATAGAGACTAGAGTGATTTTAATCGCGTGCTGGTATGGCGTTAAGTTGTTCGCTCAACAACTTTTCTTAAAGAAAACATCGTATCGATTTAAGCGATGACGTGTCCCTGGGATGGAGCGCGGCCAGACTTTCCTCGAATATTTTGAAGGACATCCATCACGGATGATTACTTTCGGAGAACACTGGATGGACTCGAGCAAAAAGAACTTTCCCCGTCAGCGCTCTTTTCGCAAACCGTATTGCCAATCACGGAATGACGTAAGAGGCTGACTCCGCCCTTTTATTTCCGTTAAGTTCCCCGGACACGCGCGAATAGTTTCGCGTCCAGCCTAATCGTTTCGGGGTCTCGTCCTAAGCCACCCTTTTTGCTACTTAGTCCTAGGCTTAACGAATAAGCGCCTAAGCCTCGGCGTCACCGTGACAACGAGCGCCATTTAACGCGAAACAAACTATTAGGGCAAGTCGTCCGGGAGAAGAATTTGCTTCCAGGATTAGGTAACGGGTTCGAGCACGCTGCCAGCTTGAAACCGTCTTTTACTAGCAAATCCCGCGATTCTTGACGATGTAAGAGCGAACCGATAGTAGGATTACTTTGACTAATTTTCGTTCTTGGAATAGTTCCGCCAAGTACTTCGTTATTAATGTCCGTGACTCAACAGCGTTTCGAACGCGGAAATTAGTTTTGAAATTATCTAGCCAAGAAGGGATGGATGGATGGATGGATGGATATGAGGCGTATATTTAATGGGCGGACTGTGTTTACCGAAAACCTAATGAAGCCCGGCCGCTCCTCAATGGCCCCTAAGACCTTCTCCCGAAAATAAGTTAAGCGCCTTTTATTATTAATTCGCTTCTCTCGCGAAATTAGCCGTTCTTCGTCCCTTTCTTGATTAGACTATTCATATTTGGCTGAAGCGGCTTAATTGAGTATTGTGGGGGAGCTCTCACCCTCGCCTTAATTATGTTTATAACGAAATGGGCCGTCGTGCCAGGCTCAACTGCCATTTATAAACCGCTCGGAGCAGCTCATCACCCATCTTTTCACGCCAGAGCTATTTCGAGCGGGCGGACGCAGCCTCCTTGTAATCCTCCCGGAACGGGACCTTATTTCTCCTTTCTAGCCGTATACTGTTTCGACCAAATATTACGCAAATTCTACGGGAATTGGATATTTTTTCAACCCATTTTCGTATTAGGTTTCAATTACATATTCTTATTACGAAAACGTCTCAGCTCTCAAAATTTACTTAGCTTTGAAACTTCTATTAGATACTCGTAGATTTCTGGGCATACTCCGAAAGCGACACACTGCATGGAATTTGTCAAAATCTGGGTTAAAATCTAGTTGCCAATCATGTTCTATGCTTTTTGGAACCACATTTACGGAGCCCACGCGGAAGTCTTTTAAAATTCAAATGCCGGTGTGGACATTATTTCAAATACTACGATGAAAAGTTGGCGTTCCGTGTTGCGTGGGTTTCGGTTTACTGCGCCTTTTCACTGGACGTTTGCTGGCTGCTAGATACATATGCCAACCAACTTCCAGTTAAACCGAAGAACTGTGTGGCATCCTTTAAGCAAGCGCTCTTTCAAAGTATTCTATGTCCTTTATTTTGATCAACCTCTTTAATGAGATAGTATACATATTGCCATTTATCAATAACGAAACATTTTTGAATTTAAAAAGCTCGGAACCCTTTAGAAATGTTAGAAAATTCTGAAATTCCAGATACGTAAATCCAATTCAGAAAATGTAATTGGGATGACTGTGACACTCTTCTCTTATAAATTGAATAATCGAAGATACTTTATTTACAGGTATTTCGCAATTTTGCCACAAGGAAAAATTTCAACAATCTAGCTGTCCAAAATTAATGTGTTTAGTATATACTTAAACGAAATACAATCTTTTGTTTAATATTATGGTATTTAACGTTCAATTTGGATCTTGTTTTATTACTTTGATGCTTTATTCCTTATGCAAGTTTTACCCGATCTAATGAATGACTTTTGAATTATACCGCGAACACACTGCTTAAATTTAGTTCGAGTTTTGATTTCGCTAGATAACTCGGACCTATAACTCGCAGCCAGCGGTAGAGCATTTTCACTTGGTAATTTTTGTATTTGCAAATATTGAACGGGTTCGAATAATTTTAATAACACTCCACATTTTAAAGAACCTAAGCTTAATATAATATGTATGATTTACTTTAAGTTTGGTTGTTTATATAAGTACCGCTGTCCTGAACATTAATTAAATGTTAATTACTTTTATTCTAATAATGTTTTGTTCTTAATAACATTATATTAAATCATTATTATTAAAATTAATATCAATATAACAGTAATAATTACTAAAATGAATTATTCATTGAAAAAACGTATAGCAATTATCCTAACTAGTGTTTAACCGAGAGCCCTGGTAAAACTTCCTAATTAATTAATTTAGATATAAAAATAAGAAAAAAATAATTAACATAACGTTATTAATTTGGAACGCATTAAATATATTATACCATGGCTATTAATTTGATATAAACTAATTAAAGGAGCATTAAAATTTCGATATCAGTGAGCGAAATCGTCCAACTCAGCGGAAAAAATAGAAATCAAAACCGCGACACAAAACCGGAAACCGACTGACTTTACACCCGCCGTCGACGGAAAATATCGCCAATTTTCCGTCGACGCCGAAGTTTTCCGCACAAAAACCGACAAGTGAAAACCAGGCTTAATTCTTACGTACATTCACACTTGAAAAGGCACTATCGGTTTTAAACGTAAAAGAAAATTGCGCATCATTTGGTAGTAATTAAAAGGAAAAATCTATGGTAGTTCTCTGGAACCTTTTAGAGTTGAGAGATCACCTTCGCTCCGGTTTACTAAGGTTATAAAATTCAAAGCAGCTTAAACTGCCATAAAATAGCGAAGTTCCTTTCAAGAAGGTCTTTTTATTACGGCACTTAACATTGAACGTACGCTTTGCGGGTAAGCCATATATACCTTCGTACCACTATAGAACAGATAACGGTTTCTTAAAGAAAACCACCAACGTCTTTAAAGAACCTTAAAAGACCATTCCACGAATGTAAGGTAAAAGCGAGGAATTTTAGGAATAGCTGGATGCGTTGTAATTTCCGCCGTGTTAAACACGAAGAACGGCAGGAACAGCAATTTTCGCTCTTACTCAGTCCTCGAGGAGAGTCTTCTAACTCGTGTCCCGCGGTTCTTCTCGCTTTTTGTTCGTTTTGGCGAAAAACTCAACGACTGCGGAGTTAAGTCGCGGAGGTACCCAAGCGTAGCCAAAAAACAGTTTCCTAATTCCAGTCCCTTAAGCCAAAAACTATTTTGCTACGTATAGTGAAACATTCGCTCTTTGATTAAAATAGTTTTGTTAACTTAAATAATCTTACCACCCAAGCCCATTTTCAAATGAATCGAGCTGAAAAAACCCTCTTTATTTCCAAATGGGAGGTTGTCTCGTAATCAGGCTTCCACAATTGATATCTAAAATTTCCCTCTTGGCCCTTGGGATAATTTCATCAATTCTAAAAATCCCTTTTTTCCCCGTTTTCGACTTCGAAATTCCCATTTTTTATCCCTCGCTATATTTTGGAGCTTTTAATACTAATTTATATAGATATTCAGTTTAATTCGGAAAATAATTCAAAATGTAAGGTTTTATTTAATACAAAATTATTTACATTGGAATAATTTGGCAAAAATATATCCTCAAAAGTCGCAAATGGATTATTATCAATGACATTCATTACTAGGAACGTATTAAAAAATAATTTTTACATCTATGACTCATAACATAGACTAAATATACAAGTACAGCTAAAAATTCCCTTTCTTCCCGTGCAAAGACCACTTTTCACTCATTTCCCCCTGCAAAGGCCGTTTTCCCTCACTTTTCCCGTTTTCGCTCTTAAATTGCATTATTCCCTTTTAGCCGTTAGTAAGGACGAAACATCCCGGAAAAGGGAAAAATTCCCCGCATGCGGAAGCACTGGTCTCATTATGTTGTAAATATCAGAGGCTAAAATAAGGAATTTTTAGAACTGCCCAAAAAAAATATAAAAACTATATAAAAAACTAAACCCCAAAACATAATTTCAATGAGCTATAAAAGCAGTTGGAATTCAGAATTTGAAGCAGACGAATATTTTAACAAAATTATGAGATAAAAAAGGGCTGTAAATAAGTTCAGCAAAGTAAGCTGCGTTTGTCGAGATGTACCGGAAAGACCCGTTTATCGCGACATCTCCCATGAGGTCATCAGCTATTTTACATTTTTCATACTTTTTAGCGATAAATTCACGATGAAACCTAAGCTTCACTTTCGGTTTCATATTATCTGTTATCGAAAATTAGTTTTCCTCGTGATAAATTACAAGAAAGTAGCGCTATATTTAGCCTATTTCCCTTTGCATTTTTCATGATCAGTCCTGGTTCTCGCCGGGGGGGGGGGGGGGATGATGGGGGCGGGAAGGGGTCGCTCTTTAACTTTGTAATTAAGAAAGAAAGGAGGTAAAAATTTGTAGCCCCGTAGTTTTAATTATGTTGATAATTTGAGTGGATTTTATTCTTCTAGTTGCTCGCTTTTAAAGACAGCCCTTAATTCCCTCGGCTGCCAAATTAGGCCCTCTCTTTTTGCTTCGCAGAATCTCTTCTCTTTCGTCCGGTCTTAGCGGCCTCCTTTCCTCTGTCTCGCGATCCTCGCTTCTTTGCGTCTTCCAAGGCTTAGCGGTTACTGTTTGCGAATTCAAATATTCCTTCGATTGTTTCGAGTCTTCGGTAAGCTCCCTTTAAGCCTTCCCCCGAGCTCTTCGGTTTCCCCTTCCATAAAAACTGGTTGAGGTTGAAGGTAATAATAGTTAGTGTAGGGAGCTGTTGGCTCGCGTGGCACGAAGGGCTTGCCACCACCCTCGTACGCATTGTAACCCGGCCACCCGAATTCATGGCTTTAAAAGTCGCTTAATGACTTAGACCTAAGGTGGTGCCTTGGGTATTAGCCTAGCTTATTATTATTATTATTATTGTAAAATACTTGATTTTATTTGGAACGACATTAGAAATCAAAAGCGTAATACGATTTGCTCGAAAGGTCCTTGGTTTTCTGCACACGAATAAAATAGTCTACTTGGTCATTTGTGGAAGTGGGCCACGTCAATGAAAGTTTTGTTCGTCGGTCTGAGAAATTTACTCAAAGAATAATTGAATTTTTATTTTTATTTGGTTGTTAGAGGCGTCTGAGTTTTTGAAATTAACGTTAAAGAAATTAGGGGTCTGCTCATCCTTTAAGTAAGCACATCATAGTGTCTAGACGGAATAATAACCCCTTTTGAAATTTTTAAATGGCAAATACCAGTAATTCTAAATACTTTTCTCGAATATAACCTATATCAAACGGGTCATTACGGTAGATTCCAATGCTGTTTAATTATCACAATCTACGATAAACCACCAAAAGCGTATCTTGACAAATAGGGCTCGTTTGCCAATAAATCAGAGTTACTATAGATACGCCATAAGTTTGGGGGGGGGGCTGCTAAATTATTCAAGCGCGTCAAAATGGACTTTCCATATATTTACCGTTAATATTTTCCTTCGAGATAGTAGATACGAGGCCCGTATCATCTCGCGGTCAATGTCGGAACGTTATCCGTATTAATTCATGGTCGAAGAAATACCATTAATTAAACCTAATCAATGGGGTTTTTCACCCCGTTAATCTCTAGGATACAAAGCCCCGAAGGAACGGGAACACATGAATAATGGAATGAGAAGCTAGAAAGCTCCCGTTTTTCTCATCGCAATGAACCTCCGATTTGGCCGTCAGTGTCTCGATAAACCCTCGGAGCCGCGTTTCTGAAAACGGTGGCCAACTTTTTATTTGGTGGAACAGAACGAAGAAAAGAATGAGCGGGAAGGAAGGAAAAAGAGAAGTCAAATTTCCTTCGACGAGATGAGAAACGGGATGGGCTGGATCCAAGATGCCCCCGTATCTTGCTTCATTCCTCCCCACTTCACCTACACGCCGAAGTGCTTAAAACGGATGAGATCTCTTTAATAGAAATGAAAGCGGACTTTTTGTCTTTTGTTTCCCCATAGTCATGTATTCCGTTTGTAGCTCTCCCGGGACGGAGACGGAGATTTCTCTCCTTAACCTCGTTCGTCTTTGGGAAAAGCTCACAATTGGGATTCCAAGTCAAGCTTTCATTTAGTAACGGTAAATTGGAATGCATCAACGCCATTCACTCAAAGCGGATTTGCAAACGTTTTTGGCAATTCGTTCAGTAGATTTAGTTGGGTTTGACCTAGAACCAATAATAATAATAATAATAATAATAATAATAATCAGCTAGGCTAATACCCAAGGCACCACCTAAGGCCTAAGTCATCGAGCGACTTTTCAAGCCTTTAATTCAGGTGGCCGGGTTACAATGCGTAGGAGGGTGGTGGCAAGCCCTGCAAGCCACGCGAGCCAACAGCTCCCTACACTAACTATTACTAATAGATATGTTTCTATAAAATAAAATGAATAAAAAGTAAAAAATAGAAAACGTTGCCCGTTACGTCACATCACCTTACTTTTACCATGGCCAACTTTGATCTCGCGCTATAAAGGCCAACCCATTCGCCGAAACTCCGTGAACGACGATTTTCCCGCTATTCGAGCGTGGCGGTGAACTCTTACAGTTTTTTATATTGGCTTCAATGCAAAAACTATTCTAAAAATAATATTCCGCTAGGGGCACTCAACTCATACAGATACCTTTGCTCGTACGTTAACATAGAAACTTCAACGAATGGGTTGACCGCTATAGCGTGAGATCAAAGTTGGCCGTGCTTTTACAAGTCTACGAGTGGGCGCTACAGTCGCAAATTGAGCGAGAGAAGAATATACTAATAAAGCCGCGTTTTGTGACGTAAGAGCAACATATTCAATTTTTTTTTACTTTTTATTCATTTTATTTTATAGAAACACCTATTGTCAAAGAATGTATTTCTTTAGCAGGGTCTCCGTAAAAATCCCCAAGGAATAATTGGTCAAAACTTGATAAAACTTGGTCACCATTAAATCCATTCTTCCGAAAGTAGGAGATGAAAACTTTAAAGCTGCCACCCCCCCCCCGGGTAAATATATTAAGTTAGTGGACTGAGACTTGTCCAAAGGGATAATATAGGTCACATATTTTTTCTTGAATATGGTGTACGGAAGCTGCGAATGTATCGGTACTTAAATGTCCCTCCAGTCCCCCTGTTGGGAAATTAAAAGGACCATTACAATAAACGAAACAAATAGCTAGGTCACACGCAGTCTCTCTGTTGGAATATTAAATGGACCATTAGAATAAGTGAAACAAATATTGGCCACTTGACCCAATTCGGGTGGAAATTGGACGCTATTTTTGTAACGTCTGCAAGGCAAACATTACCTATACGAATTTAACAAATGGCAAATCGTTCTACCTACCATACCTAACTCTGCATTTATACGAACGCAGTTATTGCCAAAAGGTCAAATGTTATAGATAAATATATTAACACTACCATACAAAATGGCATTAAAAATTAAGTTATACACAAAAAATATTAAAACCTAATAAAAGATTTAGCTTTCGCTAGCAAATGCGTATTTCACCAAAAATAGTGGAAGGTGATATTGTGAAAAATGTCCTTTTTATATTTTATCAAAAAATAAACGTAAGACAGAAGTAGAAAAATATTATTTGCTTCTTTATTAAAATTATTGCTGAGAAAGCTTTCAAAAGAGTACACATATACCCGTGTAAGTTATTTTATACAATATTATATTTATTAAGTATTACACCTTGGATTTTCCATAAAAGTATTTGAGGCGAACCAAATATACAACCAAATTCGATAGATACTTATAACAAGACCGATGTATCAGGGATTTAAGATGACGCTCCGGGTCGATTTTAGGGTTTGGCCATTTTAAAAAGTATTAAATCGTAGATTTTAGGGCGTCAACATTTTGAAAACGTATTAAAGCTTAGATTAGGGTGTGGACGTTTTGAATAGTATTAAAGCGTAGATTTTAAGGCGTGGTCATTTTGAAAAGGATTAGAGCGTTGATTTTAGGGAAGTGGCTATTTCAATACGGATTAGAGCGTTGATTTTAGGGAAGTGGCCATTTCAATACGGATTAGAGCGTTGATTTTAGGGAAGTGGCCATTTCAATACGGATTAGAGCGTTGATTTTAGGGAAGTGGCTATTTCAATACGGATTAGAGCGTTGATTTTAGGGAAGTGGCCATTTCAATACGGATTAGAGCGTTGATTTTAGGGAAGTGGCCATTTCAATACGGATTAGAGCGTTGATTTTAGGGAAGTGGCCATTTCAAAACGGATTAGAGCGTTGATTTTAGGGACGTAGCCATTTCAAAATGGATTAGAGCGTTGATTTTAGGGAAGTGGCCATTTCAAAATGGATTAGAGCGTTGATTTTTGGGAAGTGGCCATTTCAAAATGGATTAGAGCGTTGATTTTAGGTAAGTGGCCATTTCAATACGGATTAGAGCGTTGATTTTAGGGAAGTGGCCATTTCAAAACGGATTAGAGCGTTGATTTTAGGGACGTAGCCATTTCAAAATGGATTAGATCGTTGATTTTAGGGAAGTGGCCATTTCAAAATGGATTAGAGCGTTGATTTTAGGGCGTGGCTATTTCAAAATGGATTAGAGCGTGGATTTTAGGGACGTGGCTATTTCAAAAAGGATTAGAGCTTTGATTTTAGGGAAGTGGCCATTTCAAAAAGGATTAGAACGTTGATTTTAGGGCGTGGCTATTTTGAAAAGTATTAGAGCGTGGATTTTAGGGACGTAGCTATTTCAAAAAGGATTAGAGCGTTGATTTTAGGGAAGTGGCCATTTCAAAAAGGATTAGAACGTTGATTTTAGGGCGTGGCTATTTTGAAAAGTATTAGAGCGTGGATTTTAGGGACGTAGCTATTTCAAAAAGGATTAGAGCGTTGATTTTAGGGAAGTGGCCATTTCAAAAAGGATTAGAACGTTGATTTTAGGGCGTGGCTATTTTGAAAAGTATTAGAGTGTAGATTTTAGGGCGTAGCAATTCTGAAATGCCAGAAGCAGGAATCAGCGTTAATATAGAAAGTTCTTAGGGACAAAAATATGTCAATTGCCTTTTTCTCATAAGATATATAAAATCTGCCCCACATCAGCTCGCTTAACCATTAATTGTATATTCTTAATAAACCTCCCAATTTTCCCCAAACTATTTTAGGAATTATCTTCCCAACAAGCCACTAGGCTGCGCCAAAGAGTCTACAAAAAGGTTTATCTTTCTCGTTTTTCACGGTCTTGTTTTCTTATCTATCACATTTTTTAGAAATTTTTCTAACGCTTCACTCTGATTAACGTCAAATTTCATTATTTAAAATTTGAGATGTAATATTTTCGGAATAAATTTCATTCTTTTGAAAGCATTTTGATAAGTAATTTTAGTCAAGGTACCAATAATATTTTCAGACTGTCTTACGATTATTTGGGGATTAAATAAGGAAAATTCCGGGTTCATAAAGACCTGTAAAACCTGGAAATATCAGGTAATTCGAATTTCGACAGAGAAGTCCGGGAAATTCCAATTTGTTTGTAAAAATCGGGGAAATTTATGAGGGTTCAGAAAGTTTGGTCTACTCAATACAAATTTGCACCAATAGATTTTTCTTATTAAATATTTGACTTTATTTCTTCATTTATATTATAATATTGAACCAATTTAACTTAAATGATAACCATGAAATGAGTTACTCTGTAAATCTTAGTAAATCTTGCACCTGGAAAAATCAGGGAGATATTCGTGGGAAAACCTGGAGATATCAGTTGTATGAACCCTGGAAGTGTTTGTCTCGATACTTTACACTATTGGAAATAGTATTTAAATTACGACGGTATTGTAAAACGAGTAAAACAAAACTTGGTATCATTTCCGTTTTGATTTCGAATAATCTTTTTCGGAAAAACACCCAAAGTGTATCTGAGTTTTTTAATATTATCCGTTCCGAAGCGCTTTTTCGAAAACGACCAACCTTGGGAAAATCCATTTGAAATAAATATCTATAAGTTGATCTAACTTTATTTTCGCCTGTAAAATGTTTTCCAATTCGAAAACATAAATTATTTTTTCATCCCGAATTTTACGCGTAAAACGGACGCAAAACATCCTAGCGAAATATAAAAATATAAAATAAACGGGGAAGTGAATGCGAAATAAAAAATATCGTAAATTTATGCCAGTATATTAGTCGTACGGTTTGGAGATTTCACTCGGAGATATAATAACGGCGGTTGTACCGGAAAACCATTTTTTTTTCTCAAGGAAGAGTTTCGGTTGGAGTTTTTCAGACCAACACAACTGGCTATACAAAATTCATATATGTACATACGTACAAAACAGTCTAACCCTAGAAAGAAATAAAAAAAATAGTAATAATTTAAAAAAACGCGTTTGAAATTTTACGCTTTGCCATCCGTATAGATTCGTTTGTTTCTTTTATCTGGCTTTGAGCGGAGTTCTTTTTCGGGAGCAGCAAAGAGTTCTATACGAAGCTGCGAAAGAGCTCTTTCGGGGTCGGCCGATACAGGCGAGTCACCCCACCAGGGAGCCACAAGTTACAACGCTTCGCGATAGAGCCACTCCTCGCTATCTTTTTGAGTTCTGGCATTGTCGCGTTCTCTCTTCTTAGATCTCGTGGAATGTATTAATAAAGCGTGGGGAGTCCCGTTTTTAGCCTTCGGTAATGGCGCGCATTCCCTTAGGTCTTATTGTAATAGATCTAGGCATCATATAAGAAACCTCTCAAGACGAATCCACGCGCCGACACTATATATATGTGTGTGACCAGCCTCGCAACCCATTCCACCGCCGACGGAATACCGGGAAATTTATCGACGGCTACGAGTCCCTATTTCATTATACGCGTATATTGCTCTAGGCTCAACATTTCGAATGTTTCGGTTCTTCCATAAAGCCTCAGGAATTCCAAAATTTAATATATCCGTTCCTGTTTTAGAGTTTCGAATCTCTCTCTCTCTCTCTCTCTTTACGTCGAATTTACTTTAGAGGTTTGAAGCATTTACGTGGGATGTTTAATGTACTTTTCCTTCGGGTTAATTGTTAAATTTTTAACATTTAAATACATTCAGTGGTATTACGGGTATTATTGCTAGTCCCCTAGGACGCGCGGGCTTTTAATTCGAAAAGTGATTCGTCGCATTCAGCCCATCAAAGCGGAAGTAAATATTAATTGGCCGGCGGTAGTAATAAAAAGAAACGCTTTTCCTTTACGAAAGAAAATTCAATTAAAGCTCTTCGTTTAAAAAGAATCGGAGGTTTTGATCCCGTTAGTCTCTTTGAAATAAGAGAAGAATTCCCGTTTCGAACCGTTGCTTCGCGGCCCGGCTCAAAAGGATCCTCTTTTATTTATAAAATCGACAGTAGATAATGGACCTACTTTCTAGTCCTATTAAAAGTAGATTTCCCTAAAATGAAAGACTGACCGACGCTTCTATTTGGCGCCGTATGGCTACCGCAATCGATGTAAGGCGGAGAATGCTTGCGTTCGATAGATGTCGAATCGTTGACATACGTCCGGTTCGGGAGTCTTCCGCCCCAAATCATATCCCCGAGTGACTTTGCCTACCGTTCCTTCCTCAACTTCGTGATTAATTTACCTTGGGATTCGATGTCAATAGTGACATATATGATTTCTTATATGACGCGCTGTCTTTTACGAGGACCAAAATAGGTCTTTTAACTACTAATAACAGCGACTGTTTAGATCTGAAAAGAAATTGATTTGAACATGGACCATGAATCCAAGATGACTCACTGTTCAGGCTTTAAAAAGTACGCGTTAATACTGAGAATAGGAAAATCACGGTTACTTTTAGTTCAATGTGGACAAACTTGGCGTCGCTGAAATCGATTTCCGCCGTGGTTTGTAGGAGCGTTCAAGTTCAATTTTGACAAAATGGCGCCGTTGTTTTCGGTTAAATGATTGGGCTTACTAACAATTGTAAGTCTTAGACCTTTTATTTTTGAAATTGGTTCTTTAAAATTTTAAGTATTGGTAATTACCATTGTGTTAAATTAAAATAAAAAGTTAGCCGCATATGGCTAAGGTTTTTAAATAAAATTCACTGGAATCCATTTCATTTTTAAACTTGGTGAACTAAGCCTAACCTAACTTTGTCGCACGTACTGCACCTATAAGCCCAGACTAACAAGGAGACATCCCGAAGTGTAACCCACCGATTTTGTTCAAACTCGGGGGATTGGTAGACCTTCATGTAACTTGAAAAATCCTAAAAGGAATTTTTTCAATGGGCAACCGTTTTGCTTTGGCAACGAAAAACGTTTTTGACAACAACAAATGGAAATTTTCCCATTGAAAATAACATGGGATTCTGACCGATTCCTAGGACCGGGGGGGCCCTGTGAAAAATTTTAACAAATTTCAAAATTTCGAAAATGCCAAAAATAGAAAAACT
Source organism: Leiobunum rupestre (assembly GCF_980474605.1). NCBI lineage: Eukaryota > Metazoa > Arthropoda > Arachnida > Opiliones > Sclerosomatidae > Leiobunum > Leiobunum rupestre. Next base: position 25,271,534 of record NC_143387.1, read on the forward strand.
AGATAAAAATTGACAAAAAAACATCAAAATTGATCAACTTTTGATCAGTTTGAGGTCAAAATCCCATATTATTTTCAATGGGAAAATTTAATATTTTGGGTTGTCAAAAACATTTTTCGTTGCCATGGCAAAACGGTTGCCCATTGAATAAATTCCCTTTACGATTTTTCATGATACATGAAGGTCTACCAATCCCCCGAGTTTGAACAAAATCGGTTGGTTACACTTCGGGATTGTAAGATTATCGTAGTGATAGTTGAACGGAATTCTTGAGGCGCTTTAAGGCGGCTGATGTACTTCAGTAAGCCTTCAGACTTAGACCACACCTTCCGTGTCAAATTATCCGGAACAGAGAGTCTAATTTGATACTTGGTCCATGATTTGAAAAACATCAACGGTTCATTGTATAAATTGGCAGATAAATATTGCTAAACCCACGTGATTCGATTTTATGATTAGAATAAATAATAACAGCTAGATAAATATAAATAAAGTAAAAACCACTGTTTGTAAAAAAAAAAAAATTAAAAATTAGACGACTAGCTTCGCGTCCCATTCGGGAGCTTCATCAGGTCGTACCGCTGGAGAACGTCATACACCAATATATACAGCCAAACTTCGATAAAATAGACATACCCTATAAAACTGATCATATCATTTAAAATTAAATGTAAGAGAATCTCTAAGCAACCTCATTGGCCAATGTTGAATACGTAATTGTTTATCAAAAGTTATTTTTAAAAGTGTTCACATTATTTTTAAAGCTTAATTTGTGCATATATATTTTTATATACCTCTTGATACGTCTGTATGTAGTTTTTTACCAACGGAACTGATTTTCCGTATTAATAATTAATATTATTCTATAAGTTTGCCACTTTGGGGAATATTTATTGAGAGCTAGTAACGGAATGATGTCATCCATAGATGAAAATCTCTCCCTAGCGAGGCGTTGTCAAAGGCTACTTGTGACACGTTAGCAAGCGGACGCAAAACGGTGACGAAGCCCGTAATGTGGTCTGTCTTGTGAATAGCTTTCAGTGAAACTTTTGCATGTGAAGAAAAGGAAGTGTCACACTTATGTAAATTATTATACACTTATGATCAGATCTAATGAAGCTCCCGAATAGTATGCAAAACTAGTCGTCTAGTTTCTTACTTAATTTATTTTTATCTAGCTATTAGAGTCTAATAGCTGTGTGTCTAATAATTAGACACACAGACGGTCGTCTGTGTGTATATATAGGTAGTCTCGAGTTTAACATTAAAACCTCTTCCTTCCCCCACCGTAACGCTATGGAAAAATTAACCCGTTTTTACATACACTATTGGGGGAAAATATTGTTAAAGGGCAACGCAAGCTCTGTGGCAATATAAAGAAAAAACAACGTGCTTTTTAACCCCCTACACCCCCACTCGGTACTGGCGAGACCACGCAGAGTTTACCGTAAATTTCGCACTTTGCATACATATTCACGCAAATGACAGCTCACTTGCTTTGCCCTTTAACCATTCTGGATTAACGAGAGCCGTTAGAAGTTGCGCAGTTTATTTGCCTCTTCCCTTCACTGAAAGTGTGGAAATGAATCCTAAACATTTACCTACTGATCATCAATTATTTATTATAGTGAATGGGCTGCCTACCAAGAATAAAACTGTTTCGCAATCAGTGGTGGATATAAATTTAGTTAGGAATGCTTTACTAAAATTAAAAACGATTCACCCACTCTATAATAATCTAAATATTCCAAGAAATTATTTTGGTCAGAAAATTTGCGTAGATGTAGACTGTGCACATATTAAATATACATTTTCATTATACAATTCCAAAACTAATCCTGATAAAGTTGTTTAGAAAACACAGTGATCACTAGGAGGGGATCACAAATTTTAATTTAAAATAGGGATTTTGGATAATGCTTAATTTCATTGTGTAACTAAAAAATGTAGAACAACATTACTAGCTGTATTGTACTCACGCGAAAATGTTTTTGAAAAATATATATAGGCTGAAAAGGAAAACAGCAATATATAAGATGACATTTGTACATTGGTGTTGTACACTTTGTTAAAATTTCAACGTTTATTTATTAATCAAATACGCGGTTTACGGGTAGTAAACAATTGTGGTTGCCATTACGGTTATGTAGTTTTTAATGTGTTTTGATATATAAATACAGCATCGGTCACTAGAAGGCGATATTCCAAAACTACACAATTTTAAAGGTATACGGTAGCCTCGTAAATTACGTATGTGTGTAACACCAAAAATAAAATTTATTGGAATTAATTTACATTTAAAACAATTTATTAACCTCTCAAATACCTGTCCCTTCTTGGCCGCAACGAATGACTCAGGTCTACGTATATATCATATCTATACTCAGCGTAGCTGAGCTTTTTCCTATAATAATAATTTACAACGCCTTAACCTTTAAATTTATAAATAATTACACTTGTAAATGCGCGCTATCATCGAGATTCACACGTTTTTAATTTTAAAACCTTTCCTTTAAACGGTTTTTATTTGCAAGCTAATAATTTATTTTAGCGTCTATTCGTCATTTCTACATGAAATTACTTTTAAGGGTTTTCAATATTTTATGCATTATATTAATTTTTCTTTGTAAGTTGTATTAACAATCGTTGACGAAATTATCCTATGTATGGCTAATTTACACGAGTAACTACTTTTTTCACAGTTCCCATCCAAATCTTCGTGCAAATCTATGTTCGAATTAAATTTAAAACCCGTGAACTAGATACAAGCTACTTTTTCACATGGCATACCGCCCATGGCTACAAGATTCCCGACAGTTAACGACGAGGAAAATGTGGTTGAAAATTAGCGGGGGGGGGGGGTCAAGTAACTGCTTTTCTAACTCACGTTCGCGTCGGGGGAGAAGAATTGCACTTTCCTTTTTGCGGGAGAGAGTTAGGCATGGAAATATAAATTCAAAGCCCAGAAGAGCTCCCAGTAAAAGTTAAAGAACAATTTGCTTAACGAGGTGTTCATTGGCAATCCTAGCAACCACTTTCCCTCTCTTTCGGCGCCGGACAACGGCGGCGGCCACATTTTCATTTCGATCTTTCCTCACTTTAGGAAACAGCAGCTCCCCCTCTCGGAGAATTTGTTTCTCTTTATACGTAGAAAAGGGGGGGTGGCAGTGTAAATGTGGAAACGAACCCCCTTTTGTAACCATTTCTAAAGAAAACCGAGTCCCTTTGTGTTGGTTTAGTTAAAAAGCCGGGCCTAGAAATGTCAACATATATACCTGAGGGGAATCTACCAATTTACCGACGCAATTTCTCAATTTGTTTTTCTTTTTACTTCACTCCACGACACACGCCGTTATGAAAAAATTTAATTTGACATATTTTCAAAGTGTATATTAACAAAAAATGGGTAAAGTTTTCATTACTCGCTATACCTTCGTCAAACGCGCGTACGAGTTTGCGTCCATGCATCATCCGAAACAAGTATCGTCGGCTTCTTTGTATCTTCAATCACCGAGATAGGCCTAATATGCAAAAAGCCTTCCTCGGGAGCCACGCTTTTTAGGCGAGTTAGATTTCCCCTTATAGTCGAGTGGCGCGTCACGCAACCGCCGTAGCAAAGCCTTCAAACTACTCTCGGTACGAAAGACGAGTAACTCCTTCTGGAAAGTGTGAAGACTCTTTTCAACACCTTTCCGCGACTCGGCACTTCTTCGTCATCCGGAGATTCATTTTCTGACTCTCCCTCTCTCTTTTTTTGACCTACTTGAGGAAGGTTTTCCCGAGACGAGCAGAGGCAGCTTGGAAAGATGGAGATGAGGAGGAGAGGCTGAGTTTATGGCCTTTCCCATATTTCAATAGTCTTCCTCCGTCCCATCCCCACCGCGTTGCCTCTCGAAACGAAAGTAATATTCAGATTTATGAATATTGACTGCGAATTACTCGGCTTATTTTTTCTATACTGCCTCCGAAACCGTCGTTTTTCAGGAAACTTGCCTCCGCGGAATTAATGGTAGCGTGGAAGTTTCCGAGTAACCCGTAAATTTGTCCAGGGTAGAATTATGATGGATTTGCCAGATGGGAAAACTATTTTATACATTTATCATCTCAGAAAATTTTTATTGGGTTCATCATCCTTAAATTTACGTTTATAAGTTTAGTTAAAAATAAAAAGTCTTTGTATTTACTATATTTAAGAGAATCATATTGTTATTTTTGATTTTACATTATAAATCTTAGGGTCGATTTAAACAGGGAAGTGCTATCCGTTTCCACTTGAGATAAATTATTTGCGGATTAGTGACTTAAAAGCCTGGTTCAAACAAACGGAGTATCTTTCGCGTCTAACAGCATTGCAGAATTTAAAGTGGCAAATGCGTAGAACGAGAAAAATCGACCTTTAGAGGAAAACTAAGTAAGTTTATGGCATTTGCAAAATTCTACTGACAAAGTTATAATTTAGACATTGTACACCAGACCTCTACAACTAGGAAAGTTAGCTGTTTATATAAGTTCTGAATGTTATTTTATTTTATCCTTTTATGTTTAGTCATTATTTATATAAGAAATGAAAGTTCTGTCTTTTCAGCTTTTTAATTTTAATTGATTCTTGGGTTCTTAATTATTATAACGATGAATTTTACGCAATGAGACATCACGTATTCAAAGACTATAAATCTATTTTTAGCTTAAAAACAATGGAGTTCGAAAGAAATTTAAAATTAGCGGTACTCACTGAGCGGAAGTAGAAAAAAGAAGGGAAACCAGCAAATGATGAAGACCCCGACGACAATTCCCAGCGTCTTGGCCGCTTTCTTCTGCCGCTTGAATTTGATGATTCGTCCTTGCAAAGCCGAATGCAAGCCACCTCCCTTCGAGTCCAAGGCGCCGTTGTTGCCCGGAGTCGACATGGACCTTCCAGAGTGGGAGTTGTTTCCCGCGGAGGCCAAAGACGAACCACCACCCGCGTGCACTCTCAGCGTCAACTCCTCGGCGTCATGATGGCTACCAGATGGTTTGATCGTCTTGATTCCCGTCTCTAAGAACTTCGTCTGAAATAAAGTATACCCGCGCTGTTAACTTACATTATGTCGAAAGAAATGGTTAGTCTGGAAACGTACCTGTCTAACGGCTGCCTTGTATATTCTTTGGTAGACGAAAAGGATAATGAGGGTTGGGATGTAGAAGGAGAAACAGACCGAAAATATGACGTATCCAGTCTGTTTGGTCACTTCGCACGTGTAAGGGTCCGTTTTGGGAGGGTCCTTCCAGCCCAGTAGCGGTCCTACGGAAATTGCGAAAGCTAATCCCCAGACGAAGACGCACACGACGATGGCTCTCTTCTCCGTCACGATTGACGAATAGGTCAAAGGTCGACTAACACCTATGTACCTGAGAATACCGAATTCGACGATTGAAGTCTGTTATCTTCTTTCAGTTGTTGTGAGAAATGTAACGGGACAACAATGAACTCACCTATCAACGCTGATGACGCAGAGGCTGATGATGGAGGCGCTGCAACAGAGGACGTCAGTCGCGGCCCAAACGGAGCAAAAGATCTCACCGAAGAACCATCGTTTCCTCAACAGTTCCAGAGTCGCCGAGAATGGTAAGACGCTGAGGCCTAATAGGAGGTCCGCCAATGCTAGATTGACCAAGAAACAGTTGGTAGCGCTGCGAAGAGAAGACTCCAGACATACGGCCAAAAGCACCAACAGATTGCCAACGATGGTCAACAGAATTATGACGAAAAGTATCAGACCTAGAGCGAAACGCGGCTGTAAAGCTAAAGACAGTTAAGTCAAAAAATAGAGACTTTACCTTTGGTGACTAGGAGGGCCAACTGGGCCGAATTAATGCTAGGCTCCATCCATGATTCGATGCCGTTCACGTCGCCCCACTCGCGACCGGAAGTCACGGTGCTCACATTTCCGGCCGAGATGTTCTCCGCCATGACCGCTCTTAAGCGACTAACGTCGATCGTTCTCTAATGACACTTTGACCCATGACGTTGTACCTCGCCGCGTAATCTAGAAAAGAAATTCGGGAAAACTATTTAAAACCCAAATATGGCCGTCAATTCTTTATCTTTTCAAAGTGTTTCTTAGACCCCGGGCACGAAGCAAAGTTTCTAAACTAATTAGTTCTTAAAGACTCCTTCAACGGCCGAAAAAAAGTTCAAACAGTAGGTTAGACCACGGCGGTGGCGATGGCACCCGTCTGTAACTAAAATGTCTTTTAGGATACGGAGGGTCCAAATTTCTAAGTCATTAAACTTTAGAAAGAAGAAACGGATGGAAGAAGGCGATTTTGAAAGATTTTTTTCCGGTTTCTCTCGGCTGCCTTTCTCGGCCAGTGTGGTTCTCCACTCGTCCATCATGTCGTCCGCCGAAGGATCTAATGAATCGTGTAAGCGCCAGCGATTCGACGCTCTCGGCTTTGTTAGTTCTTTCGACGAGTCTCCAGCTATGGTTGGCGAAAGCCGGGGGACGGGGTAAAGTCTGCGAATTAAGTTTACCTTCTTCGAGGAAGCGACGTATATAGCGCTCGGGACTCTTTAAAAGCGTGTAAGAATCCTGCTCCGTAGTCAGCAGCCGTCGGTTGACATTAAATCCATCCGCCCACTTCTTGTCCGATAGCGTCCCTTTCCCGCACTCTAGATACGCCACTACTCTTTTAGATCTATCTTCGAATAGTAGTCCTATAGCCTGTTTTATTTCTCGTTCTCTTTCTTGACATTCTTGGAACAGTGGTAAGCCTTCGAGTTAACGAAAACAAAATTCAACGACGGAATCGCGCGCCGTTGGGAGGAGGCATAAACGACGTTTTTTTCTCCAATTTCCTTTTGTATTTTTTTCCATAAATAATACAAAGGGGATATTGCTTCGTTTTTCTTTTACGTTTTGTTACTTTTTAGGGTCTTTTGAGATATCACTCGCCCTTCAAAGTTCAAGGATATTTTCCGTTTGATGTTGTTGAATTTGTCGCGGGTTTTCGGGAAACGTTTGCTAGCTTGACGTGTAATGATGACTCGTGATTCTATCCACGTTTTCATTTTCGGACAAGTTCGCTCTTTGATGACGCAAGAAAGAACGTCTTGGTCGTTATGCCAAAATACGTGTTTTTCGACGGCTGTTTTTCTATATTTTTAAACTAACTTAAACGTCGGAAATCGGTTAAATTTAATTTGCGGAATTGCATCTAGTGGCCTATATTAAATTGTATAAAATGCTAGAACTTTTAATTCGTTATCAGTCTATAGTCTTGGTTCGATCATTCCTACAAAATAGTTGTTGTTACTTCGTTTTTAATATTATTATTTTATTATTACTTTAACATTTTTCTTTATAACATACGAACGAAACAATGATCGATCCCTCGTCGTAACAATAAATTTTCCAGACATTAGAAGTTTATTAATATTTAAAAGGATCGTAAACTTCGTGAATTTTTAAGACTGGTGTTTTTACACACAATCCCTAGGGATTCGTGTGTATTAGTTTCCGTACTGTGTCCACCGCCGCCGCTGCTGCCGCCAGTGTTCGCACAATTACTCATGATACGTCCATCGATTGGAAATATCATGCCCTCGCCGGCATTGTTAACAGGTAACGCGAATATTTTGGTTTCTCTAAAAATTAATTTAAATTAACGTGTTGGTGTTTCGCTACCATATTTCCGAAACCAGGTAACTCGAATATTTCTGTTTGTCTAAAAATTAATTTAAATTAACGTGTTCGTGTTTCGCTACCATATTTCCGAAACCAGGTAACGCGAATATTTTGGTTTCTCTAAAAAATAATTTAAATTAACGTGTTCGTGTTTCGCTACCACATTTCAGAAACCAGGTAACTCGAATATTTTGGTTTCTCTAAAAATTAATTTAAATTAACGTGTTGGTGTTTCGCTACCATATTTCCGAAACCAGGTAACTCGAATATTTTGGTTTCTCTAAAAATTAATTTAAATTAAAGTGTTGGTGTTTCGCTACCATATTTCCGAAACCAGGTAACGCGAATATTTTGGTTTCTCTAAAAATTAATTTAAATTAACGTGTTAGTGTTTCGCTACCATATTTCCGAAACCAGGTAACTCGAATATTTCTGTTTGTCTAAAAATTAATTTAAATTAACGTGTTCGTGTTTCGCTACCATATTTCCGAAACCAGGTAACGCGAATATTTTGGTTTCTCTAAAAAATAATTTAAATTAACGTGTTCGTGTTTCGCTACCACATTTCAGAAACCAGGTAACTCGAATATTTTGGTTTCCCTAAAAATTAATTTAAATTAAAGTGTTGGTGTTTCGCTACCATATTTCCGAAATCAGGTAACGAATATTTTGGTTTCTCTAAAAATTAATTTAAATTAACGTGTTAGTGTTTCGCTACCATATTTC